>NC_067435.1:5439401-5750998 GCF_009764475.1 Pristis pectinata | reverse complement strand
ATTGATCAAGATAGAGCTGTGGATGTTGTCTACGTGGATTTTCGTAAAGTGTTCGACAAGGTCCCTCATGGGAGGCTCATCCAGAAGATTAAGCTGAATGGGATCCACGGTGAAATGGCCATTTAGATTCAGAGATGGCTTCCCCATATAAGACAAGAGGGTAGTGGTCAATGGGACTTAATCTGGCTGGAGGCCCATGACTAGTGGTGTTCTGCAGCAGTCTGTACTGAGACCTCTGCTGTTTGTGATATTATATAAGTGACCTGGATGAAAATGTAGATGGGAGGTTTAGTAAGTTTGCAGATGATATGAAGATTGGTGGTGGTGTGGATAGCATAGAAGACTGCCAAAGGATATAGCAGGATGTAGATCAGTTACAGATATGGGCGGAGAAATGGCAGATGGAGTTTAGCCTGGCCAAATGTGAAGTGTTGCTTTTTGGCAGATCAAATGTAAAGGGACAGTACACTGTTAATGGTAAGACAGCAACAATGGTGTTGATGTGTAGAGGGATCTTGGGGTCCAAGTCCATAGCTCCCTAAAAGTGGCGACACAGTTTGATAGCATGCTTGCCTTTATTAGTCGAGGAATTGAGTTCAAGAGTCGAGAAGTTATTTTTCAGCTTTATAAAAATCTAGTTAGGGCGCATTTAGAGAATTGCATTCATTTCTGGTCACCACATTATAGGAAGGATGTTGAGGCTTTGGAGAGGGTGCAGAAGAGGTTCACCAGGATGCTGCCTGGATTAGAGGGCATGTGCTATAAGAGAAGTTGGACAAACGTGGGTTGTTTTCTCTGGAGCGGCGGAGGCTGAGGGGAGACCTGATAGAAGTTTATAAAATTATGAGGGGAATAGATAGAGTGGACAGCCGGTATCTTTTTCCCAGGGTTGAAATGTCTAATACTCAAGGGCCTGCATTTAAGGTGAGGGGGGGAAAGTTGAAAGGAGATGTGCGGGGCAAGTTTTTTACACAGAGAGTGGTGGGCGCCTGGAATGCACTGCCAGGGGTGGTGGTGGAGGCAGATACAATAGAGGCTCTTAGATACGCACATGAATGTGCAGAGAATGGAGGGGTGTGGACATTGTGCAGGCAGAAGGGATTAGTTTAGTTGGGCATTTTATTGCTAATTTAGTTAGTTCGGCACAAGGGCCTGTTCCTGTGCTGTACTGTTCTATGTTCTATGTTCTTAACTGAAGATCTCCTTCAAAGCTTTGGCTTTGATATGAACAGGTTGATTGACCTTCCGATCCAATACCTTCTGGTAGATTGGCAACAGGAATACAATGCAGGAGAAGTTATTCACTCATCTGATCCCCGCAGATGTCTCTTTCCCTGGTGACACAAGAGGCTGTAGATACAGGAATCTGGGGCAACAAAAAATCTGCTGGAGAAACTCACTGGTTCAGGCAGCATCTGTGGGGGGAAAGGAATTGTTGACATTTTGGGTTGAAACCCTGCATCTGGGGTGAGGGTGGAGAGGGGAGAGGGGAGGGGTATTATACTGGCCATCTCCCCTCTCCACACTCAGTCAAAGACAGTCGAGTTTATTGTCATCTGCACAAGTCCATGTGTGCACAGGTGCAATGATGCAATGAAAAACTTGCTTGCAGCAGCATCACAGGCACATAGCATCAGATAAGCAGCATTCACAAGAAAAACATAAACTTTTTTACAAGAAAGAACGCAGTTAGAACAAAGAAAATCAAAGTGATCATAGCAAATCACTCTCATTGCTGATGCAGAGTTTCAACCTGTGAGATCGACAGTTCCTTCCCCCCCCCCCACCCCCACAGATGCTGCTCGACCCGCTGAGTTCCTCCATGACATTGTTTCTTTCTTTGGTAGTGGGTGAGTGTAAAGGAGGAATACATTTGTTGTTCTGCAGCACCCTGCAGGAAATCCCAAAGGAAGTTGCAGCCTTGTTAAGAAGTTTTCAAAGTGTAGCCACTGCTAATGCAGGAGTGCAAGAACTGTAAGGGTCAGGAATCCTGGATAATTTTCCTTATCTCATCCTGGGAGTGAATGGGCAATGCAGAGAGCAAGAACCAGGAATCAAACTTGGAACTTCCCACATAAAGTGTTAGGACACAGAGGGGAATCTGCCTGTTCTGAATCCCCATCATTTCTGATTGCTCTTTCCTTTAGGGTCATAGAGTCATAGGGTTATACAGCATGGAAACAGACCCTTCAGCCCAACTGGTCCATGCTGACCAAAGTGCCCCATCCAAACTCGTCCCATTTGCCAGCGTTTGGCCCATAACCTTCTAAACCTTTCCAATCCATGTACCTGTCCAACTGTCTTTTAAAAGTTGTTATTGTACCTGCCTCAACCCCTTCCTCTGGCAGCTCGTTCCACATAGATACCACCCTTTGTGTAAAAGAGTTGCTCCTCAAGTTCTTATTTCCCCTCTCACCTTAAACCTGTGCCCTCTAGTTCTTGATTCCCCAACCCTGGGAAAAAGCCTGAGTGTGTTCACCCTATCTACACATGATTTTCTCCATTCCATTTCTCTTTAGTATTTTGTACCTTTGCTACCATTTTTGTTTGAATATTTTGAGCGGAGTTGGAAGCTGGGAAGGAATAATCATTTCCAAGTTGTAAAGGCTGTTCTCTAACTTAACGTCTCACTCAGTCATTGCCCCATGAGACATACCAATCACTGCAGACATCTCAACTTAGTTCAGATGTCAGGCATTTCGACACCCCAGGATTTTTTCCTGGATCTTGTTTTATTACGAGGTGCTGCTGTGAGTTAAAATAACAAATCTGAAAGTGATTGAGGAGGGGAAGATGTTCAATATCCTTCCACAAGTGGGGCCATACACACACCCTTCACCCATGCTCCTGATTACCCCCCCCCCCCCCCCCGTGGTATTATGTGTCATTATGAAGTTATAATAAAGAACTACAGTTCCCAGTAGGCAATGCAAGGGGTCACATGGGGGGAACAAGAAGTGGCTGTAAAAAGAGAGGGAAAGCGAGCCAGTCTGGTGTTGGTTAATAAAAATGTTCAGATGTTAAACCCACACAAAGTTTCTCTCTTGATGAAGAACAAACATAACACGCCCAGTACAATAAGATGGACTCTTGACCTCACAATCTACCTTGTTATGGCTTTGCACCTTATTGTCTGCCTGCACTGCACTTTCTCTGTAACTGCAACACTTTTTTCTGCGTTCTGTTATTGTCTTACCTTGTACTACCTCGATGCACTGTTGTAATGAAATGATCTGCATGGACGGTATGCGAGACAAGTTTTTCACTGTACCTCGGTACCTGTGATAATAATGAAGCAATTAACCAATTTAATTTACCAATTTATCTGACACCAGCATCTCCACCAGGCCCCACGAATCACAGGGAGGAAGCTTCAGAAAATTGAGAACAATTTTCTGAAGCTTCCTCCCTGTCCCTTTACAAGCACTTGACCAGCTCCCAGGAAACCCAGAATTCCCTCTCCCAGGAAACTAGCCAACAGTGGAAGAGATGTGACCAAGTACCCAAGCTCTGAATAAAATATGACAACGTTTACACAACAATCTGCCTTCTGGCTTACCAGCCAAGAAAACTGCTTTAACTTAAAATCTGTAATTAAATAAAACTTGCACACTTTGGAGTTAATTTCTTTGAAAACTGAGGCAGAGCTTTCTATTAATGAGGGAACAGAGAGAGAACTTTCCCTACAGGTTAGACAACAGGATGACAGACGTAGTTCTGAAATCCAGCAAAAAGTGTAGACGTTGGAAATCTCAAATAAAAATAGAAAACGCTAGAAATATTCAGCTTGAGCTGTTGAATCTTTCCAGCATTTTCTGTTTTTATTCCATCTAGTGACCGACCAGCTTTAATGAGACTACAGGCCCAAAGTATTTCTTTACTGGGTTACTCCATGATGTTTATCCATGTCACTCTAATACACCCTGATACTACCATGGTATTTTCTTACTTCAGGCCAATAACTCCAAAGTAATACTCTGTTATCATTTCTCATCGTGTTACTCATGACATGATGTTACTCCAGGATACTGCTCCAAGCTGTAACTCCAACCTATTACTCTATCGCACTAACTGGAGACATTACTTCATTTTAGAAATCCACAGGTTTACTCCCATGCTTTGTCCCAATGATACTGAGGCTATTACTCATGGTATAGTCACACAACAGGCTGGGTTTAAGGCAGATTCTCAAGCCAACCCCTTGAGAACTAGACTCAATAATGCATCTTCTCTAACTTGTTAATCTGCCCTTTTTCAGGAGCTGAATAACTTACTGAGTATATGGCTTTTTTTCCCAACATTGACTTCAGTTCTAACCAACTTCTACAGGTGTACGGTGGAAGGCATTCTGACTGGTTGCTTCACAGTCTGGTATGGGATCTCCTATGCACAGGAACGCAAGAGGCTACAGAGACTGGTGGACTCAGCAAGTTTCATCACGAGCACAGATCTCCCCACCATCAAGGACATCTACAAGAGATGATGTCTCAGGAAGGCGACATCCTTCATCCGGGACCCCCACCATCAGGGCCATGCCCTCTTCTCGATGCTGCCATCAGGCAGGAGGTACAGGACCCCAAAGACCCACACCTCAATGTTCAACAACAGCTTCTTCCCCCCTGCCGTCAGGTTCTTGAACCCACCTGAAAAACCTAATTCTACCTCGGACTATATTTCCCACAACTTGCACTGGTGTCGTTATTTTAGTTTTTGTTTACTGTGCTGTGTAAATTATCTATAATTTAATGTTCATTTAAATTCATGTAATTTATGTTGGTCAGGTTTGTAATGTACTGTGCTGCTGCTGTAAAAGGCTAAGTTTCATGGAATTTATACCCTGGATATGCCTATGACAATAAACTTGAACTTGAGTTTTTTTTGATGGTGTATTTCCTTCAAATGAAGATTCACAGCTGAGCGTGCGCTGACCTTCTAATGGTATGGGGCTCTCCCCACCACGATCCGTGGGTTATGGAGACGGGCTGAAGACCTTGCGTGGAAGGTGTTCAGGGATGGAATGTAACTGTGTATTGAACAATGAAGCCACAGTCCTCGGGGATGCTCTTGAAATGGTTTCAGGTGCAAGACGGTAATGGTAAAAAGAAAGAAAGTGTCCCCAAAGTTCCCCTGAGAGAGACAGAAAGGGAAAAGCAGAAAGCATCGTGGACACATCAAGCCGCACACATAAAACTTCCTAATTATAGCTTTTAGCAATTTGAGATGAGAACAGAACTCTTTCTCTGATAACAGATAGTAGTCAGTAGCCTTCATAGGTGCAGATCCCAAGTGCTTGACTCAGGGTGGACAATTCAGAGGGGCAGCTGATTCCCAGGCTAAGCACAGTGCCAGCAAAAGACAATGTCTTGTGTTGGGGGCTCCCGTCCACAGCTAAAGGCACAGACCTCCCAACAACGCAAGAAACTGAGGGACAGGAAAGGTGTTCAGCAAACGGCCCCATGAGTCTGCTCAGCTAAAGATCTGTAGCTTGTTCAAGTTTATTGCTGCCATAGAGTATAAATGCCATGAGAATTAGCTTTTTACAGCACGGTACATTACAAGACAAGGACAAACATAAATTAACATAAACTTAATGTAAATTGTACAAAATACAAAATAAACATAACGACACTAATGCAAGTTAGAAGAGAGAGAAAAAGTATAGCTCGAGGTAGTGTTAGGGTTTTCCAAGCGGGTTCAAGAACCTGACGGCAGTGGGGAAGAAGCTGTTGTTGAACCTTGAGGTGTGGGTCTTCAGGCTCCTGTACCTCCTGCCTGATGGCAGCATCGAGAAGAGGGCATGGCCTGGATGGTGGGAGTCCCTGATGGTGGATGTCACCTTCCTGTGACATCGCCTCTTGTGGATGTTGTCGGTGGCGGGGAGAGCTGTACCCGTGATGGAACCGGCTGAGTCCCACCACTCTCTGAAGCCTCTTGCGTTCCTGTGCATTGGAGATCCCATACCAGGCCATATCTGTGGCTTGTTCACTATTCTGCCCAATGCCCATTCACCCTGCGGTCCCCAAAAATATCTTACATTTATATTTAGAAGGTGCCACTCACAAGACTAGTATTTATTACCTATCCTTAAATGCCCTTGAGATGGTGGTGGGTGGTAACTGCAGGTGCTGATGGTGAGAAAGTTTCAGGATTTAAAGACCCAGCAGTGATGAAGGAGAAATTATATATTTCCAAGTCAGGGTAGCGCGCGACTTGGAGGGGAAGCTGTAGGTGGTGGTGTTCCCACGAGCCGGCTGCCTTTGGTGGCAGAGGTCATGGGTTCGGGAGGTGCTGTAGGAGTAGCCTGGGTGAATAGCTGCGGTGCATTTTGTAGATGGTGCATGCTGCACCAATGGTGGGTGGGAATGGGGTGGCAGTCGAGTGGGTTTCCTTGTCTTGGATGGTGTCAGGTTTCATGGGAATTATTGGAGCTGTAGTGAGACAGGCAAGTGGAGAACATCCCATCACACCTCTGCCCTGTGCCTTGCAGATGCTGGAAGGACTTTCCATCAGGAGAACATTCCTTTCTTTTTGCACTACTTCAGTTTGCACTATCATATTTTGCACCCTTCTGGGGCTTAGAGCTCACCATTGTATTTACTGTTGTATTAAAATTTCTTTAAGATTTCTTTATTAATCACGTGTACATCGAAACACACGGTGAAATGCATCTTTTGCGTGGAGTGCTCTGGGGGGCAGCCCGCTAGTGTCGCCCACGCTTCCGGCGCCAACATAGCACGCCCACAGCTTCCTAACCCGTACATCTTTGGAATGTAGGAGGAAACCGGAGCACCCGGAGGAAACCCACACAGACACAGGGAGAACGTACAAACTCCTTACAGACAGCAGTGGGAATTGACTCCGTGTCGCTGACGCTGTAATAGCGTTACGCTAACTGCTACCTATCACTGTTTATACTCTTGAGCTTCACAGGAGCAAGGAATTTCATTGCACCCTGGTGTATGTGACAATAAACTAATCTAATCTGAGTCATTCCACAGGTGAGGGGTGGGGTGGGGGGGAGGGAGAAGGGGTGGGTCAGACATATTATCCCTGCCACAGACCCACACCAATTCTGGAAAACAGGATTTCCTTGGGGTTAGCAGGTACATCTCGACATTGTGCTGGCTTCAGAGTGAAGCACTTGACTGAATCCTTTTCTAAAGTACCCAGTAATTGCTGGAGAGACCAGCTGCCTGATGACCTGTCATCAGAAATGAATTGATGATTTGTTCTGATGAAGGATCCTTAACCCAAAACTTTAACTCTGTTCTCTCTTTGTAGATACCTGACCTCGGATGCTGTCTGTGTGGAGCTTCTCTCTGATTGCCCCCCCCAATGTTTCATAGTTGTTTCTTAGAGTGACACAGCGGCGCAGCAGGTAGTGCCGCTGCCTCACAGCTCCAGAGACCCAGGTTCACTCTTGAACTCGGGTGCCATCTGTGTGGAGTTTGCACGTTGTCCCTGTGACCGTGTCGGCTTCCACTGGGTGCTCTGGTTTCCTCTCACATCCCAAAGACGTTGAGGTTGGCAGGTCAGATACAAAAGCTTCAGAGCACGTACTGCCAGACTCAAGGACAGCTTCTATCCTGCTGTTATAAGACTCTTGAATAGACCTCTCATATGCTAAAAGATGAACCCTTGAACTCTGACCTCCAACTCTACCTCGTCGTGGCCCTTGCTCTTTATTTGTCTTCCTGCATTGCACTTAACTGCAACACTATAGTCTGCATTCTGTTTTCTTTTTACTACCTCAATGTACATATGTATAGCATGATCTGTCTGGATGGCACGCAAACTAAAATTTTGCACTGTATCTTGGTACATCTGACAAGAATATACCGATACCAGTATAAAGTGAAGATAGTATGTAGGTGAGTGGCAGATTCTGGGGGGTATTGGGTGGGAATGTGGGGACAATGCTAGAACGTAGGAGATTGAGGGATGACCTGATAGAGGTATATAAGATCATGAGGGGCATAGACAGGGTGAAAGCACACAGTCTTTTTCCCAGGAGGACTGCTAAAAAGGGCATAGGTTTAAGATCAGAGGCGAGAGATCTAAAAGGGACATCAGGGGCAGCTTCTTCACGCAAAGGGCGGTGTGTATTTGGATTGAGCTGCCAGAAATAGTGGTTGAGGCGGGCACATTAGCAACGTTTCAAAGCCATCTTCACAGATAGCAGAGGTTTAGAGCGCTACGGGCCAAACCCAGACAGATGGGACTAGCTCGCTGGGCAACACTGTCGGCATGGATGAATTAGGCCGAAGGGCCTGTTTCTGTGCTGTATGACTCTAATAAAATGAGGAGGTAAGATTAGTGCACATGGATGGTCAGTGCAGACTTGGTGGGCTAAAGGGCCTGATTCTGTGCTGGATTCTCTCAATGACTCTTCAAAAGTTAGCTGGCAAGGGTTATGGAAATGTCCTGCAGTTGTGACGGTGGCCAATAGTTGCAAGCAGGGTGTTGTAGTTCAGTGTGAATTATATGGAACATCTTACCCTGCTCTCTGACCCATGTGGGGTCCAGTACAGGTAATTCTTGGCTCTCCATGATACTTGCGAGTTAGAGGTGCTAACTCTGACTCAGAATATTCCAGGAACTTCAATCCATGAAGTTTGTTTCTAATCTCCTAACATTGGTCACATGATTCATCCACCTTGGCCTATCCAATTGGAGAGGATTGGAAGCTAAACAGCCTTATTTTTCTTCAATAATTGTAAAACTGAGAAAGCAGAGTGTCCAAAGAAATCAAAACACTCTTTTCTTTAATAGTCTGTGGTTTTACTCTTTTTTATTCAATGTGGGAGTTTAATCTTTCATTCCTGGAGACAGACGCTGCTCCTCTGACACCGGAGAAGATTGAAGATGACAGTTCTGAGCAGCTGATGCTCCAGGCGTCTGTGATCTAAAACAATGCTTTTATACCCAGGAATCATCTCCAACATTTCACCGAGAGCTTTTCCCTTTCTGCCGATAATTTGATCAGCCACATCCTGCACTTCAAAGGATTTCCCTCACAACTTTCCACTTTGAAAATTTGTGTTCAAATCTGGGTTACACCTGTGAAAAGGAAGTTCTGTCTGCCTGTGGGTGACTCTCTCTGTCCATCCCTCCCTCTCTTTTTCTATTTATCTCTGTCTGCCTTTTCCTTTTCTCTCTCTCCTTCAGACCCTGCTTGGCTCTCTCAACCTGTCTATCTGCTCTTCTCTCTGTCTGACTGTGAATCTCTCTCTCATTGTCTGCCTATCTCTCTCTCTCTCTCCCTTTGTCTGCCTGTCTATCTGTCTCTCTCCATGTGTAGGTTTCTCTCACTCTGTCTGCCTGTATGTGTATGTGTGTGTGTCTCTCTCTCTCCTTGTCTGACTGTCCATTTTTCTCTCTCTTTCTCTGTAGGCCTGTCTGTCTCTCCCTCTGTGTGTGTGTGTGTGTGTGTGTGTGTGTGTGTGTGTCTGTGTGTGTGTGTCTCTCTCTCTCTGTCTGTCTGCATCTCTCTACCTCTCTCTCTCTTTCTATCTCTCTTTGTCTATCTGCTGTCTCTCTGCCTCTCTGTCTGACTGCCCATCTGACTCATGCTCTATCCGTCTTTCTCTCTGTATGACCATCCGTCTGTCTCTCTGCCTGTACATCTCTTTACCCGTACGTCTCTCTGTCTGTACATTTCTCTGCCTGTCCATCCCTCTGCCTTACTGTCTTCCTCTCTATCTGTTTGCCTGTCTGACTTTCCGCTGCCTTCCGGTCTGTCTGTCTCTTGCCTGTTTCTCCCCCCAAGAGTTGAGAAATTGGTTAAAAGCAGGTGTGGTGCAGTGCTGGCTGACTGTGCAGCCTGGCTTACACTTGGAGGCTGGAACGGTATCTGTGCCCATCCCATAGGACCAGAGTGATTTCAGGGTGGCTTGTGCTGTTGCTGTACATCAGTGAAGAAGTACATCAGCCCTAAAGTCCACTCTACAGTCTAACAGTGACGTGAATCTGAGAGGCCATGTCCTGCTCCCATGTACTGAAAGAATCATTTGCCTTTTAGACTCCACCCTGCCGGTCACTGTCCAGATGGACTCTTGTTCAGAAATAAAAACCTAAGTGCTGGAAACACTCAGCAGGTCAGGCAGCATCTGTGGAAAGAGAAACAGAGCGAAGGTTTCAGGTCTGAGACCCTTCGTCAGAAGTGGGAAAGGGCGAAGGAGACCGATGAACGATCTGCTGCAGGAACTCAGCAGGTCGAGCAGTATCCGTGGGAGGAAAGGAACTGTCAGTGCTTGGGGCCAAGACCCTGTATCAGGGCTGAGAGTGGAGAAGGGAGATGGCTGGTATATAGAGCAATATGGGAGTGGTGAGACAGGGGTGTGAGGTGATTGGTGGACTGTGGAGGGGTGAAGGAAGACGGGCAGGTCGAACCAGGGAGGGGAGAGGTGGAGGGGGGGAGATAGAGGCAGGTGGAATTTTGTTCTCTTGTTCAGGATCAGTTACAGAACAAACCCGAGACCAGACCTCCTGTAGTTCTCATATGTCTCCAGCACATGGCACTAGAGAGCCATCAACCTATAGTGTTTGGATGAGATCAAACAAAAAAATTAGTTCAAAACAGGCCAAAGTATGAAGATCACAGCGATGCAGAAGCATCTTCGACAAGTCATGGCAACCAGGGAATAGAATAAACACCCCCTCTGCTCATGTGAATAAAAAAATTAAGGTCCTGTTGTAAATATTGGGTTGTTTTCTCTGGACCGTCAGAGGCGGAGAGGAGATTTGATAGAAGTTTATAAGATTATGAGAGGCATAGATAGACAGAATCTTTTTCCCAGGGTAGAAATGTTCAAATACTAGAGGACATGCATTTAAGGTGAGCGGGGGAAAGTTTAAGGGAGATGTGCAGGGCAAGTTTTTTTACACAGAGAGTGGTGGGTGCCTGGAACATGCTGCCAAGGGTGGTGGTGGAGGCAGATATGATAGTGGCCCTTAAGAGGCTGTTATACACACGAATATGGAGGGAATGGAGGGATATGGATTATGTACAAGCAGAAGAGATTTAGTTTAGTTTGGCTGAGAAACACGATGATGCTGGAGGAACTCAGCAGGCCAGGCAGCATCCGTGGAGAAAGGCAGGCCCAAAACGTTGACCGCCTGCTTTTCTCCATGGATGCTGCCTGGCCTGCTGAGTTCCTCCAGCATCATCGTGTTTCTCATCTAGATTCCAGCATTTGCAGTCCTTTGTTTCTCTAGTTTAATTTGACATTGTGTTCGGCACAGACATTGTGGGCCGAAGGGCCTGTTCCTGTGATGTACTGTTCTATGTTCTAATGGAAGACAATGACATTATTAGATTCAGATTCAGATTCCGATTAGCTTATTCTCACATACACCAAGTGCAGGAAGTTCCTTGCTTGTGTGAGGCTCACAGAGTAAACAGTGTAACATGCAGCTCTACAAAACTCTGGTTAGACCACACTTAGAGTACTGTGTCCAGATCTGGTCTCCTCATTATAGGAAGGATGTGGAAGCATTGGAAAGGGTGCAGAAGAGATTTACCAGGGTGCTGCCTGGTTTAGACAGTATGCATTATGAGGAGAGACTAAGGGAGCTAGGGCTTTACTCTTTGGAGAGAAGGAGAATGAGAGGAGACAAGATAGAGGTGTACAAAGTATTAAGAGGAATAGATAGAGTGGACAGCCAGTGCCTTTTTCCCAGAACACCAATGCTCAATACAAGAGGGCATGGCTTTAAAGTAATGGGTGGGAAGTTCAAGGGAGATATCAGAGGAAGGTTTTTTACCCAGAGAGTGGTTGGGGCATGGAATGCGCTGCCTGGGGCGGTGGTGGAGGCAGGTACATTGCTCAAGTTCAAGAGATTGCTAGATAAGCATATGGAGGAATTTAATATAGAGGGATATGTGGGAGGAAGGGGTTAAGTAGCTTTAGGAAAGGTTTTAAACGTCGGCACAGCGTTGTGGGCCAAAGGCCCTGTATTGTGCTGTACTGTTCTATGATTCTGTGATAATAATTAAATACAACAATAAATACAGCGACAAGCACAAAACAACAGAATGGTGCAAAGTATCGTCGTGCAAACTGAGATAGTGCAAAAAGAAATGCTAATGTGACAATAATGGAAGAAAATAAAGGAAGAAACAAAAATGGAATAATGGAAGAGTCGGAGAACCTGGCAACACCACCGGGAAGGGGATGTGAGGGAGGTGGTTGGTTCAGGAGTCTGACAGCAGTGGGGAAGAAGCTGTTCTTGAGTCTGGATGTCCGGGCTTTCAAACTCCTGTATCTTCTCCCAGAAGGTAGAAGAGAAATAAAAATCAAGAAACTGGTAAATTGTAATCAACTATTTTGCATTAATTCACAAATTAAAACCAATTTAAGTCACAACAAAAATTTGGGTGTTATACATTGAGGTATAGAGGTGATTTAAATGGGTGCAGAGTGAACTCTGGGCAAAGTTTTAGGGACCTCATTTATTGAAAAGACGCCACATCAAAGGTCATTGCAGAAAATAAAAGCTCATTGCTGGAGGTAACACATTGTTGTGGATGGAGGATCGTCAGGCTAACAGGAAACAGAGAATGGGCATCAATGGGTCTTTTCTGGTTGGCAAGGTGCAATGTGAGTGGTGTGCCACAGGGGTCGGTGCAGAGGCCTCAACCTTCTACAGTTTATATAGATGATCTGGGTGAAGACATCTACCCCTAGGGAAACAAAACAAGTATTCAGCATATGGGAAGACACAGCACCATGGTGAAAACGGGGGATACTAGTACAATCTACGCACAGGCAATGGGAGTAACTGCCAAGCCAGGAGTGAGGTGTATGAGAGAGAAATTTTATGTGGCACCTTAGAGAGATTTTTAAGGAGTGTGGTATATTAGAGAGAGTTATAGTGAATAACGTGGTACAGCAGAGAGGGTTATAGTGTGGTAAATTCTGTAGATGCTGGAATCTGAAGCAATAGACAAAAAGTGCTGGAGGAACTCAGCAGGTCAGGCAGCATCTATGGAGGGAAATAAACAGTCGATGTTTCTGATCAAGATCCCCGTTGTGTATCCCATATAACTCCATGTAATTCTGCATAACTCCACATAATATTCTGGTACAAGGTGGAGTATCTCAGACAATGATATAAAGAGGAGTGTGGTATACCACAGGGTGTCTTACCAACAGAAAGTATCTACAGGAGGCATTGCCCCAAGAAGGTGACATCCATCATTAAAGATTCCCACCATCCGGGCCATGTCATCTTCTCGCAGCTTCCATTGGGCAGGAGGTACAGAAGCCTGAAGTCCCACACCACCAGGTTCAGGAACAGCTACTTCCCTTCAACTATTTGGTTCTTGAACCAACCTGCACAACCCTAATCTCTACATCAGTACAACAACATTAGGACCACATTGACCACTTTGCATTACAATGGACTTTTTTTTTGTCTAATTGTGTTAACATAGAACATAGAACACTACAGCACAGTACAGGCCCTTTGGCCCACGATGTTGTGCCGACATTTTATCCTGCTCTAAGATCTATCTAACCCTTCCCTCCCACATAGCCCTCCATTTCTTTATCATCCATGTGTTCTTGTAAAATTTTGTATAATTTATGTTTGTTACGTTTTTTTTGTGAATGTTGTGGATCTGATACTATGTGCAGTGTGATCCTCCTGCAAGTAAGTTTTTCACTGGACTTGTGCATATGAAAATAAACTCGACTTTGACTTTGACTTTGAATTGTGCCTTTCACTCAACATCCCACATTCCGACATTTACTCCTTGGATATATCCCGAGATGTCGGCTGCCAGAAGCTTGGTGGTAAACAAGATGGGAGTTAGTGTCCCTGCATCTATAACAACGTGTGTCAAAGTGGCGCAGCTGGTAGAGACAGTGCCTCACAGCGCAAGAGACCCCAGGTTCAGTCCTGACCTCGGGTGCTGTCTGGGTGGAGTTTGCACGTTCTCCCTGTGACCGCGTGGGAGAGTGAGGTGTGTGTCACATCCATTGGGGAACATGATATCAAAGTTTGTGGCATATGAAAGTGTTATAAGCATTCAATAAAACACATTAGTGTGTTGTAGTGAGGCAGTGTTATGGTGAGAGAGTGTATAGAAATGTATTAAAGCAGTATATTTGTTATAAAGAACAATGTGATATATTGTGTGGTCATTAATGCTAGAAAGAAGATTGCAGAGGAATGATATATACCATTGTTACAGTGAGGGGTGTGTAATATTAGATTGTATGGACTGTGTAATATTCAAAACTGGTAGATTGACTTATTATTGTCACATGTACTGAGGTACAGTGAAAAACTTTGTTTTGCATGCCATCCATGCAGATCATTTTATTACAACTGTGCATGGAGGTAGAACAAGGGAAAACTATAACAGAATGCAGAATAAAGTGTTACAGTTACAGAGAAAGTGCAGTGCAGGCAGACAATAAGGTGCAAGGCCAAACGAGGTAGATTGTGAGACACAAGAGGTTCTGCAGATGCCGGAATCTGGAGCAACACACAAACTACTGGAGGAACTCAGCAGGCCAGGCAGCAGCTACGGAGGGAAATGAACAGTCGATGTTTCAGGTCGAGACCCTTCATCAGGACTGGAAAGGAAGAGGGCAGAAGCCAGAATGAAAAGGGTAGGGGGAGGGAGAGGAGCACAAGCAGGCAGGTGATAGGTGAGTCCGGGTGAGAGGGTAAGTGGGTGGGGGGGGGGGTAAAAGGAAATGATGTGAGAAGCTGGGAGGTGGGAGGTGGAAGAGGCAAAGGGCTGAAGAAGGAGGAAGCTGATAGGAGAGGACAGAAGACCATGGGATAAAGGGGAGGTGGGCAGGTTGTGAGGGAGGGGGAGGGGGAGGGGGAGGGGGAGGGGGAGGGGAAAGGAAAAACAAGAGGGAGGGGGAGGAAGGAAAACTGAGGGGTGGGGTTACCAGAAGTTAGAGAAATCGATGTTGAGGCCATCAGGTTGGAGACTCCCAAGGCGGAATATGAGGTGTTGTTCCCCCAACCTGCGCCTGGCCTCAACGTGGCAGTAGAGGAGGCCGTGGACAGACATGTCAGTGTGGGAGCGGGATGTGGAATTGAAGTGGGCGGCCACCGGGAGGTCCTGGCTGTTGCGGCGGACGGAGCGAAGGTGCTCGACGAAGCGGTCACCCAACCTGCGTCGGGTCTCACTGATGTACAGGAGGCTACACCAGGAGCACCGGATGCAATAAATGACTCACAGGTGAAGCGCTGCCTCACCTGGCAGGACTGTCTGGGGCCCTGAATGGTGGTGAGGGAGGAGGTGTGGGGGCAGGTGTTGCAGTTGGTGCGGCTGCAGAGATAAGTGCCGGGAGGGTCATCAGTGGGGAGGGACGAGTGGACAAGGGAGTCACAGAGAGCGCGATCCCTGCGGAAAGCGGAGGGAGGAGGGAAGGGGAAGATGTGCCTGGTGGTGGGATCCCGTTGGAGATGGCAGAAGTTGCGGAGAATGATGTGTTGGATGCGGAGGCTTGTGGGGTGGGAGGTGAGGACAAGGGGAATCCTGCCCCTGTTATGTCGGGGGTGAGGTACATTGTAAGGTCAAGAGTCCATTTTATCGTACTAGGGACCGTTCAATAGTCATATAACAGCAGGATAGAAGCTGTCTTTGAGGTGAGCCAGTAAAGCTTATGCTCTTGACATTTAAACCAATTTTTTTTTCACCAAAATTTCCCCCCAGTTCTTTGCCATTGTTAGTTCAATGAAATTACTCTGAAGCCCTGCACTGGAGTCTGGTGCATTCAAGAGTTAATACCTGACAGGCTGCCAAAGCGCGCACGGGCATTGAGCGACAGCCGAATTAAAAAAAAGTCTGACTGTTCCATTCTCCCGGCTCAATATCCACCCTCTACCTCCAGCTGAGCCAATCCTCTAGCAGTGTCTGCTCACCGAGCCTCCACCCTTTTCCCCTCCAAAGAACCTCCCTCGTCCCCGCCTCGCACATCAGAGAATGTATAAAGCAGCCGTGGCTTCATGTGTAGCGGGGCTGAGTTTTTAAAAGCGCTGGTTTGACCATTCGCAAGTTCGCTCTTACTCTCAGAGAGTAAGTGGCTGATTTGAACGGTGCACACACGGAGTGAGAAAGGATCAGCGTTCGCCTCTAACTCAGTGAGTGTACCAAATTCATCATCAACCATTTCTGCTTCATGTGCAAGGGAGAAAGATTCTGCCCCAGAAGGAAACCTCTCCGGTGTAAGTTACCCAGTGACATGTTAATTACCGCCGTCTCTAACTAGCCGCCCCGTTGACTAGAAAGTTTTAATCACTCGTTGGTGAAGATGTTTGGGGTTTAGCCACAGCAGCGCCGGTCTGGGGGCACTGACCCAGACGGTAGTAGGTTGTGGGCAGCGGAACGCACCCCCACCCACCTTTATTTTGCTACTAATTCTGGGGTTGGGGGGGGGGAGCGGAGTTGAGAAGAGAGTTAATAGGACTTGCGGCTCCCACCGGGGCGTCCCGCCCTGGTGTCTGGGCGGGGGGGGGGGGGGTGAGGTGGGGGCAGGTTGTGAGTTTGTGTGGCTGTTCCCTCCCCGCAGTCTCGTCCCTAACAAAGAGGTAGGTAGGTAGATGGGTGGGAAGGGGGGGGGGGGGGAAGAGACCTCGCCGGGTCCAACTGCGCCGGGAGATTTCGGGGCCGGTGCGGGGAGACTCCGCTCCTCCTGGCCGCTGTTTAACCCTCTCGCTCCCGCCGTCCGAACAAAGCGCCGGCCGAGCGAGCAGGAATGATTTAACCCTGCTCTCTCCCTCCCGGCCTGAGCTGCTACCAGCCACATGTCGACAAGCTTAGAAGCTCTTCCACTGCAAAAGGCGTCACCTTTCCTGCTGTTCCCGGGAGCCACCGACTTCAATGTTGCTGGCGGATGCTGGACACTCACCGGCGGTCGTCTTTCTTCCCATCCTATCCCTTCCCCTCCCTTTTCACCCCCTCCATGTCCCCATACTGTAATAAGAGGCCATTCGGCCCATGAAGTTCATGCCAGCTCTTGAAGCAACTCTCGTCCTGTTTCCTGATTTGTATCTGCATCTTACTCTTGTCCCATCAACATTTACCCCCTTCTCCTGCCCCTTGCCCCCCAAATCACCACTCACCTACACACTAGGGACCATCTACAATGACCAATTAACCCACCAACCTGTGCATCTTTGGATGTGGGAGGAGATGGGTTCACCTGGGGAAACCCATTGGAGACACCGGAGGTTGCAGATGCTGGTATCTGGAGCAACACACAATCTGCTGGAGGAACTCGGGGGGTTGAGCAGCATCTGTGGGTGGGGTGGGGGGGGGAAGGAAATGTAGATGTTCTGGGTTGAAACCTCGCACCTGGGGGAAGTTGATAATTCCTTCTCTCTCCCCCCCCCCCCCCCACCCCCACAGATGCTGCCTGACTTGCTGAGTTCCTCCAGCAGACTGTGTGTTGCACCTGGAGAAACCTGTGTAGTAAAATGTGCAAACTCCTCAGACAGCACTGGAGATTGGGATTGAACTTGGGATGTGTGGGGTAGAAGTGCTAACTACTGTGCTGCTCCTTGCCTGTGTAGCTTTTACAAAGCAGCGCACTGTCCAAGAAATATTTCTCAATCACTGTGTTGCATCTCCACCTGTTGGCCCTGATGTGTGCTCCCTGAGTATCTAGTCCTTCTGCATTGTCCTGACTGTGCCCCACAGCAAGTGGGGTGGTGCTGCAGCAGTTAGTCCTACTGCCTCTCAGCTCCAGTGATCCAGGTTCAATCCTGACCTGGGATGCCGTCTGTGTGGAGTTTACCCGTTGTCCCTGTGACTGAGTGTGTTTCATTTATGGGTGCTCAGGCTTCCTCCCACGTTGTTTGGTGAAATGGCTGCTCTAAATACTCCTTCTGGTGTCTGTAAGTGGTAACAGAATCAAAGGGGAGTGGATGGGTGGGTGAGAGACTGTGTTACAGGGAAATGAGGGGAAGGGAATGGGATTGTTTCCCTGGGAGGTGCATGGGCTCCTGTATCATAACCTGATGTTGTCCCACTGTGTGCTTGCCATCACTGGTGTCTGCCCATGATAAATATCCTGAGTTCTTGCAACCTCCTGCAGTATGTGGACTCTGGGGTGGGGAAAACACATGGAGTTGCCTTGAGCTCCATTTAACCCAGCAAATCCCACTTCTCCAAGCCCCAGAATTGTCACAAGGCTATGATTTCAGCTGATAATTACATGGCTGGTTCTAATATGTTCAATTCTAACCTCTGGTGCTGTGGTGTGGAGTTTTCACGTTCTCCCTGTGATCGTGTGGGTTCCCCGGGTGCTCTGATTTCCTCCCACATCCCAAAGACATCGGGGTTGGTAGTTAAACCGCCCCCTAGTGCAGATGGGTGGTAGAATCTGGAGGGAATTTTGAGAACGTGGGAAGAATTTTTAAAACAAAGGATTCGTGTAGGATTAGTGTAAATTGATGGTTGGCATGGACTCCATGGGCTGAAGGTTCTGTTTCTGTGCTGTATGACTGACCTGAATATTGATATTGTTCATGGCTCAGAACCATTTCTGTAGCTTCTATGTGAAAGAAATGGATGTGAAGACGGGTCTGGGCTCCAAGGGAATGACACTCTATTTTAGTTGGCAAATCCAGTCAAGGCAAAATCCTGATAAGATCACGTCAATAAAGTGGCAAGTGTGTGACTGCTTTCAATGCAATACATGAGGAAATGTGGGATAGGATGGTGTTTTATATAAATGATTGAACTTGACATGATTGTAAATTGGCAGCTGATTACAAACTGATTTGTAAACTGGTGTGTGATGGTGATGCTGCAGTGGTGCTGGTTACGGAGAATTGTGTGACTGATTATTCAGCTGATGTATATGCCTTTAATTTATAATGGCAGCAATGATCTACAGGACATCAATGTTATTGAGGAGTAATCAAAATGGATTCAAATTAAAGTGCGGTGTCTGTTAATTGGCTACTGTGACATTATACCTGTACAGTTACATTATTCTTGGCTGTAATGGACTGTACACAGCAGGGAAAATCCCTTGGGAAGGAGGACTAGGCATGAAAGCATGTCTGTAGCATAGTGAAAATAAAGACATTAATCATTTTGCTTCATATTTACAGAAAGACATATTTTGAGAAACAACAAACCATATTTGAAAGTTACCAGGTGTTTAAAGGGGGAATGATTCAGGAAAGACTAGTTGTTAGTACAGTGCCGTTCTTGGCTGCAGGACATCCCAAAGCAGTTCACTTCAGAGTCAATGAAGTGATTTTTGAAGTGACTGTGGCAGCCAATTGGTACAGAGCAGGGTATGTGTTTAGCAACGTTGTAATAACCAGGTAATCTGCTCTCCTGAGAGATGGGTCTCTGGAACTCTTTATCTGTGAGCCAGACAGATTCATTTTAACATCTTGTCTGAAACAACATTTAAAGCCGGGATCTTCAAGGTTGCTGTTTGTCCAGGGTCAAGTTCAAGCTAGTTCTTTAGCAATAATTCTTGTTGTGGGGGGAGGCAGGGGCTGTCAACAGACTCCAAACTTGGGCTCACCTTAACTACTATCTGCAGAACAGTATCGAAGGTTAAAACGTGGGAGACATTTGTCCTGAGTCTGTTAATGGAATCCAGCTTGTCCCATCTTACCGTCTCTACTGAAACCTGCAACTTTTTCCTCTTTCACATACTTGTCTACTTCCCTTCTGAACACTGCCATTGAATCTGCTCATACTGCTACCCTAGTGGTGCCACCTTGTGTGGTTCTCCCTCCTAATTAACTCCTCCACCATTGGGATGAGTTTCTCACCATCCACACTGTCTGCACTCTATGGAATTTAATTACCTGAGTCTGGTTTTGTCATAACCTTTTTTTTCCCCCATGGGGAAACAATCTTCTCCAGTCTGTGTCCTTCATCCCCAGAACTGTTCTAGTAAATCTCTTCAGCTCCCCCTCCAAAGCCTTTGCAAAGCCTAAGGTGTGGTGCCCAGAACAGGAGACACTACCCCAGTGGTGGCTGAAACAGTGTTCTTATAGGAGTCATCATGACATCCTTCCTTCTCCATGTCTCTGAAGCTTTTTAAAAAAAATTATCCTTAACTAGCCCTGCTACTTTCAATGATTGACACTTGTGCAACTGATCTTTCTTGCTATAAGAATGTGCCCTTTTAGTTTGTGCCACCCAATCCACCAGCCTTTGTAAATCCTCCCAAAGTCTGTGAATGTGCACTCGCTATTTGTCTGCCACTTGGAAATTGTGCCCTGTACATCCACGTAGATGTGAATTAGCACTGAACCTGGGGAACTCCACTCTAACATCTGCCCTGTCTGATGAACAAGTGTTTGCCATTGCTGCTTCTGTCACTTGGCCATGTTGCTGCAGAACCTATTGTGTAGTGGGGATTGCTGGTGATTTCTGTTGCCCGTACACAGCTCACTAACCCGTTTATTCTAGTTACCGAACTACAACTACTGCCCAGCTGAAATAGGCAAGCTAGGCACAGACTGGGTATGGATAACATTCCATTATGTGTCACTAGGAAACACTGGCATCTAAGTTGTGCCACTGATGTATAGATGAGGAAACATCATGGTATGGGCGTGATTAGTCAGTCTGGGTCCCTTGGGTGCTCTGTTTTGACTCTGATGCCTTGTTTGCAGCGGTTGGTGAATGTTGCAGTAATGTATAGGTGCTCCATCTAGTTGGTGAGTTATCTATTCATTGGGCTTTGGGTTCAGTCTCGGTCGGTTGGTCACACTGGCCTCCTCTCCCACTTCTATAGTGATGCTGCTGCAAGTAAGTTCATTGCACTTGTGCATGTATGTAGTTGTGCAAATGATGATGAACCTGACTTTGACTCAGGGAATAGCATCATTTTCAAAACCTCCTATCACAGCAACCAACAGATCTCTTGTTTCTCAGTTGCTTGTGTGTTGCTGAAGAAGCCAGTGTTCATGCACCTTGAAGGTGGTGGTGAGCTGGCACCCTTGAACTGCTCCTGTCCTCCTGGTGGCAGTGTTTCACACTTGGTGAATGGGATACCTTTGTTCTGGATATGTCTGGCAGGCACAGTAGTGTAGCGGTTAGCGTAACGCTTTAGAGCGCCAGTGACCTGGGTTCAACTCCAGCCGCTGTCTGTAAGGAGTTTGTATGTTCTCCCCATGTCTGCGTGGGTTTCCTCCCACATTCCAAAGATGTACGGGTTAGGAAGCTGTGGGCATGCTATGTTGGCGCTGGAAGCGTGGCGACACTTGAGGGCTGCCCCCAGAACGTTTGATGCAAAAGATGCATTTCACTGTTTCGATGTACGTGTGACTAATAAAGAGATCTTACCTCATGATATGTCTGCATGGCATGCCATACAAAAGCTTTTCACTGTCTTGGTGCATGTGACAATAATATACCAACGGAGACAAGACTGCCAATGGTGGAATCTGGAGCAACAAACAATGTGCTGGAAGAACTTGGTTGAGCAGCATCTGTCGGGGTGGGTGTGGAGAAATTGCCGACAATTCAGGTTTAAGCCCTGCATCAGGACTAAGGGGAGAGGGGAGATGGCTAATATAAAGAGGAGAGGGGGAGTTTTGCACACTCCTCTCTACACCGGCCATCTCGCCTCTCCACTTGGTCCTGATGCAGGGTTTCAACCTGAAATGTCGACTGTTCCTTTCCTCCCACCTAATATACCAATGGTTGAGCAGTCCTGCAGTGAAGTGTTCCATGATGTTCCCGACTTGTGTCCACTAGATGGTGGAAAGGCTTTGAGGTCTGTGTTGGTGCAGGATTCTGTCTGATCTTTGTTTGTATTTCAAAAATAAACTTTATTCATAATATACAAAGGAAGAAACTGCAAAAACATTTTGCATTAATGGTCAATACATTCAATAGTGTTAACTTTTTTAAAACCATAGCACCATTGCCACTCGTGTAGCCCCATGGGGTAATGCACTGTTTCATTACGAGGGGCTTCCCCACAATGTGTGGTAGAGGAAGGAACCTTCACTGTGGTTCTTCCCCCACAGAGCCTTTGCATTGGCTGCACTGAGCTTCATTGCTTCCCTCAGCACGTGCTCCTGCAGTCTGGAATGTGCCCGTTGGTAACATTTCCTTACAGGCATCTTGCTGTCTCTGATCTGCTCCTGTTGCCACAGTATTTGTGCTAGTCCAGTTGAGTTTCTGGTCAATGGGGACCCGCACAGGCACTCCTCTCCCTGTTTCAGTAAGGCTGTGTCCCACCTTGGACAACCAACCCACTTAGATTCTGCAAGACCTGAGATCAAATTTGGCTACCCCCCAGAACACTACACACATAGATGTATTTCACTGCGTTTCAATGTACATGTGTGACTGAAAGAAATCTTATCTTGCAAGTGACAATAATAAACCAATACCAGTTGTAGGGTCTCATATGGATGTAAAAGATCCTTTGGGACAGTTTTGAAAAGCTGGGAGATTTTCCTGGTGTCTTGGCTAATCCATCCCTCAATGGAAAGAGCATGAAATGGTGGTTATAATTGGTGCTGTCTGTGGGAGCTTGCAGAATGTATCCTGGTTACTGTCCTTTGTCTTAGCTGTAATGACACAAACTAATTTCTTGATTTGAGTGTGGGCATATCAAGAGGATGTGACAGGTGCAACATAAATTCAAGCTTTTGTTTGTTGCATCAGCGGCCTGAAGACTGATCTAGCTGCACCACTGTACCACCACCCCCACTCCAAGACCAGCTGAACATCTCCCATCTGCTACCTCATTGCTTCAGTGGGCCAGGTTTTGATCCTGACCTCCTGTGGGGTTTGCACGTACTGCCTGGGTTTCCTCCAGGTGCTCTGGTTTCCTCCCACTTTCCAAAGATGTGCAGGATGTTTGGTTAATTGGCCACAGTAAATTGCCCCTGGTGTTGTATGTGGGTGGCAGAACCTGGGATAAAATGGTACAGGATTGGTGTAAATGAGCATTTGATGGCTGATGTGGACTTGATGGGCTGAAGGGCCTCTTTCTGTGCTGTATGACTGACTGGCCACTTCCTCTCTGACCCTGTGTTTTACTCTCTCTGCTTCCTTCACTCACTGCTGAGTTTGTGTAATGTTACCCATCTCTTCCGCTGCTCCCACATGCTGTACCAGTGAGCCTTGCCAAGTACACTGCTGGCTTTAAATTAGCTGTAAGAAAGCAGGAATATATCTGGAGAGCAGGAAATGGAGCTCTGACTAATGTGGGACATAAGCCAGACTCTTTGATCTTTGTATTTCATTCTGACAATACAAAGTTAAAGGAAAAGCCACTTCATTTGATTTTAAAACTCTATCACAGCACTCCCTGCCACAGCTGAAGGGATCTTGTGCAACTTTCATTGCATCACAGTTGAGGTTGAAAAGCCATAATTGCCATGTCTTGGCTGAATATAGAATTGTCAACTCTGCAATTTATCCCTCAAAATATTTAATTGCCGTAGCAACTTATTACAAAGCCCAGAATTGGTGCTAAATTTCAGGTCGAAGGCTGTAGATGGTTAAAGGTTACTGGGGCATGCGGGGGCTTGTTGGAAAAATATCTTGAGGGCATTGTCTAGAATTGTCAGACCATCTGGAAGATGAGGGATTGAGGTCTAATTTTCCAGCTTGCCCCAGGACTGATGATCTTGCACTTGATTGTAGAGCCATCTGTATTCAGTTTATTAAAAAAAACTTTTTAATTTCCCTGCCCAGAGAGCAGGAATGCCTTCCACCCTCTGTCTCACTAGGGCAGGGAGGTGGATGCACTACTGACCTCACAATCTACCTCATCGTGGCCTTGCACCTTATTGTCTGCCTGCACTGCACTCTGTAAATGTTTTATTATACTTTGTTCTCTTGTACTACCTTAATGTACAGATGTGGTGAAATGATCTGTATGGATGGCAGGCAAAAGTTTTTTCCACTGTACCTTGGTACATGTGACAAGTCAATTAACCAATTCATTCTCTCTCAGTTCCTGTGCTGGTCTTGGGAGAAATTGGCCTATTTCCTATGTTGCTCTTATAACAGTGCTGTGTAATGGGGAGAGGCCAAAAGTTGTATCAATGTGACTTGTCCAAAGTTTACATTGAGGGCACCACAGGCAGAACAACTTGCTCCCCACTGTAAACACAGTATTGCTAGTTAGTCTTGTGACTTTGCTCAACAGGATTTAAACACCAGTAAGTGGTTGTCTGTCACTTCCTACTGCAGTAAACAAGCTGCAAGTGGATGTTCCCTGCTGTAGTTGAGCTGGGATACCAGGAGCTACAATAGCTGAATCCTGCCCTATTTAAAAGTGGGCATCCTTGTACCACTTGGCCACAGCTGTACTCTCACTTGTATGTTTTCCCCCTCCTTTCTATCCCGAGGATGCCATCACTTATCCCAGCACAATCCTCCCTCTTTCCCTTTTTTTTAAAAAGCTTTCTGAAGAAAACAACAAAGGTCGGCACAACATTGTGGGCCAAAGGGCCTTTATTGTGCTGTACTGTTCTATGATTGGTTCCCAAGCCTGTGGAGGATATCCACTTCAAACCCAGAACAGCTCAGTCCTGCAATGTTTGTTGCGGGAGCAGTGGGTAGGAGCCTCGGCTCTTAGACACTGAATTCTCTGAAGCAAAAGCATTTTAAAGACTTGATTATTAATTTCCAGACCTTCTGAGTAAGGAAGCAGTAAGTATTTACCCATTATTGAACAATATCTTTTGTGCTTCATCTTGGGTACAATCATGTGCTTTTTATTTCAAGTTCTATAACTTGGTTGTCCATATAGTCGGCATGGGTAACTGCACCGAAACAGATGTTTGTGTCTAACCACTGACTTGTGTTAACCGATTATTCTCTTCTCCCCTCTTTTTCGTGTGTGTGTCTTGTTCTGGTGGTGTAAAGGAGGAGGACATTCGCCTCATTTTGATTGAGCTGTTCAGTTTTCCCTTTGGGCCAGATACATTTTTCCTCTTATTTTTAGGTGCATAACTAATTCCCTTTTGAACATAATGCTGAATCTGCTGTTTGTTTCCACTGCTCTTGGGCAGCGTCCCAGCTCCCAGAACTTGGGAGTTTTTGCTTCTCCCCTTCAGTTCTTTCATCAGTCACCTTAAGTCTGTAATGTCTGGTGACTGACCCTCCTACCTCTTGGGAGAACTGTCTTTTATTTCAGTACAGCATGGGAACAGGCCCTTGGGCCCATGATGTAGGTGTCCTTTCAACATAGACTCGATAGGCTGAATGGCCTCTAATGCAGCTTTCCAGCAAATCCATGAGCTTATTTCCTGCAACCTATTTCTCCCCCCTCCTCATGTGCCCATTAATACCCTTTTGATTCTCCTGCACTTGCCTACCCATAGGAGTAATTTTCAGTCGCCAATTAACCTACCAACCTGCATGTCTTTGGGTTGTGGGAGGAGATGGAAGGAAATGAGCACCTGGAGGAAACCCACATGGTCACAGAATGTGCAAACTCCACATAAACAGCACCCAAGGTAAGGATTGAACCTGGGTCTCTGGAGCTGTGAGCCAGTTGCACTACCTGCTGTACACTGTTCTGCCCCAATTTCTTTGAATAAAAGGGTAGCCCATTCAGCTGCTTGTTCCTGCTCCACCATTCTATAAGTTATGCCTGATCTTTTACCTACTTTCCTTCACTAATCCCAAATCCCCTCTGATTCCCTTGTATCTGAATCTGTTTACCTCTATCAAAACCATTCCTCTTTGATTGCTTTTAATAACTTTCTTGCTTACTTCCACCTCTCCAGTCGAACAATCCCAGTCTTTCCAATCTATCCAAGCAACAGAAGCTGCTCTTGTTTTTTTTTCTTATCAGGGCAGTGGACAAGAACATTTAAGACCAGTGCTGTGTCCCTTCCAGAGGTCTGCAATTCTGCTCTGGTTTGGAGGGGTGTGGTGGGGGGTGGAGAGTAGAAATTGTACACTAAAGCTTCACGTGCTGCTTCTACACATCTTGGTGGTAGACTTAAGCTTTCAGAACTTGAGTTTCATTATTTGGAAGCTGTTAATGTTGGAGTTGAACAGAAATTTAGCAAAGTGGAGATCTGAAACTGGATCAGGAAAGCTTGTGTCCACAGTTCTACAACAAAACCAATTTGCATCTCCATTGTCCTTGCTCTTGTAAAATACCCTGTGATTCTTTGCAGGTATGCTATCAAATAACATTAGACTTTGACTATAAAAGGGGATATTGGGGTAATTGTCCATAACACCTGGGTCTTTGACTAATCTTGAGGTGTGCGCAGGGAGGTTGCAAGATTGCAGGATTATATATAGGAGGGGATTCCAGAGTTTGGGATGTGGGTGGATGGTGGAATGATGCAGATCTCCAAATGGAGGGCAATGTACAGGAATGAGTGGGGGTGAAGAGTGGTGGTAGGGGAAAGCAGGGGGGGGGGGTTGTAATCCCAAGGGATTGGGAGTCAACATGGATCAGTACACCAAAGGAATGGGGATTGTTAAGAGTTGGGCCAAGGGCAGCAGAATAACAGATGGTTATGTCTCCTGAGAGCAGTCAGTGCACAGTGGGGACATTAGAAGTGGGATTAGGGTCCACCATATCACCCTAGAGTCTGCTCCATATTCAGTAAGATGGCTGATCCAATCTTGGCCTCCCCTCTGCTCTCCTGCCTGTCCCTATTGCCCTTGACTCCTCCATAGAAGTATTTTGATTATTTCTGCCTCAGTGACTCTGCCACCACAACTGAGGTGGAGGATTCTGAAGCTTCACAAGTTGGCCTCCATATTAACTGGGTGCCTACAATCCAGAGACTATGCTCCCTGGTTCGATTTTCTGCATTTGGGGAAACATCTCAGTAGCTACCTTCCAACTCCACACAATGTCTTAAGATCACTTCTTGTTCTTCCCCTGAATAGAAGCCTAAGTGACCCATGCATCTTTGGGGTAAATGTATTGGAGGTGGTTCACAGAAAGCTCACGCCAAATATACCCCTCCTTGAATGAGGGAGACCAAAACTACATCTGGTATTCCAGGTGTGGTCTCACTGAAGCCCTGTAATAAGAGAAACTAAAGCAAGTGTCCTGGCTTGTGTAATTAAATGGGATAAAACGCAAGAAGTCTCGTCTTGGAGCCCTGTATCTTGGTGCTATTGAATGAAAATCTGTATTAAACATTTAGTAACCCAAATTAATTGAAACTTGCTCTTTAATTAAAAACACTTTCTGTAAGCTTGTATGCTAGCTGGTTATTTAATTCTGATTCCAATCTGCAGAAGCAGGGGGTTGAATGAGGAAACTCCGCAGCTAAACTGGTGACATCACATTGGGAAGCAGCTATAAATCTCCAGCTTTTGTCCCAGGCTTTTGATGGTTTTGAGCATTAGGAATTGGAATAAGCGAATGAAAACAGTTACCATGTGTAACAATTACATCCTGTGTTTGGCAGTAGAACCACTCCGATCTCTGCTTGTAAAGCCACACAATCCCTTTGTTTCTCAGGCTTGTCAGTTTTATTCACTTTGGACATTGACTTTACTGAGCCGTGATCCTTGCACGGACCAGTTCTGGGGTCGAGACAAAGGGAAAATGGAACTTGCATTTATATGGGCTTTCACATTCTCTTCAATGTTATCCCTGTGATGTATTTCTGGAGTGCAGTCACTGTTGTAATGTGCATGGCGAGCTCCCACAGTCAGCAGTGAAATGATGCCTGGATCACAGATTTTTGTTGTTACTGAGGGCTGGATGTTGGGCACATTACCATAGAACTCCTTGATTCTTTATATAGCAACTGGCAAGTTTGTGTTTTGCGTTTTGACCGGGAAAGCAGTAACACAACACTTGAGCACTTCCTCACTACTTCTTTTGAAAGAGCAATGTGGATTGCAGCTGAGATCTTTGGAGTGTGACGCTAAACTCTGACACAGGCTGGCATCCGTCCATGGAGAATATTAATTCCCAAACATTGATGCTATCCACATGGGGGGGAAAAATAAAGAGACTAAACAATTGTCTTTTAAAATACCCCAACACCAGAATTGTGACATTGCTTCAGTTTCCAAATTTAGCACCAATTAGTTGAAAATATGCAGAAGTTGAGAGATCTCAGAAGTTTAAAGGTTTAATGCAATGGGATTACACATCTGCTTTTGTCCAGTCTGGACATATTTAGGAATTCCACTGGATTGTACCCCTTAAGTTTTGAGCTAAACCACTTCCCTTATTACCCACAGTCTTATTGGGCCAAGTTTCTTTTAATAGAATTCCGATGAAATGACACTATGCCATTGGATTATCATATAAACATAAATGACCCAAATAATTTCCTTCTACTCCCATTTAAGTTTTATGGAGCAGTTTCCCATTCACTCCTCCTGTAGGTAATTAGTGTATGAACCCTGTCCCACTTGTATAAAAAGAATCCCAAAGCCCTAAACTTGTTCTCCTGTGCATTGCATGCAATGCAATCCTTTGGAATTCCTTTTCGTTCACTTTCAACACATGGAATGCTGTAATATCAATCTTTTTTCAATTGGTTACAGCTAGTGAGTGTTTGAAACGTGAACAAAACCTTTCACGAGCAGAAATTGCACGCAGAATCTAATTCTGTTTCGTGTCTTGCTGACTCACTGATCAAATTGGCTGCAGGAGCAACTTGTTTGGGAATTAGTTTTATCTACAGCTTGTTTTTCCTCCAAAGAAAACCTGATTCAGAGGTTGTAGAATCCACTAGATCTTCAAGACCTAAATAGGGTTACTGGGAGGGAAAATGTACATGTGCAATAAATTTTGATAAACTGTCTTCATTTGGGAGTTCTTGTGAAACACAAGATCAGGATATGCCTGAATATTTACTTTCAAAAAAACTGCTGAAGGAACTCGGTGGGTCAGTGGGAAACGGACAGTCAACGTTTTGGACCAAGGTCTTTCATCAACAGGATCTCTTCCCCCAACCGTTCCCATTTGCCCACGCCACCTCCCTTATTTGGTTCCATGCTCCTCCTCCACCTCATTCTATGCTCTGCAGCCTTTTATCACCTCCTAGCCTCTTGCTATTTCCCCTGTCACCCTTCCTTGCCTGGATCCACCTATTACCTGCCAGCTCTTGCTCCAACACCCTACCCCCCACCCCCATTGCCTCCTTTTTATACTGGCCATCTCCCCCTCTGTCTTTCAGTCCAGATGAAGGGTCTCAAACTGAAACTTGGCTGTCCATTCCCCTCCACAGATACTGCCTGACCTGCTGAGTTCCTCCAGCATTTATTTTTGGCTCCAGATGCCAGCATCTGCAGTCTCTTGTCTGTTATTTTCACCTCACCTTTATCCATTAAGATGTCTCTTGTACCTTTTTTGCTTGGCATTTGCTCATGTGCCTTAATGTGGTTTGGTTTTGTCTTGTCCATTGATGTTCCTGAGCAGAGCCTTGTGACACTACCACATTCAAAATGCCAAGTTGTCCTGCCAATATCCAAGGTGATTTTGCTCTATTTATGAAAGGCTATATTTTTGCGATGACTTGTGGTGAATGCAGTCTATTGTGTAACTGGGCCACACAGATGAGGGTAAGATATCTTTATTAGTCACATATACAACAAAACAGTGAAATGCATCTTTTGCATAGTGTTCTGGGGCAGCCTGCAAGTGTCACCACACTTCCAGTGCCAACATAGCATGCCCACAACTTCCTAACCTGTACATCTTTGGAATGTAGGAGGAAACTGGAGTACCCAGATGAAACCCATGCAGATACAAGGAGAATGTACAAAATCCTTGCTAACTGGTTTCCTTGTATCCCAGGTTCAACCTTGTTGGATTGGTTGCTCAACTAACAGGTTTGGAGTTGCCCTGCAATATAGGAATGCTAAAATCCCAATCTCTTCTGGGAATGTGAATCCTCTGGGATTCTTGTGGACTGTCTGATTCTTTGCTCTCCTGGAATATTAACTGTAGTCAGCCAGGAGATGAGTACTACACAGGATGCCAATCAACCCATTGACATTGAACAAGCTCTCTTGCAGAGCAACCCAGCTGATCCCATATCCTTTGTACTTCTGCATTTATTTTCCTCCAAGTATTTATCCAGTTCCTTTTCAAAGCTTTGGGGAGAGGTGGTGGACACTAAAAATCAGTACTTGGTTACATTTCAGTAACCAGTGTAGGAATTTGGCAGGTGTGGGGGTGGACTGAAAGCTGATTAATGGTCAACAATGAAATGGATGAGCAAATGGGGAAAGACATGATGGGAACCAAAGGTTTGGTTGGGAGTGTGGGGGTTGGGTGAGGAGGAAGGCAAGTGACCCAGGAGTGTGATACTCCACCCAACTGAAGGGTGAAGACCTTGCTGGCTGCTTGCCAGGGACAGGCTAGTCATGTAAAAGCCAACTGACCACCTGTGTAGCCACACCCAAGCAAGAACTTTGGGGGTGGGGAAAACTTACTTGGGTGGGAATGCGTTGCTAACCTGCGACAATTTGTGTGAGGTGGCAGCTTGTGTATAGCTGGTTGCTGCAAGGCAACTTCCATTTGAGAACAGGAAGCCAGTTGCTTTAGGTTGTCAGGTAGTACATTGAGGAGAACAAAGTAGTGAGGAAAACCTGGTTCAAAATCCTGACATGGTTACAACTGTCAAAAGTGGGGGACTCTGCAATAGACGTCCCACACTGGCTGCTGGTTCATTAGGCTGACATTGCATTGCTCCATCTTTGAGATGCAATTTAATTTGGGTTGCTTTTGGTTGATAGGTTGAATTTTTCATTTTCTTGATCAATCTTGTCTTTTTCCCTTCATATTTTTCCCTTGCTGTATGGTGCAGGCTCTGCCTCCTTGATCTGGGTTTCTCATTTGATGTTAACAAGCCCAGAACCCCTCTGATGGTGAAAGTCAATGTCGGACTTAAGAGGGAGCACTCTTGGCCTTGAGACTGGGGGTTGTCACATTCCAGAAACTGAGCAACCAACTGAAGCTGTCACTTGCGTGGAGGACTGACAGAGTACTGCATTATCAGAGGTCCCATCTGTTATGTTAATGAACCCCTTGCTGCTCTTTTGTTTAAATGTAAAAGACCCTGTGCCATGCTTTCACAGTAAAGCAGAGGAAGTCCTCTAATTCCTGAGAACATCACCAACAGCCTGTCCTGGTCAAATCACATAGATGCCACGGCTGAGAAAGCTCACCAGTGCCTCTACTTCCTCAGGAGGCTGAAGAAATTCAGTTTGTCCCCTTTGACTCTCTCCAACTTTTATCGATGCACCATGGAAAGCATCCTATCTGGATGCATCACAGCTTGGTATGGCAACTGCTCTGCCCAGGACTGCAAGAAACTGCAGAGGGTTGTGGACACAGCCCAGTGCGTCACAGACACCAGCTTCCCCTCCTTGGACTCTTGTCTTTACTTCTCGCTGTCTTGGTGAAGCAGCCAGCATAATCAAAGACCCCACCCACCCGGGACATTCTCTCTTCTCTCCTCTTACATCAGGTAGAAGATACAAGAGCCTGAGGGCACGTACCACCAGACTTAAGGACAGCTTCTATCTCACTGTGATAAGACTATTGAACGGTTCCCTCATATGATGAGATGGACTCTGACCTCACGATCTACCTTGTTGTGACCTTGCACCTTATTGCACTGCACTTCCTCTGTAGCTGTGACACTTTACTCTGCTGTTATTGTTTTTACCTGTACTACATCAATGGACTCTGTACTAACCCAACATAACTGCACTGTGTAATGAATTGACTTGTATGATCAGTAGCAAGGCAAGTTTTTCACTGTACCTCGGTACAAGTGACAATAATAAACCAATACCAATTGCTGAATTTACAGCAAATACACTGCCTGTGTGGTACTGGCTGCAGGGAACATACTGGGATAGGGAAGGGCCTCAAAGTTCCTCAAGTTCAAAGATGCTTGTATGCACCTTGTGCTGGAATTTTCTCATAATCCCAATAGTTCGAAATGATCGGGTATTTGGGACAACATGGAACTCAAAAGCTCGGGCAGTATCTGTGGAGGAAAATGGACAATGTTTTTGGGTCAAGACCCTTCATGATGAAAGAGGGGAGATGGTCAATATAAAAAGGAGGGGTGAGGCAAGAGCCAGCAAGTGAGGGGGGGTGATAGGCAGATGGAGGTGGGGAGAGTGGGAATGATCCCAGAAACTGGGAAATGATAGGTGGAAGTGCCGAAGGGCTGGAATCTGACAGGAAGGTGGGGCATGAAATTAGGGGAGGGAGGGGAAACCAGTGGGAGGAATGTGGGTGATGGGCAGATTGGGGGGTGGGGGGAAGCAGGTGGATCAGGAGGCGAGAAAGGATAAAGGGGACCAGGGAGTGGTTACCAGAAGTTTGAGAATTCGATGTTCATGCTGTCGGGTTGGAGACAGCCCAGGTGGCATATGAGGTGCTGTTCCTCAAATTTACATTCAGCCTCCTCCTGGCAGTGGAGGAGGTTGAGGACAGACACGTCGGTGTGGGAATGGAAAGTGGAATTAAAATGGCTATCCCGGCTGGCACAGGGTTGGAATGAAGGTGCTCGGCCTGGGTGTTGGTTTCTTTTGCATGTTATGTGTCTGGGTGTTCTGTGATGCACGTCCTGATGTAACTGGTGCAGAGCTGTTCTGTGGAGTTGAAGCCTGTGGGGTGGGGGAGGGGGTGTCATTTGCCTTCGGTGGGTTCACAAGATCACAAGATAAGGGAGCAGAAGCAGGCCATTCGGCCCATCGAGTCTGCTCCAAGGAAAAGGGAAAAAGAAATGGGGTGGGAAAAAAAGAAGAGAAAAAAAAACTATTCTAATCCCATTTGCCAGCCTTATCCCCATATCCCTTGATACCCTGACTATTTAGATATCTGTCTATCTCCTCCTTGAATACCCCCACTGATCTGGCCTCCACTGCTGTGCGTGGCAAGGAGTTCCACAATTTCACCACCCTCTGGGTAAAGAAACTTCTCCTCATCTCTGTCTTGAAACTGTACCCTCTAATTCTAAGATTGTGCCCTCTGGTCCTGGACACGCCCACCAAGGGAAACAGCCTAGCCACATCTACTCTATCCTTACCTGTCAACATTTTAAATGTCGCTACGAGGTCCCCTCTCATCCTTCTGTACTCCAGCGAGTACAGTCCAAGAGCCGACAAACGCTCGTCATACTTAAGCCCTTTCATTCCTGGAATCATTCTCGTAAATCTCCTCTGAACCCTCTCCAACGTCAGCACATCCTTCCTAAGATGTGGGTTGTTGGGGGGGGAAGGTGGTGGGTGTGCACTCTTTACCTGGGCAGTTGCTGAGGTGCCCATCCTGTCCCAGGTTTCCAGTTTCATCACCCCCACCCACTTGCTGCTGATGTCACTAGGACCCTTTGAACATCATCCTGACTGACCCCACTTCCTGAACTGGGCTGGTTCTAGCCCCCATCTGACTCCCAAATCCTCACCTCCCAACTGACCCCTCCATCCCATCTCCCTCCAGTCAACATTGATCTTTACCCATGATCATTTGTGCTCCACAATCACCTACCCTCAGGATCTTTCCCTCTGTGGGGGTGGTTAGAAACACTCTGGTGATAATCCTGGTGTTTTTTTATCCTTTTGATTTACACTTTCATGTTTGATATCTTGAGCATGTTAAATTCTAAGGAATTTTAAAACTGCTTTCATATACAATGGTCTCTGGTAAATTAAATGCTTTGATTGTGAAGGTTTTTCAGAAAGAATTGGATTTGTACAGATTTCAGAGGAAGTGAAACATTGTATGAGAGGTGGGTGGGATTCAGTGTAAGGAAGGTGGGGGGTATTGGAAGGTAGGCATTGAGGATGTTGTGAAAGGCAGTTGTAAAGGGGCAGATGATGGTGTTTGTGGTGGGGGGGGGTAGAAGAAGAGAATGGAGAAACAAAAAGGGAAAGTTGTAGTCTTGAGGCTAAAAGGCGCACAATGGAAGATGCACAGGATTTGCAAGCAAATTGAGAAAGGAAAAAAACCGAACTAGAGTGGGGGTGGGGGGAGGAAAAGAAGAAACACAAGATGCACTCTTCCTATCACACACAGGGAGAGGAAGAATGAACAGGTGTCGATGCAAATAATCCCCAAGGAGCTGTCTAGACGTTTTTAATGCCTTATTATCCAGTAATGTTGCTGAGGATTGACCTTTAACCTCCTCCCTTTCCCATCGGCGGCAGCAGGTGCTGGTTGCTGCTCTCTCTCTCGGCTCTGGGACACAGATGAGTGAGTGAAGGCGCTGTATCACTGCCTCCCACCAGAGGCACAATGGGCCTCTTTGTCAGGGCAGTGGCTGTGCTTAAGTACTGTGGGGATTCTTTATTTCTTTCCCTTGCCATCGTCGTAAGTACAAGGGAGGGGGGGAGAACTGGCTTCACTGTTGCACAGTGAATGTTAGTCTCCCAGTCAGTAAATTATCACTAATCTGTCCAGTCACCCTATCTATTGATACAGTGGCATCTTCAGCACCAGACCCTAGTTGTTCAATTCAATATAAAACACTAAAGTTTGACTATCAGTGTAGCACCATACCTGCCCATCATTCCCTGCATTGCTGGAGTTTGCCCCCTTAAAGGTGGGACTATTCTTGAAACATCATTCTGTAGCCTCGTTACTCCCTGACTGAGCTGCTCCAGTACTTTGCTCCGACTCTTTCACAGTGTGAATTTCAGAATTCCTGCTTGCAAAATGAAAATGGGAAATGCTGGAGTTGCTTGCTCTGTAGCAGGGAATGTTTCTACCTTTTCAGGAGCTTTCCCTGCATAGTCTGTGCGTAGTGTGGAGGAGGAATAAAAGCAGAAAATGCTGGAAACACTCAGCAGGTCAGGCAGGATACGTAGAGAGGGAAATGTCAATGTTTAGGGTCTGAGACAGAACAGTGAGGTTCCGTTCTGAAGAAGGGTCTTCAATGTGAAACATTAACTATTTTTCTCCCTCCCCAGGTGCTGCCTGACTTGCCAAGTGTTTCCAGCAGTTTGTTTTTCAGATTTCCAACACGGGTGGGAGGAGAAGTTGTTAGCAGTGGTTTTGTGCTCAGTTTATCAATTCCCTTGCCAAATATCACCACCTTCTGCCTTTTTAAGCTACTCTATCTGTTCCCAAGCCAGATGAAAAGATATTTGGGAACGTGACCTAAAACTTGGCGAAAGAGGTCCATTTTAATTGTTACCCTTTTGTCTTGCTGCATCTGGAAAAGTATACAAATACAAATGGTGTTTCCGCAGCAGTTGGGAGGCGGATTCCAGCAAACGATCTATTGAAAAGTTTGGTATAAAGATTTGAATTTGTAGCTTGATCAACAGAAACCAGTGTGAGGGCTAGCTACATAATGGAATGGTGTGTGTGTGTGTCTCCTGACAAGTGGCACTGTTCTCAGCTGTGATTGAGAAACGTTATGATTTATTGGGCAGGGTCACAGTGCTGAGTAGCTGACTGCCCATGGCTAACATACAGCAGTCTGTGTAGTGATGTTTTCTGAAATTACTCTTCCATTTGTATTCACAGCTGGATTCTCCATCCTGAAAACTGAGGTCTATGGGTGCAGAAACCCTCCAGTTCCTTCTCAATGTACCAAGCAAACATGGTGAGTTACCACAGCCTTGATTGTACAATGCATCGCAACCTAACCAGATGTTGTACATCAGTAGGATGTTGATGGGGTTAGGTGTAGAGGGGTGGGAGCAGGTGTGTATAAATAGTTTGTTTCTATCCAGAGGTTCCATGTTGGATCACATACTTTCCAATGGGAATCATTGGGAGGTGGTTAAAGATTGGAATCCTGCCTGATTTGCTCAGAACCACCCAAAGCCAATCCTGATGACTGGTAATACCCCAAACCAAGTCCTGCTTTCCAAATGCTGTCTGATCCAATGCGCCAGTACCCTTACCCACACGGGGATCTAATTCTAATGCAGAGAGTAGTGGACTTGGCCCAAAACATCACTGGCACATCCCTCCCCACCATTGGTAGTATCTGCAGGAGGTGCTGCCTCAGGAAGGCAACATCCATCATCAAAGATCCCCACCATCTGGGCCATGCCATCTTCTCTCAGCTCCCATCGGGCAGGAGGTACAGAAGCCTGAAGTCCCACACCACCAAGTTCGGGAACAGCAACTTCCCTTCAACCATTCAGTTTTTGAACCAACTGCCACAACCCTAATCACTATAGTTTAGCAACACTATAATCACTTTGCACTAAAATGGACTTTGTTTCTTTTTGTTCTAATTGTGTTCCTTGGGTTTTTTAAAAAAAAAATTGTGTATAATTTGTTTTCCTTTGAATGGTTCTTGTACGATGCTCTGTACCTGTGATGCTGCTGCAAGTAAGTTTTACATTGCACCTGTACACACATGGACTTGTGCATCTGATAAACTCAACTTTGACTAATTCAGAATCAAATCTGATCACCTTTGTGTGATCAGGTCCCTGGAAATGCTGTGTTCAGTTTTGGGTTCTTTAAATTGACAATGATTGTGCCCAGTACTAGTGTGGTGATAGACTAGCTCTGTTTCAATCTTGCTCTTCAGTGCATCTGTATAGTTGATCACTGGTATAAGGGTTTAACACCACCAGAGGCTTGAACTCTGCTACCTGCAGCTCAAGGTTTATAGCTCTGGCACCTTGTGGTCAAGCTGCAGCCTTGGATTTATCCCTGGGCAAGAAATAGTCTGGCAGGTGCTACTCCCTGCTGCAGAGTTGGCACTGCATGGAGGATGATGCTGTGACCATGGCAAAGTGCCCAATCCCAAATTAAACCACATGGGCAGTGTCTGGGCATAAATCTCTGGCTTCCTTCTGATACCCAATGCCATTCACATGACACAGAACCAGGTGGGGTCAGACCCCAGAAGGTTTTCTTGCTCTCCAACTTTACCAAGATGTTGGACCCTGGACCACCCCCCACTTCACCTCCCACAGGCAACCCCCCTCCCAAAAATCCTTCAGTTTATATTGTCTGATAATCAGAAGACTATTAGATATTGGAACAGAATTAGGCCATTTGGATCTGCTTTGTCATTCAATCATGGCTTTTTTCTCAAACCCCACCCCCATTCTCTCCCACCACCTTCCCCTAACCCCCTTACCAATCAAGAACCTAGCAATTTCTGCCTTAAATACACCCAATGACTTGGCCTCCACAGCTGTCTGTGGCAATGAATTCCACAGATTCACCACCCTCTGGCTGAAGAATTTCCTCCTCATCTAGTTTTTAAAGGGATGCCCCTTTTATTCTGAGGCTGTGCCCTCGGATCCTAGACTCTCCCACTGATGGAAGCATCCTCTCCACATCCACTCTATCCAGGCCTTCCATCTGCAGAGTATTCTGGGTTCCCATCTCCCAGTATAAGACCATGCTCAAGGGAACAAGAATGCAAAAAAAAAAGCAGGATTAGCCCGCCAGGACCTTCAAGCCTATGCCACATTCAGTATGATCATGGCTGGTCTATCCCAGGCCAGTTCCCTTAAGCCCAATGTTTCTTTCCAAAAAAAGGTTAAGCACCTTTGTGTAACCCTATGGAATGGGGATACCACAGCAAGCTAACGTGACAGTGGCAACACTGAATCTGTTGCCAGCTTGTGCCATGGCTCTCCTTTTGTGACTCTACTGATGGGCACTTAATCTGACTTCACTTGGGAAATGTATACAATGCCTGAACATTGAGATCTGCCTTGGTGATTGAACCACATCAGATGCTGAGCTTCAGGCTCGTTGTTCAAGGATGCTGCTGAGGAATGCTCTGAGCTCAGAGGGAAGAGTTTGTGATTGTAAACACACTTTGGGCTAAACAACCAGTGAGGGGAAGTAACAACCTTTCATCTAATGTAGCAAAGAAAGATCCCCTGGGCCAAGAGTTGCTGGATTACTGTTAAGTGTTTGTTGTTTGTGATTTGCTTTGGATCTTTTGCATTGGATCTCGGCTAACACCTTGTCTGAGAGATGAACTCTGCTCCCAATCCTGATCTACCACTGAGTGGGAAAATTCCCTTTTATGCTGTTAAATCTACTTCCCTGAAACCACCCCAGTCCAGCTGTTTGAAGGTTGAACGGAACCAAGCTCCTTCATTTTCCAGATGTAACAAGCCCTACATTATTTTCCCATTTGCAGTACACTGATCAGGCAGCAGGAGATTTTTGTTTCTGCTTGGGATTGTTTACCTTTTGTGCAAAACATGATAATTATAGGATTCAAAATGTAGCTATAATTCCCAGAATGCACCATGAATCTGCAGCCTCCTGTGTCATAAGGAAATCTGAGAACACTCCCAATTATAGAGTCGAAGGAAAATAGTATTTATGCAGGATTCCTGGAGCTGCTGAATGTTGTAGGCTGTGAGGGAGCATTCTTTTGCACTGATGTAAAGCTAAAACCATCCCCTCCATTGGCTGGGAATTAGTAAACATTACCTGTTTGAAGCTGATCTTCTGAAGTGGATGGTGGGGATAATGTGCAATTCTCCCACAAGATTTGTTTGTAAATGTTCCAGTTTCCTGGCTTGTCCACCATTTTATTTGCTTCGGTCTCTTGCACTTGGCCATTGTGAATTGCCCCTGGTGGGTGGTGGAACCTGGGGCAAGTTGATGGGAACGTGTGGTGAATATGGCATTGGTGTAAATGAGTATTTGATGGTCAGTGTGCACTTGGTGGGCTGAAGAGCCCTTTTCTGTGACCTCTTGAAGCAAGTCATGATTACCCATCTCTAACCATGGTGCTCTCTGACCTACACTTGTCTTCTGGACTGCTGAGGGTTTGGTCATGAGGTTCTGGTCCACTCCTTGCTCTGGTGCTTCAAGCCCCTCCCCATCACCACCCCTCAATCTTGATGCCTCTAAGTCTGGCCTGCGTACAATGATTCCTTTATCACTTCGCCTCTTGATGATCACTCAAGGCTGTCCAGATCCTGACCTGACTTTCCCTTCCTGAGCTTCAGCTCCTTGTTTTCATTTTGTCTTTTTTTGTATACAAAATGCACAATTTTTTAAATAGTATTCATAATAGTGCAAACAATTTGAATGTCATGGGCCATGCCATTGTTACCAGAAGCATATCATGGAGAAGGAATTGAACTGTCATTGTGCATTATTTCCTGAACAGCATTTAGTAGGTGCCTGGAACTATGCAGAGTTCTGACAGGTGCCCAGCATAGGACTGGAATTGCTACTGAAAGAGGATTTACCACTGCCACTCCCTGCTGCCTGACTGATGGATGTCAACTTGCTATGCAAGTTGATGGGGTGATTAAGGTGTATGGTGTGCTGGCCTTCATTAGTCAAGGGATTGAGCTCGAGCTGCGAGGTAATGTTGCAGCTCTATAAAACTCTGGTTAGACCACACTTGGAGTATTGTGTTCAGTTCTGGTTGCCTCATAGGAAGGATGTGGAAGCTTTACAGGATGCAGAGGAGATTTACCAGGATGCTGCCTGGATTGGAGAACATGTCTTGAGGAAAAGTTGAGCGATGGAGGATGAGAGGTGATTTGATAGAGGTGTATAAGATTGAGAGACATGGATAGTGGACCGTCAGCACCTTTTTCCCAGGGCAGCAATGGCCAATACCAGAGGACTACCATTTAAGGTGAGTGGAGGAAAGTTCAGGGGAGATGTCAGAGGTAGGTTTTTCAGAGTGGTGGGTGCCTGGAAAGTACTGCTGGGGTGGTGGTAGAGGCTGATACAATAGGGACACTTAAAAGACTCTTGGATAGGCACATGGATGGAAGAAAAATGAGGGTAGGAAGGAAGGGTTAGATTGATCATGCAGTAGGTTTGTATAGGTCGGCACAACATTGTGGGCTAAAGGGCCCGTACTGTGCTGTACTGTTCTATGTTCTAATAGTCTGTCATTGCCTGTCTGTCCTTATCAGAAGTAGAAGTTGGTGTCTATGATGAAAAGATAACTGGAACTACACACAATCCCATTCCACACCAGTGGAATTTACCTCATCCTGAGGTTAGAGGAGCAGCCTTTCCAATAAGGTTGGCCCACACAAAACCCTTTAATCTTGTCATGTTACCATTCTCTCAAGTACATTTATCCCTTGCTGGAAGTCAAAGCCGATGGAATTCTGAAATAAACCCAGAAAATGTTGGAAATACTCGGGTTGAACTACATCTGTGGAAGGAGAAACAGTTAATGTTTCAGGTCAAAGACCCTTCCCCATAACCGAAACATCTACTGTTTCTTTCAGTAGATGCTGCCTGACCTCCTGACTGTTTACAGCATTTTCTGCTTTGTATATGACCATTGCTGGGGAGGGTGATGACTTCAAGTGTCAGTAACACTCTCAAACCAGCCCAGAAGTTAACCTGCAATAGTGTAGAAACTACACTGCATTGTAATGAGCGGCTCTGATTCCAGAGTAGCAGCCAGCCCCTCAAACCTGCTCTGCAATCAATAAGATCATTGGCTAACCTATGTTGGCTTGAAGTAAACTTTCCTGCCTCACTTTTCTTCCCCTGCCCCACCCTCCACCCCCAACCCCTGGATAACACTGGTCCAGAAATCCATCCATAAGTGTAGTAAGGTGCATTTTCAATTGTGTGGTACTGAAATAAATGGTGGGATCTATCTAGGCCATTATATTCAGCATTTGTTGTACAAGGAGGAATTGGAGAAAAGTGCAAACCAAAGTCCTGTATTTCTATAGTGCCTTCAATGAGCTCCCACACTTCCCAAACCAATAAGCTGAAGTTCAGTTGTGGGGTCTAAAGTTTTAAAAATATCAGGCAGTTATCACTCGGGTCCCCTGAATTGCACTGGGACAAATGTTTGCGTAATCTCGTTCAATGATATTGATCTCTGCAGAGAATTTCCCTGCTATTCAGAGCAAGTGGTGGGACCTTCTGTGTGGCCCAGGGTGTTGAGTGGGAGCTTTAAACATCTCATCCAGACTTCCAGAAAATAAAGTAACACCATTTTTTTTGGAAGAATTCACCAAACTAAATGGCTAATTTTTGCTTTGCGGCACACCTGGTATCCTTGGAGCCTCGATAGCAGACGTACGTTGGTAAATGGAGCTTGCTGGTCACTGGCCTCCACTAGGAGATCCACAGCTCAGGTGTTGGGGGATGATTATAGTCAGAGGGTTTGGCAAGGGATTTGGATTAGTTATGTGACTGAAGGATAACAGTTCAGAGGTTGCTGCAGTACTGTAATGCTGCTTGTCTGTACTTTGTCAGCCACTTTGGGCTGTGCTGGCCTCACTTGTACTTGAGGCCTCTTCACTCACTGCCCTGGCATGGCTCAGCACACACTTCTGCCTTAAATTCTTATAACAAGTGAGCAACACAGCTGGTTAAAAGGAACATAGAACATAACAGCACAGGCCCTTCAGCCCATGATGTTGTGCTGACATTTTATCCTGCTCTAATATCTATCTAGCCCTTCCCTCCCACATAGCCCTCCATTTCTCTATCATTCATGTGTGTATCTAAGAGTCTCTTAAATGTCCCTAATGTATCTGCCCCCACAACCTCTGCTGGCAGTGTATTCCATGCACCCACCTGTGATTTTTTTTAAAAAAAAAACTTACCCCTGACATCCCCCTTGTGCCTTCCTCCAATCACCTTAAAATTATGCCCCCTGGTGTTAGCCATTTTCACCTGGGGGGGGGGGGGGGGAGTCTCTGACTGTCCACTTGATCTCTGCCTCTTGTAGACCTCTATCAAGTCACCTCTCTTCCTCCTCATCTCCAAAGAGAAGCCCTAGCCCTTTCAACCTATTCTCATAAGACATTACTTCTACAGTGGTTGACAGCTACGAGGAAGATTATGCCCTTGGATTCTGATCCTGTTTGGATTTGTTGAATGAGTTGGGCCACACCTGGATAACTGTAGGATAAGATATATGATATATTTATTAGTCACATGTACATTGAAACAGTGAAATACATCTTTTTGCATTACAGAAAATGTTCTGGGGGCAGCCCACAAGTGTCACCACTCTTCTGGCACCAACATAGCATGCCCACAACTTCCTAACCTGTATGTCTTTGGAATGTGGGAGGAAACCAGAGCACCCAGAGGAAAACCATGCAGACACAGGAAGAACATACAAACTCCTTACAGACAGTGGCAGGAATTGAACCCAGGTTGCTGGTGCTCTAATAGCATTATGCTAACCACTACACCACCATGCCATTTGGTCCATTGTACCAGTGCTGCCTGTTTGGGGGGGAAAAGCTCTGGTTCTATCCCACTACAGCAGTATGTAGGAATGTATCCAATTTGTATCTAAAGGTCAATTTCTTTCAGCCGATGCATACATTCATCACAATACAGCATGAAACGGGACCTTCAGCTCACAGTCTGTCCCCATTTGCACTAATCTGATTTTCTTTTTGTTGTTCTCCGGCATCCCCCGTCAACTCCCTCTGGATTCTACCACTTGCCTACAAACCAGGGGCAGCTTGTGGCTAATTAACCTACCAAACTGCAGGTCTTTGAGTTATGAAAAGAAACCAGATCACTGGAGGAAACCCATATGGTCACAGGGAGAATGTGTAAACTCCACACAGACACCAGAGGTTAGAATTGAACCCAAGTCTCTGGAGCTGTGAGGCAGTGCCTTGATGCTTACCAGCTTGCTTTCTTTTTGAACAAAGTCCCTTTGCCCATTTGAGTCTGTATTGTGCAGGTACTGACTCCGGTCTTGTAAGCAGTTCCTTCTTGCCTCCCATCTGTTCCCCACAAATAGGGATACGACAATTCTATTAAACCTCCTGTACAAGAGAACATGGAACACTACAGCACAGTACAGGTCCTTCAGCCCACAATGTTGTGCTGACATTTTATCCTGCTCTAAGCCTTCCCTCCCACATAGCCCCCTATTTTTCTATCACACCCCCCACACTCTTCAGCCTTGTGGAGGGGCTCGAGCCCCTTGTCCCAAAACCATTCCGGTAACAAAAATGAAAAAAATTGTAGATACTGGAAATGTAAAAAATGCTGATCAGATGGAATCTGGAAAGAGGTTTTATTTTTTAAAAAACTTAATTGAACCTTGCAGGTGATAACTGACTCTTTTCACGCATCCTGAGGTTAGAGTATTCTACTGGTGTGGAATGGGATGACTTCAACTCCCAAGAAAAAGGGGCAGACATTGTCAATTACAGACCATTGCAACTATCAGTCAAGCTAAAGATCAGGCAGCAGGGAGTGGCAATCTTGCTTGATGACCATCAGAACTAACCAGTTGCAATACCTACTGTAAAAGCTGGTTATCTGATGTCAAGGGCTGTAGCGTACCGAGAGGGGGGAAATGGAAGTGCTGTTCCGCAAGCTTGTTGGGCTTTGGAAAATCACGGGTCAGTGTGGGATGGAGAATAAAGCGGCAGTCGGCTGGAAGTTTTGGGGTCACCACAGCAGACAATGCAAGTGCTCAGCAAAGCTGTCACTCAGTCTGCATTCAGTTTCTCCAGGAGGCTGCAATGAATACTGTACACTGTCCATTGGCATAAATATTGAATTCTCCTACTTTGTAACTCTCCTTGTAACTCAGTCCCTCAAGTCCTGGCAGCATCCTCAAATCTTTGCACTCTTTCCAGAGTGTCTTGGAGAGTGTGGCAATAGGGAGGGAATTTTGGGGCTTGGACTGTATGTACGGCCATCTGTAGTGGATTGTTTGAAATTGAAAATGAGAGTTCCAGCTTGAATAAATTGTTGTTGAAGTGTACCTAACCAATTCTTGCAGCTGATCCCTTTTGCTCAAAGCTTTGTTTGTAGTTTTGATGTCTATCTATGGGCAGCTGAGAGACACTGTCGTTGTCCTTGGCTCTCTGATTGGGGGTGGTGGAAACTTGTCTTCCTTTCCTGACTGGTGTGTGTTGGGCAGTGTCTGATCTAGATGCAAGGCAGCACACCTTGGAGCAGTAACCTGACATTCAGGCAGGCAAGTAATGAAAAGGAACAGTTTCTGAATGCTGGTTCCAAGGGACAATTTCTTAGTGCAGCTTGTAGAAAGCTGGCCAGGGATGTGGGGGGAAGCAGACCTTTGTTATACACACCACTAAATGCACAGTATGGTAGCTTAGATGTTGAATCTGGCTTCTAAAATTCAGTTTCATTGACATCATGTGATGTGCTCTCTCACTCGCTGTTTTGTCCTCGTTCCATGGACTTGCACGCTAAGGTGTGGGATGGCCTGCAGCTGTTCCTCCAGAAATTCCTGTCGGAGGACAGGTTCCAGCACCTACTGTCAGGAGCAGTGTGCATCCCTGCCAAGCAGGTTCAAACTAGGTGGCCCAGATTTTTAAAAATGCTTTTGCTTTTCGTAAGAGGGGTGTGCACAAAGAATTGGGCAAATGAGAGGGGCTGGTGGTCCAGAGGGTGGAATTTGGGAGAGATGGTTCTGGTTGGGATACAATTGTCCTTGCTCTTCTGTACCCCACCTGCCTCTTGTCTGTCATCCATCTTGAGGTTTCAGGCCCACAAACTTTTCCCTGTTCCATTGGGTGCTCACCATCTGTCAAGTAGCTGTTTTTCCTCTTTCCATTAACTAATCGCCCTTTAAGGGAAAATAAAAGGTAACTTTTTTAAAAAAAACTTTCCCAGAGATGCTGTTCCACTGCTTCATGCCGTGGTGATCAAAAAATCTTAGACTCCTTGGCTCCGGGGCAGTGCTGTGGGGTCGAGGACCCAAAAGCGATGTCAGTGTCGCATTTGGCTCACACATCAAGTTGAATTGTAAATTCCAGTGCCCGTGATGCCCCCATCCCAACTGCCCTTGGAATAAAATGGTGGACCACGAAGCAGCCCTTGGAGCAATTCCTGTCCTTCTGTGGCATTAAACACACACACTACCTCTGTCATACAGAATCTGCAGACACAAGCTGGCTGTGGCAGAGCCTGTTGGAGCTGCAATTATTTTGCCAGGGAGCAAACCGCTGTGCTGTTTATATAACGCACAGAAACAGACTATCTGGCTCCCTCCATCCATGCCAACCATAAAGTACCTGTCTATACTAGCAAAACAAAAGCAAGATGCTGGTGGAACTCAGTGGGTCAGGCAGCATGTGTGGAGGGAAATGGACAGTTGATGCTTCCAGTCATGACCTAAAATGCTAACTGTTCCATTTCCCTCCACGGATGCTGCCTGACCTGCTGAATTTTTACTACTTGCTCCAGATTCCAGCATCTAGTCTCTTGTCTACACGTCTATACCAGTCTCACTTACCAGCGTTTGGTCCATAGCTGCCTTGGCAATTCATGGTGTATTGGTTCTGAGGTGCCCTTGGCACAGGGACTTCACGTACCCTACCATTGATCGTGTCGATTTAACTGTCTGTCGTCCAGCAGACCTGACCACCTCTCCTGAGGTCTGACCAAGGGCAAATGGGCACCTGTATTATACACAAACCATGACTTGCTTTGCTCAGAGTCCATGTTAACTTGTCCTGTTCTCTCTGAAATTAAACTACGAAATGCAGGGAATACTCAGCAGGTCAAGCAGTGTAACGGTGACTTTGACCTGAAATGTTAACTCTGTTTCTCTTTACAGATGCTGCCTGACCTGCTGAATATGTCCTTATTTCATTCCAGCAGCTGTTCCATCCTTCTTGTTATCTTGCTGCTGTTTTCTCCCTCCCAGTGCCGCAGGGAATTGCAGAGAGACACACACATGCCCACCCACCTCCTGACACAGAGCATTGTCACCCAGCCCCAGGGCATTGCCATCCATCATTCAGAATTGTTTTGTGGTGAAGTTTGGAAGGAAAAGGAATGTCATGTGGGCAGCTTTAATAAAGACTCTTGGAAACTCATTGTGAGGTCTGTGCTTGGAGCAAAAACACCGCAGATTGTGAAATGAAAACAGCAAGTGCTGGAAAGACTCAGCAGGTCCTACAGCAGCTGTGGAGAGAGAGGAACAGCTGACGTTTCTAGTCAATTACCTTTCATTAAAACAGACAAGGATTAAAAATTGAACCTGATTTGACTCGGATAAATAGGAACAAAGGGAATGTCCGTGATTTCCATATTTCCTTGCAACCTTCTGACCGATTGGCCCAGAAAATTCCCATTATCCCACTGATCTTCCCTGTAACTTGTTCTTCCCCACATTCCCATCATCTTGCCCTAGATTCTACCAGATAAGGAAGTTGTGGGCATGCTATGTTGGTGACACTTGTGGGCTGCCCCCAGAACACTACGCAAAAAGATGCATTTCACTGTGTGTTTTGATGTACGTGTGACTAATAAAGATATCTTATCTCACCCACACACGAGGGGCAATTTACAGTGGCCAGTTAACCTACCACGCATCTTTGGGCTGTGGGAGGAAACTGGAGCACTCAGAGGAAGCCCACAAAGTGAACGTGCAGACAGCATCTGAGATCTGGATTGAATCACTGATGCTTTAGAGGTAGTGGCTCTACCAGCTATGCCACTAAGTTGCCCATGGTGGTCAGGAGTGGCAGTACTACTGGCTGAGGGAGGGTGAAGACTTGTTAAACCTATGGAGCTTGGCTCTCCTGGTTTAAGACCCTGTGTTAAATACTATAACTCACTCCGGCTAATGTTTATTGAGTTATCCTTTTGCCCGGAACGTGGGCATCCTCCGTTACTTTGAATCCCATTTTCTTTCCCTGCATTCCCGAACTTTACGAGGCATCAGAGTAAGCGTGATTCCGGCTTTCCCATCTGGCAGCGGGCCTCGGCACTGGCATTCCCAGAGCGTGTTCCACTTCGGTTACTACAGACCTGGAACTTCAGGCTGTCAGACAAGGGGGCATGTTGCCGCACACTCCCACTGACCCACGGTGCATGTGCCTGGGAAAGTGGTGCTAGTGAGCTTGCAGAGGTCAAAGGGCAGGTGAGAGGCGGGAAATTGGGGCACTGGACTTTAATGGCCAACTACGAGACTTATGGTATTGATCCATTTGCAGAGCAGCGTCCCTCCTTACCAATTCTCATTGCACTTTATACCTGCCGCTGGAGTGTAAGTACGCCAGCAATGCAAGAACAGCAGAACTGTGTCGTTAGAATCCACTTTATCATCACTGGCATATGTCTTGAAATTTGTTGTTTTGCGGCAGCAGTACAGTGCAAGACATAAAATTAAATGTTTGAAAAATAAATAGTGCAGAAGAGGAATAACAAGGTGGTATTCATGGACCGTTCAGAAATCCGATGGCGGAGGGGAAGAAGCTGTTCCTGAAACGTTGAATGTGGGTCTTCAGGCTCCTGTACCTCCTCCCCGATGGTAGTAATGAGAAGAGGGCATGTCTCGGATTGTGAGAGATGGATGCCACCTTCTTGAGGCACCGCCTCTTGAAGATGTCCTCGACAGTGGGGAGGGTTGTGCCCGTGATGGAGCTGGCTGTCTACATTTGTTCAAAGTAAGCAGCAATGCATTAATGATCAGATGTAGAATATAAAACTGTACAACAAAGGAGCAGGTTCTTTGGCCCATCGTGTCTGCACCGACCCCAGCTGATCCCATCTGCCTGCACGTGGTCTGTATCCTTCCATTCCCTGTCTGTTCACATCTGTCTAAATTACTCTTAAACATTGCTATTGTATCTGCTTCCACCACCACCATCCCCAACCATCCCCCCCCAGCAGCACGTTCCAGGCACCCACCACTCTCCGTTTTTAAACAAAACTTGCTTTGCACTTCTCACTTTCAACCTGTACTATCTAGTATTTGACAACTAGATTTGTTGATTTTGATTGAGGGGTAAATATTAACCAGAATCTTGACAAGCTCTCTCTGGCTCTTTTTGAAAAGGTGCCACAGAATCTTCTTGGTATTGGTTTATTATTGTCACTTGTACCAAGGTACAGTGGAAAAACTTGTCTTGCATACCGATCGTATAGGTCAATTCATTACACAGTGCAGTTACATTGAGTTAGTACAGAGTGCATTGAGGTAGTACAGGTAAAAACAATAACAGAACAGAGTAAAGTGTCACAGCTACAGAGGAAGTGCAGTGCAGGTAGACAATAAGATGCAAGGTCACAACAAAGTAGATTGTGACGTCAGAGTCCTCAGCTTATCTCTTGGTTTAATGTTTTGAAGGGCTTTCCCAGACACTTCTCTGGTACTGCAACAGAGTGTCAGTCATAACCTGTATTCTCCTCCCCCTCTCCCCCCCCTCACCCTTTTATTCTGGCTTCTGCCCTCGTTCTTTCCAGTCCTGATGAAAGGTCTCAGCTCGAAACGTCAACTGTTCATTTCCCTCCATAGATGCTGCCTGACCTGCTGAGTACCTCCAGCATTTTATGTGTGTTGCTCTGAACTCTGGATTGGGATGCGAATTTTCCAATTTTCTGAGCCACCCACTGCTCCACAGCTGACAAGGCCACCAGTTAGTCGTCCCCTTTGGGAAGCACAACGCTGTTTGGACGTTGGGCAGTCTTGCTAATTTGTGGGGATGGAGTTTGAAGTCCTGCTCAGTGCACTGGTTGGCTATTGGATAAAAGGTGAAGGGTGTCCACTAACGAATACTGAGCACAGTGCGGAACATTGAGAGGGTCCATTTGCTTCATCAATGCTGGCAGTGGTCCATAACAAAAAAAGGAACTTAAATAGCTGACAAACCGTACACGAGGAACAGCAGCAGCCAGCAATCTGCCCCTTGGGCTTGTTCTGTCATGATCAATGAGATGGAGGCTGTTCCCTGCCTCAGCCTTTGATTTCCACAAGGTTGCCCAGCCGGAGTGTCTGCAGAGAGCAGCTTTGAGCTTTGACGAGGCTGTGCAGAGCTGCCTGTGAGCACAGACCGCGTGCAGTTGTACCATTGTTTGGGCTTGGTGAGCGTGGTCAGTCCTGTACTGGTGCCTTCTGACCACTGTACATTTCACTAAAATATGGCATCGGGAACACTTCCAAACAAACCTCTGTGGAGGGATCTTTGATTAAAGCAGCCAACGTAATCAAAGACCCCTCCCACCCCGGACATTCTCTCTCCTCCCCCTCCCATCGGGTAGAAGGTACAAAAAGCTTGAAAGCAGGTACCACCAGGCTCAAGGACAGCTTTTATCCCATTGTTGAATGGTCCCCTAGTACGATAAGAAGGACTCTTGACCTCACAATCTACCTTGTTATGACCTTGCACCTTATTGTCTGCCTGCACTGAACTCCTCTGTAACTGTAACACTTTATTCTACATTCTGTTATTGCCTTCCCTTGTACTACCTCGATAGAATGATAGAAAAATAGGGGGCTATGTGGGAGGGAAGGGTTAGATAGATCTTAGAGCAGGATAAAATGTCGGCACAACATTGTGGGCCGAAGGGCCTGTACTGTGCTGTAGTGTTCGATGTACTGATGTGATCAAATGATCTGTATGGATGGCATGCAAAGTAAAGTTTTTCTCTGTACCTCAGTACGTGTGACTGTAATAAACCAATTACCAATTCTCTTTCAAACATCTGACTAGCAGCATGCTGTAATCTCTGTTGCTGGGCATGGAGGAGGGTGGAAAGGGGTAGTAAAGTAATAGGGGTGGTACCACACTGGTCATTGTCTAATATTCACTTCCACAGTCTTTGGAGCTCAGCATCGAATGGGGTGGGTATGATGCTGCTTGGGGCTAATTAGTGAGAATGTCTTGTGCAAATCTTTTGGTCCCTGTCCCTTTTCTGCGCTACAAATTGGCCGTGTTATCGATTTGTGGAGAGTATTTTAGTTTGAATGAGCACTGTCCATTGCTAGAACGTCCACTGTCCTGAAGAACCTGCTTACAAAATGTTAATGCCTCAAAAATGAGTCTGAGTCAGACGGCACGGAAACAGGCCCTTCGGCCCACTGAGTCCATGCCGACCATCAAACACCCTTTTACACTAATCCCATTGTATTCTCCCCACATTCTCATCAACTTCCCCCCTCCAGATTTTACCCCTCGCCTACTTACAGCGGCCAATTAACCTACCAACCCGCATGTCTTTGGGATGTGGGAGGAAACTCGCACGGTGACAGGGAGAACATGCAAACTCCACACAGACAGGATCTAAGCTCAGGTTTAAACCAAGGGCTCTGGCACTGAGAGGCAGTGACCTACTAGCTGCACCACTGTGCCATCCTGAAGCAGCTAAATCAAACTTGATTAAATTTAAAAATCTGAATAAATTTCACATGATAAAAGTCTCTGTCCCTTTAAGAGCTTCACTGCACATGGAGGGTCCCTGAGGTGCTGTCCAGGTGGGTTTGGGATCCCAGTAATACAGGAATTTGGACTTCAGCTTCTCAGTTCATTGCTCTCACTTGTAAGGCCTGTGGAAGAGAATTTCTCCTAGCTCGTAATTTCCTCCGCTGTTCAACAGCAAAGTGCAAGAAAGCGACTTTCCAACCCTTGTGATTGTTGAGGTGGAGTGGAACATTTCCTCTTTGCTGCCCTTCCGAGGCAACACTTCCCTTCTCAGTTTACCTCCCTGGCTCTTGAAGCTTCAGTGTAACGAGCAATTGGCAGGGATCATCCTCACAGTTTGCTTTGCAATCAGAATTAAAAACTTCAACTAGGTCACCTTGAACTTTGCTGCTTTTCCAAAGAAAGCAAGTGCATTTCCTTTCAACCTGGGTTGTTGTTATTTTCGGCTGCACAGATGAATTCCTGTTTAAAATTTTTTTTTCCCGGGGAGCCGGAACAAGATCAAGCCAGCCCAGGGCATAAACTGGGAGTGGCACTTACATGAAAGTATTGGAAGTAAAAATATTTTGTTCTCCTCCCCCATCCCTCCCCCCCCGCCTTCCCCCCACCCACACATGCACTTCTAATCTGCACAGACGTACAGTACCATTCGGGAACAGATTAGGGCAAACGTGCGTGTGTTTGATCCTGTACATTTTCCCAGCTGGCAGCTTCTCCTGCAGAATTGGGTCACCACACATTGAAACAGTTGTTCGCCTGTGTGCATATTATCTCCTAAAGCATAACTATTGCCTTGTTATTTTTATTCTGTGATTAAAATATTCATGAACCATGTCATTTTTAACCATTATTCCAATTTGCCAAGCTTACTTTTTCTAAAGTAACATTAATCTTTAAAACACTGCCCAGATTCTGTGAAAGCCATCTATCTCTTGTGCGACAGTGCACGCACATGTGTTGAAATATAGTGCATGGGATCGTTATGGCACAGACCATTTGGCCCATTTAGTCAGTGCTGGTCCCCCTCCCCCAGTAGTGCAATCCCACCGCTCTTTGCGTACAGCTCTGCAAACTATTTTCACGCATCAGTCAGGACATTGAGTATAGAAGTTGGGATGTTATGTTGCAGTTGTACAAGGTGTTGGTGAGGCCGCACTTGGAGTATTGTGTTCAGTTTTGGTCACCCTGCTATAGGAAAGATGCCACTAAGCTGGAAAAAGTGCAAAGAAAATTCACGAGGATTTTGCCAGGACTCAAGGGACTGGGTTATAGGGAGAGGTTGGCTAGAACTATATTGCTTGGACCGTAGGAGACAGAGAGCTGATCTTATAAAATCATGAGAGGCACAGATAGGGTGAATGCAGACAGTCTTTTTCCCAGGGTGGGGGATTCCTGAGAACTAGAGGGGCATAGGCGTAAGGTGAGAGGGGAGAGATTTACATAGAAACCTGAGGGGTTACTTCTTCACACAGAGTGGTCTGTATATGGAACGAGCTGCCAGAGGAAGTGGTTGAGGCAGGTACAATAACAATGTTTAAAAGACAGTTGGACATGGTACGTGGACAGAAAAGCTTTAAAGGGATATGAGTCAAACGTGGGCAAATGGGACTAACTTGGTCGGTACCATGGTCGGCATGGACGAGTTGGGCCGAAGGGCCTGTTTCCATGCTGTACATCTCTGACCCTAGCTGCCCCGACCATCTCCTGTTTGTCAGTTTAGATTGTTTCCACTCCCACAGGCAGCGAGTTCTAGGTCGTCACTGCTCTGTGTTCTTTCTTTGTATATACAAAAAAATTACCCCACATCCCCCTTGCATCTTTTTTGCCTGTCACTTCAAATCTAGTGCCCCCTAATCCTTGAACACCCACTAATGGGAACAGCTTCCCTCTATAGAATGGGCTATGGAATGCAGAGCTGGGCTGAGAAGTGGCAGATAGAGTTCAACCCGGATAAGTGTGAAGTGATACACTTGGGGAGATCGAATTTGAAGGCAGAATACAAGGTTAATGTGTGGAGGAACAGAGGAATCTTGGGGTACACATCCATAGATCCCTCAAGGTTGCTGCGCAGGTCAATAGGGTTGTTAAGAAGGTGTATGGAGAGTTGGCCTTCATCAGTCGGGGTATTGAGTTCAAGAGCCGCGAGGTGATGTTGCGGCTCTATAGAACTCTGGTCAGACACACTTGGAGTATTGTGTTCAGTTCTGGTCACCTCATTATAGGAAGGATGTGGAAGTTTTAGAGAGGGTGCAGAGGAGATTTACCAGGATGCTGCCTGGATTGGAGAGCATGTCTTATGAGGATAGGTTGAGTGAGCTGGGGTTTTCTCTTTGGAGAGAAGGAGGATGAGAGGTGACTTGATAGAGGTGTACAAGATGATAAGAGGTATAGACCGAGTGGACAGTCAGAGACTTTTTCCCAGGTTGACAATGGCTAACATGAGGGGGCGTAATTTTAAGGTGATTGGAGGAAGGTATAAGGGGGATGTCAGGGGTAAGTTTTTTACACAGAGAGTGGTGGGTGCGTGAAACGCACTGCCGGCAGAGGTTGTGGGGGCAGATACATTAGGGACATTTAAAAGGCTCTTAGATAGACACATGAATGATAGAAAAATAAGGGACTATGTGGGAGGGTAGGGTGAGATAGATCTTAGAGCAGGATAAAATGTCAGCACAACATTGTGGGCCGAAGGGCCTGTACTGTGCTGTAGTGTTCTATGTTCTATTCCCCTCTCTCTAAACCATTCTTGATCTTGTCCATCTCCATTACATTGCCTCTCCTTCTCCTTTGCTCCAAGGAGAATGTTCCCAGCTTCCCCAGGCTGACCCTGGAGGTGAAATCCCTCAACTCTTGGAACTGGCCATATAAATCTCTTCTGCATCCTTCATGTCCTTCCTGAGGTGCAGCAACCAGAACTGGGTGTCATACCCCAAATGTTGGCTGCACCACTGTTTAAAAAGTTCAACTGTGCCTCCCTGTTTTTTTACCCTGTGCCTCTATTGCACAGCCCAGAATCCTAAATGCTTTACTAACCACACCCTCAATAGATTCTTTCAAATATTTATGCTCGTACTCCCGGGACCCTCTGTTCCTGTACACCCTTCAAAACTTCACCATTTTACCTGTATTGTTCCCCTGTATCGCTCACAGTGTTCTGTTAAATTTCATGTGGCATGTTTCTGTCCTTTCGACAGCCTGTCTTGTCTGAAGACTATTAATGTCCTTGCTATTTACCTCAAGCTTGTGTCATCTGCCGGTCCTGAAATGTTACTCTGCACAATCCAAGCGACTTGAAGAGCAGTGGTCCCAGCATTGAGCCTCGAATACGACTGTCTATCATCCTTTAGTCTACCTGTTGTCTTTTTACCCATACAGTCACCGATCCCTTTAATCAGTTGGCCTCAGTTTGATACCCAGCCTTTCTGTGTGGAAGTTTCTCAAGAACTTTCTAAAAATCCATGCAGCTAATATCCACTGCATTCTGTTCATTGGTCTTGTGTGAAATTCAACCAACTCGGTCCAACTTGATTTTCTTGCCCTGCACCTTTGTTAATGTTGCCCAAGTGGCCGTCCATCTGTTTTCTGATTGCCTCTGAAAGCTTTCCCACAGCCAGGTGAAGCCTGTAGTGACCAGGCAGTTGTTTTGAACCAGGCTGTTACATTTACCATTTTCCAGATTCTGGCCCCTTCCCTGAAACCGCGGAGGATTAGAAGATTATGTCAAGCCCTTCTGCAATCCCCTCAATGACCCAGACTGCGTCCCACCCAGACCTGGTGACCTATTTAAGCACAATCAGCCTTTCTGCTATCTCCACTGTGTCAACTCTCGCCATCTGTAATCTCTGCTACTTCCCTTTAAACTGAGAATTGGGCAGCATCCTGTTCCTTGCTGAAGTCTAATACAAAGTTATCATTAACTATTCCAGCCTTATGCTTGGATCAAGCGTTGGTCCTATATCAACTCTTACTCCCTGTTTATGGCGTACACGTCTATATATAAAAAACTTGGATTCCTTTCTATGTTGACTGCCATTTAATTCTGATACTCTTTGCCTGATTTACTCTCGTTTTTGTTCCCCTCCCCATACTTTGTGTATTCGTCCTAGTTCTCACTGTTATTCACCTTTTATGTCACACACACAGCCTCTTGTTTCATCATATTCTCATCGGCCAAGCCTTTTCCCTGCTTGACCTGTACCCAAAATGTCTGTTTTGAAAGTCACCCATCACTCTTTTGGCTTTCCTGCCAACCTTCCGCTTCCTGCCCAGATCCCCTTAGATCATGCTGAAGTTGCCAGTGCCCCAGTAACAGAGTTCTCCTTGTCTCCCTCCATTCTAATGGTACTTCCACCGACCACCTGGCCCACCTCTGTCTATAGAACCAGAATCTTGCTGGGATGAGAAAGTAATGACCAAGAGAGTTCTCTGGCACACACATCAGTAATTCCTGCCTTCCCTCGCTCCTCACTGTAACATTATCACAGTCGATATTGGGATAATTCAAATCCCTAATACCACTAAGCTACAGTTATTGCTTATCTCTGCATTTTCCTGCACATTTGCTTCTCTATCCTGCTACATGCTACATCTCTTGATTTAATGGTTCCCGTGAATGCCCGTAATGTGATAGCTTCCTTATCAACTCTAACCAAATGAAATCCCTCCTCCATGCCTCGAGGACATTCTCCACGTTCTGTTCAGACTTGAGGTTCAAGACCCATGTAAGAAGCTGGGGTTTGAGCTTTGGGGTCCGTGTTACAGTGCTTGAGGCACGATAACTGGCCTTTGCAATCCCCCCCCCCCCCCCCCAACCATCATCATCCCCTCAGGAATCTGCTCATGATCACAGTGCCTCCTCAGTCCAAGTTTGTGAGTGTTGAGCAGGTGCCTTCATTGATCAAATGTGGGTGACACACAAGGGAAACTTTCTTTAATCAGTCTGGTTACTGAAACATTTGTGATGGTTAGGTAAGAGTCTGAATCAACATAATAAGGCTTTGCTTTTAAAAAGAAAAGACCCTTTTTAAAGGACAAACTCAGTTTATTTAAGAGGAGACACAAGCGATGCAGATGTTGGAATCTGGAGGAACACACAAAAAAGCTCAGCAGGTCAGGCAGCATCTATGGATGGAAAAAAAATAGTCAACATTTCGGGTAGAGAACCTTCACCTGGACTCAAGGTCTCATCTCAACCCGAAATATCAACTGCCCATTTCCTTTCTTAGGTGCTGCCTGACCTGCCTAGTTCCTCCAGTTTTTTATGTGTTGCTTTGGTTTAAGTACAGGTTCATAGGTAGCTCAGAGCACTCACGTTAAGAGGGAAACTTGAGATATAATCTAAGGTCATGCAGTGCAGTGCTGCACAGTCAAAGGTGCCGTCTTTCCAGAAAGACATTCTCCTGCGTGTCTTCTTTGGTTAATATAAAAGATTCTGCGGCCGTATTTGGAGGAAGAGCGGGAGAGTTCACCCTCCAATGTCTGGGCCAATGATTATCCCTCCATCCAACAAATCACCTGGTCATCCCACTGCTGTTTGTAGGGGGTCTGAGCTGCTACATTTCCAACACAACAGCGTCCACACATCAGAAGGATTAGTTGGAAGGCTCTAGGTTGTCCTGAGGTAGTTTTGTTTTGTGTGTCAGCCACAGAGTGATCTTTGACCCAAGAAGGCAGCTGCTCACTGTTCACAAGCTTGGACTGAGGGGACACTGTGATGATAAGATATCTTTATTAGTCACATGTACATCGAAACACACGGTGAAATGCATCTTTGCATAGAGTGTTCTGGGGGCAGCCCGTAAGTGTCGCCACGCTTCCGGTGCCAATATAGCACGCCCACAAACTTCCTAACCCGTACACCTTTGGAATGTGGGAGGAAACCAGAGCACCTGGAGGAAACCCACGCAGACACGGGGAGAACGTACAAACTCCTCACAGGCAGCAGCCGGAATTGAACCCAGGTTGCTGGCGCAGTAAAGCGTTACGCTAATCGCTACACTACCGTGCCTGCCGTCATGAGTGGATTCCTGACCCTCCCCTTTCCTCTCTAGCTCCTACTGAGGAAGGGAGAGAACAATTGCGGAGACCAGTAAATGTGTTCCAACTGCCTCAAGCAGTATAACACAGACCCCAGGGGTCAAACCACAACATCTTATGGGTCTTGAACCAAGATTGAACAGGATGCTATTTATCCAGTGCTTCCAAGAGGCTGGGTCCTGAGCCCTGTGAGCATTGCATTGCTCGACAGGGTGAAGGTCACAGCAACCTCGAGCGGGTGCAGATAGCAGAGAGCATCCTGTGACAAGCAGAGAATGAGTTAACGAGGATGCATTTGAGTGGAACTGACTGGATTTGCGTACTTCAGAGCACCGGGTTAGAATGTGCAGTTTTCTGTTCTCTTGTTCTGTCATATTCGGTCTGATCATTAACGTGAGCTGGGCTGCAGATGATGGTGTTCCTGCAAAGCCTGTGGTCATCTCTCCTCTTATTAATTTATAACAATGTAACCAGCCCTTGGTAAAATTCTTCAGCCAGATGTCTCCTGGGAAAGTAGGTCTTATGTAAGGATGAGTCAAAAGATCCAGATTGTAAACTACTAATTGGGCTAAATACAACGACTTTCTTGACCGGAATTGAATCTTGCCATTATGCTTTTTTTTAAAAAAGTAAAATGTGTTTTAATCTAGCGTGAAGTTCAAAATGTGATTAAGATTCCATTTTGTTTCTTGATGCCTCCCACTTTTGACTTGCCACCGGCTAATGTCTCAAACAGAAGCAGAGAATGCTGGGAACGTTCAGCAGGTCGGGCGGTGTCTGTGGAGAGACAAACAGTTGAGGTTTCGGGCTGAGGACCCTTCGTCAGCACTGGGAAAGAGAAGACTAGTTTTACGTTGCTGAGGTGGTGGGATGGCTAGGACAAAGGGAATGTCTGTGATAGGGTGAGGCTGGGTTTGGCGTGGGTTGTTGTGGAGGGTTGTCCTACCAAGGGACACTAAATAGTTTGGGTCTTTGTTCCTTGGAGGTTAGAAGAATGAGAGGTGATCTTATACAATCATATAAGATCCTAAGGGGGCTCGTGAGGGTAGATGTTGAGATGTTTTCACGAGTGGGAGAGTCTCAAGCAAGTGGGGGTGGGGGGGGAGGTGCATAACTCCAAGGGACCGGTCATTTAAAACTGAGGTATGTAGAAATGTCTTCTCAACCTCGGCGAATCTCTGGAATTCTCTGCCTCTGAGGGTGGTGGAAGCTGGATCATTAGAAGTATTTAAAGTGGAGGCAGATAAATATTTGATAGATCGAGGAATTGAGAATATTTGATAGATCGAGGAATGGGGAACTGGCACAGAAGATCAACCAAGATCATATTGAATGGCAGGGCGTGGTGACCTACTCCTGCTCCTGTGTGGAAATGATCAATGGGTTAATGGCAGCAAGGAGAGAGAAATGAAAGGTGTAGGGCTCTGGGACGGGCCCAGCAGAATGGGTGGTGCTAATTGAGAGAGCACTACTGAGAAAGACGATTCAGCAGAAACGGGCGGGGTCTGAGACGGACAGACGGAACTCCGTTTATAGCGAGAGAAACTTTAAAGGCATTTCATTGGCTGTAGAGCACTCGGGACGTCCTGTCACTGTGGAGAGCACTTTAGAAATGCAGATCTTTAACTTCTAAAGAGCTGACTTTGCGACCATGAAAAAGAATGCAGTGGTGAGATGAGTCTGGATGTCAGTTGAGGAGACAGAGGTGGCTCTGTGGGTTGTGGGAAGGATACAGAGGGGCTTTGAGGAGGTACAGGGTAAGTGAATGGGTGAGTGCATGGCAGACACTGTGGGGAAAATGAGGTCATTGACTTTGGTAGAAGATAGAAAAAGAAATTATTTTTTTTGCAGTGGTGACACATTGAAAGATGTTGGAGTTACTTATTCATTATGATACGGGAGGGGATTGCTTGGCCTGTTGAGTTCTGACTGGCTCCCAGCGCAGAAGTCCCATCAATTCCGCTTCCTCCTTATTTCTTTGTACCTCTACAATGTTTTTTTCCCTCTCGCATGTCCATCAGCTCCCTTCTGATTCCTTTGCCACTTACCTACACTGGGGGCGACTTACAGCAGCCAGTTAAGACTCCAGGGTGTGGGAAGAAACCCACGCAGTCACAGGGAGAACCGACAAGCTCCACACAGACAGCACCGGAGGTCAGGATCAAACCCAAGTCCCTAAAGTGGTGAGGCAGCAGCACCATTGGCTGTGCCCACACTTTCAGAGGAACCTTGATATCCTTGTGTACAGGACAAAGGAAGTGTCTGTGATAGGGTGAGGCTGGGGACGTCAACACAGAGTCTTGAACAAGGGGACATAGCTAAAACATAAGGGATGGGCACCTTGGTCGGCATGGGCCAGTTGGGCTGAATGGCCTGTTTCCGTGCTGTAGGACTCTATGACCATTCAAAAACAGGTACATAGAAATTTCTTCTCGCAGAGTGAATGTTAACTTTAATAAATAATTAGGAAGATATATGGTACATCGCTGTATTACAAGGTAACATAAGATAAGATTTCTTTATTAGTCACATGTACATCGAAACACACAATGAAATACATCTTTTGTGTACAGTGTTCTGAGGGCAGCCCGCAAGTGTCACCACGCTTCCGGCGCCAACATAGCATGCCCACAACTTCCTAACCCGTACGTCTTTGGAATGTGGGAGGAAACTGGAGCACCCGGAGGAAACCCACGCAGACACGGGGATTTGAGTGCAAGAGTAAAGATGCCTTGCTGCAATTTTACAGGGCTTTGATGAGACCTTATCTGGGATATTATGTCCTGGTCTGGTCTCCATCCCCGAGGAAGGATAGACTTCTGATTAGAGGCAGTGCAGCCCAGATTCACTGGATTGATTCCTGAGATTGGGAGTGAGTGGTAGGTAAACCTTCCTTCAAGCAGAGATTCAGAAGACTCTGTACTTTCTTAAATTTCAAAGAACGTGAAGTCTCTGAAGTGTATAAAATCCTTACAGGACTTGCCAAGGTAAATGCAGGGGAGATATCTCCCCCGGCCATGGTATCAGAATAAAAGGTTGGATATTCAGGACAGAGATGAGAAGAAATTAAAAAAAAAATAAACAGGAATTTAGAAATCAGAGGAGTTTGAGCATCCTAACTATATTTAGATTCTGGCTGTTCATAGTTTGATTCCCAGCTACCTCTTGTGACTCCATAATCTTCCATACTTTTCCACTAGACAATCCGTTCATGGATTTTTCCAGTGCAAACAGCACTCCAGGTTGCTCCTGCACACTGTGTGAAAACGTTTCTAGCCTTCCCTCGGAACAGCTCCACTCTATACCCAGGGGAACAAATTCTCTTTATCTCCCTAATCAGATCCTTGAATCATGATAAACACCCCTGTTAGGTCGCCTCTTCTTTAAGGGAATGTGCCTGGTCTTTGTAACCCATCTTTATAATTTAGCCTTTTAAGCCCTTAATTGGACGTGTATGGCTTTTCCCCCAAGAATTTCTCAGTCCCCTATGTGGGACCTAGTCACTTAATAATGTAGTGGATGATGTTCTATAACGGAGCCATCCTGATGGGTTTGGGAATGCTTATAGACATTCAACACTCCTTGAGGGCAGCACAGGAGTGAAGCGGGTAGAGCAGCTGCCTCAGCGCCAGAGACCCGGGTTCAATCCCGACCTCTGCCAGTGTGGAGTTTACACGTTTTCCCTGTGATCGCATGGGTTTCCCCTGGGTGTTCCAGTTTCCTCCTACGTCCCAAAGACGTGCGGGTCGGTAGTTCAGTTGGCAACTTGCTGCTAGTGTGTGTAGGTGAGTGGTGGAGTCTTGGGGGAGGGAATTGGGGGAATAGAGTGGGATTAATGCAAATGGATGACTGATGGTCAGCATGAACTCAGTGGGCCGAAAGGCCTGTTTTTGTGCTGTATGACTCTCTTTGGGAGGGAGCACGGAGGATGTAGGGTGGACTGTATGACTTGGTCTCTATGACTTGGCATATGCAGGATGTATCTGATTTGAGAGTGAGATATTGACCTCAGCTGCATAAAGTAAAATACCTTCCAGTCTCCAGCATGTCCCCATCAACAGAATAAATAAATCCTCCTCTTCATGGATTTAATCAGTACGGTCTTTCCATAACAGGCTGATGAAGCTGCCATTTGATATCCTTCAATCAGCAGGCCCATACTTAGTGCAGTGAAGAAGTGCACGTGAATGGCCATTATTCTCAAAGTATTCCAGGGCGCTAGTTAATTGAAGTAACTGCATTGAATTTCAACAGACTCGGGGAAGGGACATCTCTTAGAACTGTGAGATGAGCTGCGGTAATTCGTACAGTTTCCAAGGAAACAGGAATTTCAGGAGCCAATTGAGAATCGTCTAATGAAACAAGCTTGTGGCATTGCCTTGGGATCAAACTCTTCCAGGTCAGTTGTTGCTTGAATCTAATAGAAAGTGCTGCCTGTTTGTGTTTAAATATAAAGTACACCTTAGGCAAATGCACTTGTAAGATCTGTAATTGTCTATCTTCATAAGATTAGAGCGATGTCTTGACAATTGGTGCATGAAAAGGAAGGGACATTTATAGGTTACCCTGTTATAAAAGATGTTGTGAAGGATTGAGCAGAGATCTGCAGTTGTGTGTCGTTGTGGCACATTGAGAGCAGACCGCTGAAGCGAAGGACTGCTGAAGGTCGATTGGTTAATCTTTTGGACTTCTTCAATTTGGGCTGTTGACACTCGACGTTGGAGTGAAAGCAGAGTGACAGGACGTAGTGAAGGAGAACAGGAGAAACTGGTGGGACTCATCACTCCCCAAAAGCCCCCTCACCCATCATAAGGCACTTTCAATATCCTGCCCACAAACACCCATACAGAAGCATTGCCTCCAGAGGGAGAACTTTCCCTGAGTATAGGAAAGATGCCATTAAGCTAGAAAGAGTGCAGGAAGATTTACGAGGATGTTGCCAGGACTTGAGGGACTGGGTTACAGGGAGAGGTTGGCCAGGCTAGGACTTTATTCTTTGGAGACTGAGGGGTGACCTTATAGAGGTGTATAAAATCACGAGGGGCAGAGACAGGGTCAACGCACACAGTCTTTTTCCGAAGGTTGGGGAAATCAAGAACTAGAGGGCATTAGTTTAAGGTGAGAGGGGAGAGATTTAATAGGGACCTGAGGGGCAACTTTTTCCATTGAGAGAGTGGTCAGTATATGGAAGGAACTGCCAGAGGAGGTGGTTGAGGCAGGTACATTAACAACATTTAAAAGACACCTGGATAGGTACATAGATAGGAAAGGTTTAGGATATGGGGCAAATGGGACTAGCTCGGAATGGGCATCTTGGTCAGCATGGACGAGTTGGGCCGAAGGGCCTGTTTCCATGCTGTGTGACTATATTTGGGAGGGGAAAGGAGGTTGTAAGTGGAGGGGGGAGGGTTGATGATGTTGACTGTGAGGGGCGGGGTCCAGAGAGCTCCACACCTCGGGATAAAAGAGGAGAGCAGGGAGTGTATTAGAGTCGTGCTAACTGGAGACCAGACTCGGCTCAGAGAAGGATGGGTTTTGTGTCTCTTTGCACAAAGTGACACGGCTTGGACACCCCATCAGTGAGGGAAGGGAGAGAGGTGCAGCTGAATGTACCTTTCCATTAAATTGGAAAGCTCCTGATTAAATAAATACAGTACCATCTGCAAACGGGAGCAAATGTTAGGTGATTGAACATCATATGATAAAATGTCTCATGATTCAACGTCCAGGAATAAAACCATGAGTTGCCAACTCTGCTCACCATCCTTACTGAGATAATTAGCACTGAAGTATTTACTTAACACCGACTTATTTAATTAACATCCCGAGACTTGATAACACGCTTTGAGGTTTAGTGATTTTGTTTTATTATTCACTGTCCCCATTTTAGCTGGGTCTCCTCGCGTTGAGCCTCGTTGGAGAAGCTGCTGCAGGATTGGCCAAGGATCCAGAGGCCGGATATCGGATGGAACCCATTAGCCTTGGGACAGGTGAAAAATTGGGATTGGGAGCTGGAGGTGAGAGTGTGGCCAGGAGGTGTGGGCAAGTGTGCCTGGAGGGGGAGGGCGCCTGTTGGGAAGGTAGGACAGGTTAGAGAGGTGTAGGTGGGGTTGGAGGGGGGACTTTAAGTGAAGGGGTTCAGGAGAACGGGGTATGAAGGGCAAAGGGTGGGTGGGCAAGGAGAGGGGTATTGGGCGTGGGCTTCTGTGGCCGAGCCTGTGTGTGTAATATTGTCAGGTCAGCCACGGTTGGCGGATTAGGTTTCAGGGGTGAAGTGGGCAACGACTGATTTTATGTCTGTACTGAAAAATCAAGTTGCTGGAGGAACTCTGTATAAAGAGCTGAGGTGTATCTGACTATCTCCCCTCTACGTTCTCAGTCCCAATGCAAGATCTCAACCTGAAACATCAACCATCCCTTTCCCTCCTCAGATGCTGCCTGGCCCACTGAGTTCTTCCAGCAGTTTGTTTTTTGCTCCAGATTCCAGCATCTGCGGTCTCTTGTGTCAATGTCGAGTTTATTGTCAGATGCACAAGTCCATGTGTGCACAGGTGCAATGGAAAACTTACTTGCAGCAGCATCACAGGCACATAGCATCAGATGAGCAGCATTCACAAGAAAATCATAAATTAAACATAAATTATACACAATTTTTACAAGAAAGAACACAATTAGAACAAAAAAAAGTCCATTTTAGTGCAAAGTGGGTCAATGTAACTGCACTGTGTAATGAATTGACCTGTACGATCGGTATGCAAGACAAGTTTTTCACTGTACCTCGGTACAAGTGACAATAATAAACCAATACCAGTGTTGCTAAACTGTAGTGATTAGAGTTTTGCCAGTTGGTTCAAGAACTGAATGGTTGAAGGGAAGTAGCTGTTCCTGAACCTGGTGGAGTAGGACTTCAGGCTTCTGTACCTCCTGCCCGATGGGAGCTGCAAAACGTTGTGTGTCCTTTTATGTCTGTACCACTTGTCCTGCTTTGTAACTGACCAGGAGGAGCTGTTTCACTGTGGTGCTGCCTTCCTTGCTCTCTGTTCTCCCGGGAACTTCAGCTTTTGCTGACTGCCTCTGTCCAATGACCTGACTGTTTCGAGGGTCGGCTCACTGTACAGAGAACTATTCCTGCAGGACCAGTGCAGCGAGCAGTGAAGATGCGCTCTCCCACACCTCCTGGGCTTCAATGTTCTCATGGAATTCCCTTGATACAGGCCCTAAACACTCCACTTACTCCAAACCCGAAGCTCAGCAACGATTGTGAAAGGAAACCCCTCCCCCAGCCCAACCAATAACCCTGTTTCCCCCCCACCCCCCACCCCAAAATCCTAGCGATCAGAATAAAAACAGGTAATGTGGCAAGTCATCCCAAAGAGAAAGATGGGTTAGCACTGTGAATCATAGAATCATAAAACAGTACAGCACAATACAGGCCCTTCGGCCCACAATGTTGTGCCGACCTTTAAACCTCGCCTAAGACTATCTTCCTACCACAGAAAGATGGGTTAGCACTGTGGGACCACTTTTTGTCGGGGCTCAGCTCCCTTATTCTTTGCATAGTATTTAAGAGTTCATTACTGTGGTTAACAACGCTACTGTTATGTTTGAAATTGCTCTGGCACCTTGACACCCTTGCATTGATTTCAGCAGCCAGGAAGATGTCATTTCCATCATCTTTTCCCAACTGGGCTTCTACAGACGGACATCAGTGGCACAACCTGGTATCAGTCACACACCATCACACTTCTCTCCAGCACCCTACAGGTTTGCTCTGGTCTGGGTGACAAGTTATTTTCTATGATTATCCATTAGAAGTGACTACGAACAAACCTGACTATTGATCCCCCTGTGACCCCTTCACCACTCTGTGCAACATTCTATGATTAGCTTTGGTGTGTATTTGCATCTTCTCCCTCGTGTCTTTTATCTAATTCCCCTCCTGTCATTAAATCTTTTTTTTCTGCCGCCGACCTCTCATTCACAGCTGCCTGGCTTTCTCTGTTCCAAATTCAGCTGTTGGACAGTGCAGGAGTGTTGACTGTGGCTCTGCCTGACAGCTCCCCATTCATCAGGGAGCCTCGTTCTGGGCTTGGAGAGTGGAAGTCCAATTAACTCGACCTGTGGCAGGTTGTTTTGGGGTTGTCGGTCTGCTTTGTGAAGTTGTTAATGTTACTGATGTCAAGAGCAGTGTGAAGAAGCTCAGTTCACGTTAGGGGCGGATGGGGTACTGTGGTCAGGAACACGGAGAGGATGGGCAATCGCAGATGGTGATAAATACATGTACAGGAAAGGTTTCGAGAATATGGGCCAAATGCAGGCAAATGGGACTAGCTTAGGTGGGCACCTTGGTCAGCAAGGATGAGTTGGGCCGAAGGGCCTGCTTCTGTACTGTATTACTCTTTGACACTTTAAGTTGTGTGAATGTTAGACAATCTAAATGGGAAGGGCATTAAAGCTGGTCCAGTCTGGAAGTCTGCCTTGAGTAATGTCTGGAGTTGAATTTTTGGAGGTGTGTAAGATGTTAGAAGAAATCGTAAGTCCAGATCATAAAGGACATGCCCTCTTCTCATTACTACCATCGGCGAGGAGGTACAGGAGCTTGAAGACCCAGACTCAACGTTTCAGGAACAGCTTCTTCCCCTCTGCCATCAGATTTCTGAACGGTCCGTGAACACAACCTCGTTATTCCTTCTTTCTGCACTATTTGTTTTTGTAATTTATAGTAATTTTATGTGTTTGCACTGTACTGCTGCTGCAAAACAACAAATTTCACATCATTTCAGTCAGTGATGGTGATTCTGAGACAGTAAATATCCAGAGTAGGACAACAGCTTCAAACAAGGTGAAGGTAAATGTAGGAGTATGAAAATTCTATATATTGATTAAACTAATGCAATAGATTTCTAGATGCAGTGCAGATTGTGTGATCAGTTAAGATGCTACAATTTTAAGGGAAGAAAGATTTTGGGATGGATCTTCTGCAACAATTAGTGATAAGATTGTGGTGGACAGTCGTGGCCATTTTCTTGCTCAGTGCTGCGGACCTGCCATCTACTGGTCAGACTGAGGACTGTCACAGTACAACACAAAGCATTACTGGTAAAACCCAAGCTGTAGAGTTACAGAGTTATACAGCACAGAAAGAGGCCCTTCGGCCCAACTGGTCCAGGCTGACCAAGATTCCCATCTAGGCTAGTCCTATTTGCCTGCGTTTGGTCCATATCCCTCAAAACCGTAGAAAATCCTACCCTCATTTGTCTTCCCAAAATGCAACACCTCGCACTTATCCAAATTAAACTCCATTTGCCATTCCTTGGCCCACTTACCCAGCTGATCAAGATCCCTCTGTAATCCTGATAACCATCTTCACTGTCAACAATGCCACCTACTTTCGTGTCATCTGCAAACTTACTAACCATGCCTTGTACATTCTCATCCAAATCATTGATACAGATGACGAATAGCAATGGGCCTAGCACCGACCCCTGGGGAGCACCACGAGTCACGGGCCTCTAGTCCAAGAAACAACCTTCCACCATTGCCCTCTGCTTTCTGCCATCAAGCCAGTTGTATACTTGATTAGCCAGCTCTCCCTGGATTCCATACGATCTAACTTTTCACGGCAACCTACCATGCGGAACCTTATCAAAGTCCATATAGACCACTTCTACCACCCTCCCCCTCATCAACCTTCATGGTTACTTCTTCTAAAAACTCAATCAAGTTCATGCGACATGTTTTCCCATTCTGTCCTTCCCCTGAAAAGGGTTTCGCAGGACTGAAATATCCTTGAACCCTCACTGTCTGAGTGTAGGTTAGATCCACAGGTGCACAGAAAGTGCTCTTTGAATCGTAACCTTTAGGAATGAGCAACATATATGCAGAAAAGCTTGTCAAATAATAAATGAACACTAACTTAACAGTTTGATTTTGACCAGAAACATTCATTATGAAGTTTCCTCTGTAACAGGAGATCTGAAGATGAGATTTTATCATTGAAGTCCAGGTATCTCTGCAAGTGCACTCATAGGATAATTTGAGAGCAAAGCCTCAGCATGAAGGTACATCCCTTTAGAACTGAGGAGGAATTTCTTCAGCCAGAGGGTGGTGAATCTGTGGAATTCGTTGCCACAGAGGCCTGTGGAGGCCAAGTCATTGGGTGTATTTATGGCATTGATTGAGGCACGGTAGTGTAGCGGTTAGTGTAACAATCTTACAGCGCCAGTGACTCGGGTTCAATTCCGGCCGCTGTCTGTAAGGAGTTTGTACGTTCTCCCCGTGTCTGCATGGGTTTCCTCCGGGTTCTCCGGTTTCCTCCCACATTCCAAAGACGTACGGGTTAGGAAGTTGTGGGCATGCTATATTGGCGCCAGAAGCGTGGGCGACACTTGCGGGCTGCCCCCAGAACATTCTACAAAAAGGTGCCTTTCACTGTGTGTCTCAATGTACATGTGAATAATAAAGAGTAAACAGGCATTTTTAAAAGCACAGGAAACAGAAATTACTGCGTCTTCTCCCAATAAAAAGCTGTTTTCTCAGGAAGATGCAGTGAGTGGAGGATATTTATGTATAATTGGTATTGGTTTATTATTGTTACATGTACCTAGATACGGTGAAAAGCTTTTATGTGCCATCCAGATACGCCATGTTATACATAAGTACATCGAGGTAGTAAAAAGAAAACAGAATGCAGTGTTACAGTTGCAGAGAAAGTGCAGTGCTGCCAGGGACCGCAAGAAACCTCAGAGAATTGTGGACACAGCTCAGCATGTTATGGAAACCAGCCTCCCCTCCATAGACTCTGTCTTGGTAAAGCAGCCAACACAATCAAAAACCCCTCCCACCCTGCACGTCTCTCCTGTCCCATTGGGCAGAAGATACAAAAGCCTGAAAGCATGTACCACCAGGCTCAAGGACAGCTTCTATCCCACTGTTATAAGATGTTTGAAATGTCGCCTAGTATAATAAGCATGGACTTTTGACCTCACAATCAATCTCCTCATGCCCTTGCACCTTACTGTCTGCCTGCACTGCACTTTCTCTGTTATTGAAACATTTTATTCTGCATTCTGTCCTTGCTTTCCCCTTGTATTACCTCAATGTACTGTGATGAAATGATCTGTATGGATGGAATGCAAAACAAAGTTTTTCACTGTACCTCAGTACATGTGACAATAATAATAAGCCAAACCAAATCAAATTCAAGGGCTATGATGAGTTAGTTTGGGAGCTCCGAGTTCAAGAGTTCATCTTTTAGTTACTGCACAGCCCTTTTTCAGAGGTATGCGTTCAACAATTCCAGTTACTGCTTCACTGGAAAATTAGTCAGGGATATAACCTGTGGTCTTCTGGTCTGTGAGTCACCCATTCAACCTACTGGGGTACTTGTACCTTTTTAAGAGTAGGGGTGTACACGAGGCACTGCAGGGGAGCATGCTTGATGAAATGCAACACTGAGCCAGGGAAATTGGGATCATTGTCCAAAAGTTGGACAAGGAGAACTGGTTTTAGGGTGCAAAGATTTCATAAGAGAATTCCAAAGCTGAAGGCAAAGCTATCCAGGACGGAAGTGGGGTTGTACAACAGGTCAGAGCTGGAGAAGTGCAGAGTTTTTGGGTCTGGAGGAGGATGCAGGATTTGGAAGGGGAGAGACCACGGAGGGATTTGTCAACTACGATTACAAGAGACACCTGCTGAGGTAAATGAGATATTGATCTGTCAGTGCAAGGAAATATTCAGTGAAACTGCAGCTGTGGAACAGTTACGACTTCAGTGAACATTCAACGCTGTCGGTGAGTTTGGACAATAGAGAAACCATCGACCGTTGACTGTACCCTGCGGCCGGGATGATGTCTGCCAAGGAGAGTTGTTAGACGGGAAAGTGGTAGGAAGTAACTGGGTTGTGTTGCAGAGATGCATTTACGGGAAGTGTTCTTGGGCTGGGAACTCCACCACACCTGAAGGAGAGAAAATGGCTCCAACAAAAATTCAGTAGGTAAGAGTGATGGTGTGCATGGGTGCTTCAGCACCATGAAGGCGATCCGTGGTTCAATCTCCCACCTCACTGAGAGCCACATACAGAGGAGAGATCACAGAGGGGAGCGAGTTAGTACCTGTTAGAAGGAACACATTCTGAAGATCTCCTCAACTGTGACACAAGGGCCCTTTCCTCTGCAACCTATCCGGTTCAGGTGAAGGGTCTCGACCTGAAACATCAACTGTCCATTTCCCTCCACAGATGCTGCCTGACCTGCTGAGTTCCTCCAGCATTTTGTTTTTTTTTGCTCCAGATTTCAGGATCTGCAGTCTCTTGTGTCTTCCAGTTCAGTCTCCCTGTCACCCCACACCAATGAGAGTGGACAAGAATAAAGGCCTCAGGGAGCTGACTGTGTCCCTGCTCTAAAATGTGGCGGAGAGGAACTCTCCGTGCATGCTCAGCTGAATGGTCTCCGGTTATGCTGTCAGATATTTTGATTGTATGGCACTTCAGGTAGAGTCGCTGCCTCACAGCTCCAGTGAGCCAGGATTGATCCTGTCCTCCGGTGCTGCCTGTGTGGAGTTTGCATGTCCTTCCTGTTACCTGTGTGGGTTTCCTCCCACATCCCAAACACGTGCAGGTTAAGGGGCTAATTGGCTGCTGTAAGTTTCCCCTATTGTGTGGGTGAGTGTTAGATTCTGGGGGAGTAGACGGGACTGAGAGGAGAAGAGGTTACAGGGAAAATTAGTGAGGGGATTGCTCTGTGAGCTGGCACAGACTCGATGGGCTGAACGGTTTCCTTCTATGTAGTTAGGAAATGGGGGGAAGAATAAATCTAGGTCCTATGAAAATGACCACAAATGATTTTGTTGGCATGTCCTGCAGTCTGATTGGATATTCAGTCAAAGTTGTAGCCACAAGTGGATACACAGAGAGCCTCTCCTTTGTATTCAGCTCACTGGTCAGGTGAGAATGCTGACTGGGGAAGATGTGAGGTTAGGAATCCACAGATCTAAGATTAAAGTGTTTGTAACACCTTCAAAGAGGGAGCATGAAAGAATTAAGAAGTAACAGACTTCTGAGGTAGGAGTTGGTTCCTGAGGGAATGATTCCCTGCCCCACCAGGGATGTTCTCCCTCATTCCACGTCTTGGGACCATAATGTGGAGGAGGTCCTGGCTTCATCAGTTCCCCTGTACCTTCACCTGCCTGGGCCCTAAGCTCTGGAATTCCTTCCCAAATTCTCTCCGTACTCTCTCCCTTGTTAAGATGCTCCTTAAAACCTATCATCTTTATCTAACCTCGTGCCCTTGGAGTGGAATTTTGAATAATGTGGCGTGAAGCACGCTAGGATGTGTTTGTCCTTGAAGGCTGCTGCATGAAAGCAGTCTGTTGTTGTTGTCTGGGAAAGGGAGTCGCTCTTCAGTAAAGGCCACAATCAACATTCATTGCTGTCGGTGGGTTGTGAATGATGGAAAACTTGCTGACCAATGAGTGGAACTGTGGCCAGATTATACGTCCTTCACTCCAGGGGATGCAACGCGTTACCATGGAGTTATAAATCATCAACCCAAGTGCAATAAGAGGATATTCAGCCACCTACATCTTGGTGGGTCTTTGCTCAGCAGTGTGAAATGAGCCTTTGCATATTTCTTACATTACTCAAAGTTGAGTCTATTGTCAGATGCACAAGTCCATGCGTGCACAGGTGCAATGAAAAACTCACTTGCAGCAGCATCACAGGCACACAGCATCAGATAAGCAGCATTCACAAGAATAACATGAACATAAACTATATACAGTTTTTACAAGAAAGAACACAACTAGAACAAAAATAAGTCCATTTTAGTGCAAAGTGGTCGAAGTGTTGCTGAACTGATTCAACTTCCCAATCTGCTTCACACTCTGCCTCACGTTCCAGGTGGATGATGCAACCATTGGTGCTCAACCACATGAAGCCACGTGGGCAGAAGGTGGTGAGGTTGTATTTACAAGGACACAGAAGGGGGCCACTTGGCCCACACCTCCATGCTGTCTCCCAGCAGAACAATCTCAGTAGTCACATTTACCCTCCTCATTTCTCTGTAACCATGCAACACATTGACTCCCCTTTGATTCTTTTCATTTACAGTAGCTGTTTAAGCTAAGAGCATGTCTTTGGGAGGAAACTTGTGGACACAGGGGAAATCCATACTGTCATCAGGAGGGTTTCTCTGTAACTGCAACACTGTTGTTTTCCATTTTACTAACTCAATGTACTTATGTATGGAATGATTGGTCTGGATGGCACGTCAACAAAAGCTTTTCACTGTATCTCGATATATGTGACAATAATAAACCAATATCAATGCACAAAAACTCAAACAGCAGGATTGAACCCAGGTTCCTCGAGCTGGGGTGCATCAGCATTGACAGATGCACCACGCATTGTCTGTATGCATTACTCACGTCCTGCTCTATTGAAGCACCAAGTCCACTCTGCCAGTTCAGTGCACAGTTGAGGCTTTGGTGACCTAATAGGGCTCCAACTGTAGTTGAGCAAAAGGTTTTTCAAAAAAATATATTTTGCTGAGTGAAGTGGTGAATTTATCGAACAGTCCTCCTAAGGAAAGTGTTTATTCAAATGCAAATAAAATTTATTTCAGGAAATATTTTAGTATACAATGCATGAGAGGAAGTGGTAGAGGTGGGTAGAATTATTATGTTTAAAAGACATTTGTTCAGGTTTGTGGATAGAAAAGTTTTAGAAGGATATGGGCCAAATGAAAGCATCTCGGTTGGCATGGACAAGTTGGGCTGAAGGGCCTGTTTCCATGCTGTATAACTCTAAAAGTCCTCCCCAGGTTTCAAATGCCTGAATTATCTACAACCCGGATGTACGAAGGAGCATTTGGGAGATCAGTGGGATGGATTTTCCAGATGCCGTGGGGCTGCAGGTATCTTCCGCCGGGTGGGAACCTGGTCTGTGGCAATATCATTGCATCTTGCAGAGAATTCTGGTTGAGTTAAACAACCAGGTTTCACTACACTTTGTGCTTAGTTGGCCAATGTTTTTATTTGGCTGCATTACCCACTTGCTGTTTGGGTTATGAACAGTTCTCAGAAACAGAACCCTGTTGTAACCTGGGGAGTACCTGTATGACGCTATGAATAATCAAACACAAAGTATTGTAAATGACATTGACTTTGAACCCAAGCTTTGTGAAGCTTTTCACCAGCAGACTTCCATCGTGGACTTGAGTCTGTTTTGTGCAATGTCATGATTAGTGGTCAGCTCTGTTGGGTGAAGTGATTCACAGGACAGATGACTGGAGATTTTTTTTCTTTCGATTGGGAGCTGTGTGTATCGCTTGCATTCCTGACAGCAAACTCCCTCCACTCTTAGCACTGTCATTTATACAAATTTCCAGGAGGACAAAGAAAATACTTAGTGGACATACTCTTTGGGGAAAATGGAAAACTTCTCTGTGTCTTTTTTTTGCACTGAGCTCCTGTTTTCTCTCTCTCTCTTTTCATTGTCTCATACAATTTATGTATAATTGAATTCAGAATCAGGTTTCTTATCACTGACATATGTCATTAAAGTTGTTGTTCTGCAGCAGCAGTACAGTGCAAGACAGAAATTATAATAAGTTACATAAATAAACAGTGCAAGAAAGGAATAACGAGGTGGTGTTCGTGGGTTCATGGACCGTTCAGAAATCTGATGACAGAGGGGAAGAAGCTGTTCCTGAAACTTTGAGTGTGGGTCTTCAGGCTCCTGTACCCCCTGCCCGATGGTAGTAGTGAGAAGAGGGCATGTCCCAGATGGTGAGGGTCCTTAGTGATGGATGCTGCCTTGTGTTGCCTGTACCGATGTGCCTGCGATGCTGCTGTATGCAAGTTTTTCATTGTACCTGTAGCTCAACGTACTTGCACACGTCAATAAACTCGATGAGATGTGACTTAACAGCCGCACCAACTCACGGGCATCCTTGGCCTGTGACTGCTTAAAATGGAGAAGCAGCTGCATGTGGAGGCCAAGCATGAAGAACAGAGGGAACGCAAACCAACCCCCCCCACCAAACAACCCACCTCATCCATCCTGTCGAGTACCATTGTCCCCAGCTGCAGCAGAATCTGAAGATCCTACATCAGCCTCATCAGATGCCTGGGAACCCACAGAACTCAGCCTCAACCCTGTGGCACCGCTGAAGAAGTGGTGAGGCAGCTGCTTGAAAGATCAAAGCCTTTTTTCTATTGATTTTGCACTAAGCTTGGGGGACTTTAATTTCTGAATGTCACTTTTTACAATATTTGAAATGCCATTTACACCATACTGGAGGAGGGCTAATCTGCTCCCAGTCACACCTGAGGATTGCTGCTGACAAAATTGAGCTGAAGCCTTTGATGTTTAGCTGCTGTCACTGCACCTGTTAGAGAGGGAGAAAACATTAACACCTCTTGTCATTCAGCTATAGCAGATTAATGCTAAACTGGGCCAGACACCAGCCAAGCCAGATAAAGAACTGGCCAACACTGACTATGGCTGATTAGCGCACTCCCAAGTTGCAGCAGTGTGTCCTGCAGGAACACTCGAGTGACTGTCAACCGACGCAAAGAGCTTTTGCAGAAAGGCTACTGTGTAATGTCCTCCCCACCTGAGCTCGTCTGCACAAATTCTGAAATGATGGAGGCTGGGTGTAGTTTTAATAAAACACAATTCTAACATTTATGGCTACACATATATGAATGTATAACTGCCCTTTTTAAGAATTACATCTATAAAATTTTCAATTGAGTGACAAAAGTATGACATTGCCAGCTATCACTTCCAATCTCAGTGAGTGCTGCCAAAGCCAATTACTTTTCCTATACATTGTATAATAAGCCTACAGTATTTTCTGCAATGCCTCCATGAATCTTGCCCTTCAATTTTTCCCTTTGTCATTGGACCAAATTCCTACCATTTAGTAATTCCATCATGGGAAGACCTTCCCACCTGCACAGGGACAGTAGCAGTCCAAGAACTATCCCCATCCAGTGGGGTTGGGGCCCTGTACCCACACTCATTAGCTGGCATAGTGGCATGGCTAGTAGAGCCATTGCCTAACTGTGCCAAAGTCCCAGGATCGATCTTAACCTCGAGTCATGTCTGTGTGGAGTTTGCACGTTCTCCCTGTGACTCTGTGGGTTCCCTCTGGGTGATTTGGTATCTCTTTCGCATTTTTTTGTAACTTATATAAATTTTTATGTCTTGCACTGTACAGCTGCTGCAAAACAACAAATCTCATGACATATTGTCAGTGATAATAAACCTGATTCTGATTCCTCCTACATCCGAAAGACGTGGATTGGTAGGTTAATTGGCCGCTTAAATTGTCGATACTGTGTGGGTGAGTGGTGGAATCTGAGTGGGGAGAATAAAAAATGAGATTAACGTGGGATTAATCTGCGACACCTAAAATAACACATTGTAAGAGAAATCTGTGCAGCAGTGTGGTGGAAATAACCCCACTTACATTTCACAATAGGTGTGTGTTGGGGTAAACAAGCATCTTCTATGGAACACACCTTAGTCATGTAGAGAAACAGCAAGGGCACAGGCCTTTTGGCCATGCCGACCATCAGCCACCCATTTACAATCATCACACAATTTTTGTTCTCAGCAGCACTGTACTGTCCCTGCAGATGGATTGTGGAGGAGTTGGGTGGAGAGAAGCTAGAAAGCAGGGGCGTTGGGTTGCTTCTGTTTGCAGCGGGTCAGCTCGATGGTGATTGTGTGCGAGGAAGTCCAGACTTCGCTGCTCTGGAGGTTGGCGGAGCTTGTTAAATTGAGACAAGGAGTGGGAATATTCCAGCAGGTGAAGGAAGGTGTTGAACTATGGATGGAAACTCGGAAGGGCAGTGGAGTTGTGGGGAGGGTTACTGGTCTTCTCAGCACAGACACCATTCCTCTAAAACTTGAGAAGTAGTGAGTGCTTAACTCCTGCATCAGTGGCCCAGAATGATATTAATTAATTTTTAGTGAGATTGGTTCAAACCAAGTCCACAAAAATAACTTTACAGCTGCTGGTTTATAAAAATGATTTTAGATTTTTAAAATGCAAATATGACATGTCTCTATATCTTTTGTGACATTTATGCCTATCTAGTCCACAAAAAACAGCCTTTTAGAACACTCCCTGACAACACACCAGAGACTGATAACAATCTTGAACCAATCCTGTCATTCAGTTGATAACTATGCAGGAGCTGATCTTAAAGGCAACCTCCTCATCAGTCTAGGCACTTGTTAAAAGGCAGCAAAGCCCATGGCAGGCACAGTGTTCAACATCTGGACTGACTACCTAGAATTGAGTAAGGTGGTGCAGAGTATGATTGAAGCTCAGCACAAACCAGGACATTCAGGAACAGAAACTGTGAAGAGAAAACTGAGCAGTGGACTGTCTGACATGCAAAGCTCGAGGGCAGTTAGCAGCTCTAGACAAATGGAGCGATCTGTTCTGAAGAACACTACAACTGAGGTACAAAACAAAGCAAAAGCTATCTGGAGCCACAGTTTAACCATGGAACTTGGGACTGGCTTATTTTTGACAACAGACACCAATGCCAAAGAAAAAAGGCATCACAAAGAAAGCATGAAAAGACATCACTTGTGCGATGGTTTAGCAGAATCGCAACACATTCCATGGATTCACGATCCCAAAACTCACGATCGAAATGTAGGGAGACAAGCTGGTTTATTCGATTGGGAATCTAATAGAAAAAATGATCTGGCACCGAAACAAAGAGGAGAGGTAAAAAGACACAACTTACCGGAAGATCTGTTTCCGTTAACAGGCAGCTATGGAAGTCAGAAAGAACCTTGTGGGCTTTTAGTTGTACACAGTGGGGGAAATGCCCTGCTACTCAAGGAAAAAATATCAAACTGTAATTTTACTGATAGACCGTCCATCAGCAAGACCAGTCAAGACCCAAATATATGCACATTCTGTAAACGAAACGGAGAGTCAAAAAAGACCTACACTTCACATGCTCTTAAAGATGTGAAAGGCAAGATTATTTGTCCAATTCTACGTGGATACACTTGTCCACTGTGCAATGCAACTGGGGACAAGGCCCACACAAAACGCTTCTGTCACCTGCAAGGTAACTATAGATCAACATACAGGAAAGCATCAAGAGACACGGAATTTTGAGCCTTTTTGTAAAAAATGCTGTAATGTGGACCAGTTAAGTATCATTAATATAACAAGAAAATGTAGAAAATATCATAGTTTGATGTTTGTTTCTCAACTTTGAAGTTTCTTTTGTTTTTGGATGCATGTAATTTTTAGTAAAAGTCCATGTGATTGGCAAACAGAACCTGGTCCCAGCTGAAATCAGTTAGATTTGAATACTTGAAAATTAGTACATTTAACTGAACGTTAAAACGGGAAATTTATATTGTCATTGCATTATTGACAATGTTGTACCAATTTATATCATCCTGAATAAAATACTTAGTTAAAAAGGTTTTGTTCTGTGAAAGTGATTTTAAAATACAAACTTCATTGGACTAAAACTGAGCCTTTTCTTTGAGTCCACCTTTATATGCCAAATAGTAATTCTTTTTGTGTAGGCCTACACAGTGAACGCTATAGTCAAGCCCAATCTTATAGTTATTACAGAAACTGCCATGATTTTTGGGCATTTGGCTGCTGAATTCCACTTAATGGTTGCTCCAAAGTCAAAACTAACCAGCTTAAGAGTCTAACGTACATAACCTTTTAAAAAGAGGGTGACAAGTAACCACAAGTACACGAAGGTAACATCCACTTCTCCGGCTCATCACTTGATCAGTGGCAACAAACTATCTACGGGAGCTCGACCTGCTGAGTTCCTCCAGCAGATTGAACGTTGCTCCACATTTCAGCATCTGCAGTCCCTTGTATCTCAACTTGGTCAGTGGCTGATGAAATGATTAAAAGCAGTGCACTTGTTCAGATATTAAGTAGTTGCTTAAAAAAAGTGACATCACTAGTGGTGCACCAAGAAACTGAATGTTTTTCTTCCATTTTGGTAGTACATCCACTTATGAATGAAATTAACTGGATACCCATGTGATGGCTTTATCAGTTTCTACAGTGGGTCTCAGACACAGTTTTCTGTTCTCCTCCTACACACACTTACCTGTCCGTCTTGTTCTCTTCTCCCTTTGTTCACCTCTCCCGTATACAGCAGTCTTTCCTCATCTCTCTGTCCTGATGCAGGGTCTTAACCCAAAATGTTGACTTACACCTCTTGCCTCCACAGATGCTGCTTGACCTGCTGAGTTCTTCCAGCATCTGCAATCGCTACTGACTGAGCCACATCTGACCCCGAGTGGCTGGCAGGCATGGTGGATAATGCAAAAAATATTTTCATTTTGTAATGTTTAAAGTTATTACTTGTGATTTTTTTATGGGACAATTTTGTAGGGTATTTACTCAATGACACAGAGGAACCCCATTGCATTTTTACAGGTTCATTAGAAACACAATGTCTATCTTTTGTTTGTTTACAAGATGTGAACATCACTGGCAGACCACACATGGTGCCATTTGGTTGTAATCTTTCAGCATGTGTTGATTGCATGCAAGGATTAGAGCAAGAGTTCCCAAAATACACTTTATTATTGTGTGTCAGTGTGATGAAACCACATCACAGACTTCCATGTCTGGAATCCTGTAGTCTTGTGATTTTGTATTCAATTCCATTTTAGTGAAAGATCATTCAGAAAGAAAAACCATGTAATTACTGTAAGATCTACAAAGTTCAGACTTCTCCTTAGTGTCCTTTGTGTAACGCATGCCTGGATGCTAGTTCTGCGATTTTCACCAATGCAAGCAAGCATGGTCCACATCTTCACAATGCTAGCAAAGCCTGCTTCGGTGTTATCTAAAAGGGACCATCTTAAGTAGGTTCCAGTCCTCAAGTAGATCCCCTTTAAGGAATATACTCTCTCAGGTTTCAACCTCTTAGCAATTTGTATTCGACACCCCATTATAATTCTTGCACACTGGTCTCAGACTTGCCTTTGTCCAGATCCCAACTGATTCCTGGCAGCCTGCCCCACACTGACCCCCTGGCCTAACTCCCACTCCTGGCCTTCACTTTATCAATCACAACAAGATACTCCATACCTATTTCAACATCTGCCACCCAAGACCAAAGGCTTCTCTCTCCCTGAACCCTCAGTCATCCCACCCGCTCAGGACTTAATCAATTACCTTGAAGAATTCTGCAGTAGTGAACCACATGAAGGAATAACTTAATGTCTGCTTGAAAAAACACACCTTGGGCTTTGTGCTACTGAATTGTTAAGCATCGGCTCTCAAATGAAATGTACCTTGGGCCGCTGTATGCACTACCCCATAATGTGCCTTTATGGAAGTCATTTCAAGACATTAATCTTTTAAATTCTCTTAAGACTGAAATCACATTTAAAAAAATTAAAATTTAATGAGCTTGGCTTTTCACAGAAAGTATTTATCCATCCTATTTTTGTTAGTTAGGCAGTGATGTGTCAGAAGTAATGCATGGTAAAGTTCTATTTTGTTGCTGTGAAAAATCAACAATTGGTGCCACTGAGTCCCGGGGTTTAAATTGCTAATTACCCCATTTTATGTTTGCTTCTGGATCTTCTCCAAACAATTCCTACTGATCTCTTTCCATTGCCACAACAGTCATTCTTGTGTACTGTTAACTTTTTTTGTTCAATGTCTCATTTGTAAGGCTTTTCAAATTCTAGCCAACAGCCCCTGACCGTTGCTTAAACTTCCCCATATTAGTTACGTGTGTGGCCAATTCCCAGGACAGCCCCAGAAACTCGAGTTTACATATTAATTTCCTGGATACTGCTATGAGAAACTTGGGGGTGGGGGGGGGGGTGGGTGATGGGGGCAGGGGGAAGGAAGAGGGAATTCACATATTAAAAGTGTTATAGAGCTATAGAGCAATACAGCATGGAAACAGGCCCTTCGGCCCAACTTGTCCATGCTAACCAAGTTGCCTGAGTCAGTCCCATTTGCCTGTGTTTGGCCCATATCCCTCTCAACCTTTCCTAACTTTGTACCTGTCCAAATGTCTTTTAAGTGTTGTAATTGTACCTACGTCTTCCTCTGGCAGCTCATTCCATATGCACACCACCCTCGATGTGAAAATCTTTCCCCTCTTACTTAAACCTATGCCCTTTAGTTTTGGACTCGCCTACCCTGGGGAATAAACTGTGGCCAATCACCTTATTATCTATGCTCCTCATGATTTTACAAACTTCTATAAGGTCACCCTTCAGCCTCCTATGCTCTCAGGAAAAAATTCCTAGCCTATCCAGACAACTGACTGCAGATGCTGGAATCTGGAGCAACGAACAATCTGTTGGAGGAACCCAGCAAGCCGAGCAGCATCTGCTGGGGAAAGGACTTGTCAAAGTTTTGAGTCAAAACCCAGGTCTTAACGCAATTCCTGTTCCCCCCCCCCACCCCACAGATGCCGCTCGACCCGCTGAGTTCCCCCAGCAGACTGCCCGCTGCCCCAGACTATCCAGCCTCTCATAATTCAAACCTTCCAGTCCCAGTAACATCCCGGTAGAGTTATATTTTACTATTTTCTTTTAAAATTTTTGCTTAATAGTCATAAAAATAATGAAGGTGGGAAAATGGTGCTCAACAGACTTGGGTAACAAAGAATCTAATTTGTCTACTTTCCAGTTAGCATGGAAAGGTAGTGTGCTGTGAAGCACTGGCTGACCAGTCATGGGAGAGACTTAGAGGTCACGCAATTCAACCTCTTGGACAATGTCCAAACAGAATTGACATTACAGTATCCTATAAGCAGTACGAGTGCAAACGTGGCAACCAAATAGATGTTCTCTATGAATCTGCTATGTTACTTTGCATTAGATTGGCACTTTGAGGTTTCTCATAAATTAAGAAGCTAATGCCACTTGAAATTTAACAGTAATTCCAAATCTGCAGTTAATTGGCTGAGGGTAAACCATAAAGGAACAATTGTTGAGAGCAAGAATTCCTCTGGTCTGTGTTCAATATTTCTTTAAAGATAGTAAATTGAGGAACTTTCATCAATCGGTAATGATATTACTTCAACGACCCGAGGAATCCTTACCTGTGGTGTGTTGAGGAAGATGAAGTTCTCCTACTTATTATGTATAGACAGCAAAAGCAAAACTATACAAATGTATGCTCTCCCTAGTTGAGAATAGGTAGATAGTTGCTGACTTTATTAAGATACAAGCATTTATTTCATTAACAGTTTACAAACATTTCAACATAATGAATTAACAGTATCTGCCAATAAATGAGCTGGTGGCAGTGTTTCCTAACCAAACATCATTCACTGCAAGAACTTATTTCAACATATATAAAAACAAAACTAATTGTGCTCCAGGATAACTTTCCCCAGTTACTGTCTAGTGACTTAAATAGAAATACCAACCAAAGGACATTCACCCACACCTTCTTAGGAATCATCAAAGGGCAGTGTACATTTTTCAACTGATACTATCCTCATATAATATGAAAGAGGAACTATCCAAGAACATTGATAACAAATTTCTGCTACCCAGTGAGGTGATAATTCCCACTGGACAACAAGATTCTATGGTTTCCTTTACACTCAGAGGTGGCACTGTCTAGTCTTTCACATCATCTATAGCATGCACCATCCCTTTGCTATGGTCTACTTATTTCAGACTGGTGACAGTGTCCTTTTGATTTTTGAAAGTTATTATTCATTTTTCTTAATCCCATCACACCACCTCCTGTCATTTTAAAAGTTTGCTTATGTGACAATTGAATAAAACCATGTATGAAAGGGAAAACAGAATAAGAGAAAAAGTTAGCTAAATTTACAAGGTGGGACATAGTGATCCATGAGAACTGGTGCTGGGCCCCTACTGTTCACCATTTAATAAGCAATTTGGCTCAGAAATAGGAATCTCAAAATTTGTGAAAAGAACCAAATTGGGGCATGCGGGTCATACAGAGGACTGATAAAATACAGGAGCGCATTAATAAACTTGAAGGATAAGCATGCAATTGAATTTCAAAAAAGGTAAGCGCGAGATGTATATTGTGGCAAGGAGAATAAGGAGGTCATGCATTCCTTGGAAAATAAGTTTTTAAATGAGGCACAAGAGGAGGGATCTGGGGGCCATGAACACTACCTCATTATTCCTCTTTTTGCACTATTTATGTTGTAATTTATAGTAATTTTATGTCTGCACTGTACTGCTGCAAAACAACAAATTTCACATCATACAAGTCAGTGATAATAAATCTAATTCTGAAAACTAACAGTAAATGAAGGCTAATAAACACTGCAGCTCATTTCTGAAGGGGAAGAACTGGAATGCAGACAAGTTACAAAACAATGGTTTATGAAACTTGGACTACTATGATGAATCTTTGTATAAAAAGGATTTAGAAGTTTTGGTGGCGCAATAAAGATTTACTAAGATGGTATCACAATTGAGGTTAATCGGGAAAGACTGATCACACTAGAGCTCTTTTCAATAGAAATAGGGATACTGAGGGGTGAGCTTAGTATCTTTTATGAAGAGGTAGATACAGATGTTTTCACTTGTGCAAGAGGTCATAACTAAGGTCCAGAAACATAAGATAGTCATTGGAAAAATGAAATCAAATGGGGATTCCAAGAAAACTTCCTTACCCAGAGGTTAGTTGCAATGTGGAACTTGCGGACACAAAAAAATATTGGAATAGTCTAGATGTATTTAAGGGGAAACTTGATAAGCACATGTGGGAGAAAGGAAAGGAAGGATGTCTTGATGATCTAAAGAAGGGAGGCAGGAGGTTTTGCGTGCAGCATAAACACCAGATGGACATTGGGACAACAGGCTTATTACTGTGTTGCAAGCACTTCAGTGACTGTGTGAAACATCAGCAAGCCGTAATTTCTTTCATGGATCTTTTCTCTTCAGTAAATATGGTATATTTGTTGATCCTTTTGAGAAGTGTGGGTGTCGGCCAACAGGTCTCGCTTTCCTGTTTTTGTGCCGTTTCATGCTTTCCAGCTCCCGGTGAGTGATCATAATGATACGACTAAGAAGAGATTATCAATCAAGAAACAGTTACAATATTATAAATAAATATGAAACTTATAAGATAATATGATTAATGATTTGACACTCCAGCTTGGCTTAGTTTGCAGTGCTCACAGCTTTTAATCAGAGGGGCTGTGGGCTTCAACCCCACTAAATGACTGGAGCTAACAAGGCTGACACTGTAATAGTTCTGTATTGTCACAAATAACACCTGCACTTTCTCGAGGTACAGGTGGATGGTCAGGAACCTAAAGTGCTGCTGAACAAAAGCAGGAAGTCTAATCTCTGCTCAACAATAACCTCCAGGATCACATTAGGTCACTGTCCTTGTTCGAAATCAGTTCCTTGATTTAGTTACATTATGGCTACTGCATTTCACCGTTTGCCAAGATTTTCTATCCAAATCCTAAACAGTTGGTAATCCTGCATTCTGTGGTGCTCATGTGGAGGAGAAAATCAGCTTTAATTCTGAAGCAAAATAAACTAATTGGCTATTTGTGGAAGAGCATTAATCACTGCACTTCACCTTGTGCTGCTGCAAGTGGAAATTTGGCTGCAGAGTAGTCAAGGAAGATTGGCTCCACGTTATTACGAAATTCATGTTTTGGTCTCAATTATTTGAAGTTATGCAATACCCCTCCAGAAATACAGATATACCTTGGACTTGTTCACTTCAGGGGACTCCAGCACCTAAACCTGCCTGTCCAATGGCATTAGTTATTGGCCAAAGAGCCATGATTTTGAATAGATCCAATAGCTAGCTGGCACTTATTGTCTATCCTTATTTACCACTAATGGAGGAAGTACTTAAGATTCAACTACATTACCGGGTCTGGAGTCACCTATAGACCAGAACGAGCCAGATCAGCACATTTCCTTGCTGAAGAACTAGCTGAATTTCTACAACAATGTGGTAGTTAATTACTGCAAATAGTTTTCTTTTAATTGCAGATTTTATTTAATGACTTGAATATAAACTCCCCTGCTGCAGTGGTGGGATTATTCTACCATGGATGAACCAGGAGATCCACTCCCTACTGAAGGAGAGGACTGCTGCACACAAATCCGGTGAACCTGATCTGTACAAGAAATCGAGCTATGACCTTCGGAAAGCTATCAGGGATGTCAAGAGGCAATACCGACTCAAAATAGAGTTCCTGACCAGCCGCCAGTTATGGCAGGGCTTACATGCCATAACAGGCTACAAGACAAAGTCGGGCTGCATAGCTAACAACAGCGCATCCCTTCCTGATGAACTTAACGCATTCTATACGCGTTTTGAACAAAAGGTAAGTGGATTGTCACCATCCACCCTGACGGCCACCAACACAGCTGAACCTGTGATCACAGTGGAGGACGTAAGATTAGTCTTTTGGAGAGTGAACACGAGGAAAACACCTGGCCCAGATGGTGTCCCGGGCCGCGTGCTCAGATCTTGCGCTGATCAGCTGGCAGAAGTATTTGCGGACATATTCAATCTCTCTCTGCTTCAATCTCAGGTTCCCTCCTGTTTTAAGAAGACCACTATCATCCCGGTACCAAAGAAAAGCAAGGTAACATGCCTCAATGACTACCGACCAGTGGCTCTGACATCCACTATCATGAAGTGCTTTGAGAGATTGGTCATGGCACGCATCAACTCCAGCCTACCAGACAACCTGGACCCACTGTAATTCGCCTATCGGCAAAACAGGTCTACAGCGGATGCCATCTCCCTGGCCCTACATTCAGCTCTGGAGCATCTAGACAGAAAAGACACATACGTTAGACTATTGTTTATTGACTACAGCTCTGCCTTCAATACAATAATTCCAAGCAAGCTTGTCACCAAACTCTGAGACCTAGGACTCAACACCTCCCTCTGTAACTGGATCCTTGACTTTCTAACAAAAAGACCGCAATCAGTGAGGATAGGCAGCAATACCTCCGGCACGATTATTCTCAACACTGGTGCCCCACAAGGCTGCGTCCTCAGCCCTCTACTCCCTATACACTCATGACTGTGTGGCCAGATTCTGCTCTAACTCCATCTACAAGTTTGCAGATGATACCACCGTCGTAGGCTGTATCTCAAACAGCGATGAGTCGGAGTACAGGAAGGAGATACAGAGCTTAGTGGAATGGTGTCATGACAATAACCTTTCCCTCAATGTCAACAAAACAAAAGAGCTGGTCATCGACTTCAGGAAAGGGGGCGGTGTACATGCACCTATCTACATCAACGGTGCTGAGGTTGAGAGGGTTGAGAGCTTCAAGTTCCTGGGAGTGAACATAACCTACAGCCTGTCTCGGTCAAATCACGTAGATGCCACGGCCAAGGAGGCTCACCAGCGCCTCTACTTCCTCAGGAGGCTAAAGAAATTTGGTTTGTCCCCTTTGACGCTCACCAACTTTTACCGATGCACCATAGAAAGCATCCTATCTGGATGTATCACGGCTTGGTACGGCAACTGCTCTGCCCAGGACCGCAAGAAGCTGCAGAGAGTTGTGGACACAGCCCAGCGCATCACAGACACCAGCCTCCCCTCCTTGGATTCTGTCTTTACCTCTCGTTGTCTTGGTGTAGCAGCCAGCATAATCAAAGACCCCACCCACCCAGGACATTCTCTCTTCTCTCCTCTTCCATCGGGTAGAAGATACAGGTGCCTGAGGGCACGTACCACCAGACTTAAGGACAGCTTCTACCCCACTGTGATAAGACTATTGAACGGTTCCCTTATACAATGAGATGGACTATGACTTCACGATCTACCTTGTTGTGACCTTGCACCTTATTGCACTGCACTTTCTCTGTAGTTGTGACACTTTGTACTGTTATTGTTTTTACCTGTACTACATCAATGCACTCTGTACTAACTCAATGTAACTGCACTGTGTAATGAATTGACCTGTATGATCGGTTTGTAAGACAAGCTTTTCACTGTACCTCGGTACAAGTGACAATAATAAACCAAGTTTCCCTTTTAATACTATGATTCTTCAATGTTGCAGACCCATTAAAGTCCAGATCTACTTCAAACCCAGGACCCTTCCTGCTTGAATGAGTTCCAGCCTGTGAGATTGCCTCTACTGAACATAATTATAGTGCACAGTGTGTTGACAAGAAAGCAGTCAAAGAAATGGAATGTGAAACTGATAATTTGTTCTTTAAATAGAGGAATACAGTGAATGGAAAGAAAAACTACCCTCAAACTCTTGTTCTCATTAATTCCTCTTGTTCCCATAAAAATTTCCTTTGCAAGCTAATTACCTCCTACTTTTTACTTTCCTCCTGGGCATAATCCCTTCCTGGCATTACTCTTACTGCAAGATTACTGCAACAAAATTGGCCACATCTAGTGCTGCTTTTGGCTAGCTCCTTGAAGGCACCCAAGAGCAAGTATTGAGTATGTAGGTTTTTCTCACCCATGCATTTGCTTGGCCCACGCACAGTTCCTCCACACTCAGCCTGTCAGCCCAAATACTCCAGATAACATTCACAATTCCTTAAAAGTAAGCATCATAGCATTCCCATAGGTCTCCAGTGAGTTATATTTTTGTATAAATTGTGGGTCGGAGCACAAAACCCATTTATATCTCACTTGCGTGTGGGGTAGTCAGCAGCAATCATTACATTAAGTACAAAGCATTAACAGAACATGATTCACTACTAAAAGAACTGTAACCATTACCTATATTAGTTGTTTCTTTCTTCAGCATTTACACAGAATTTTAAACACTTGTTAAAAATGTTTAAATACATATTATTTTACAACGGTTTAGAATTCTGTTAAGTGATTTCAAGAGCATAAAATTTACTCACTTTATTTTGGATAGTTCATTAATGAGGCCACAGACAACATGTGTAGCATCTTCCTCTTCTGCAGAAGAAAGGGCCTGCCAATCGGCTTCACTGTAACCACACCAAGAGTAGATGCATTTAGATCACAAAATTATGGAGGTGCTCATTAAGGCCACAAATACTACACCTGACTAGAACTGTTAGGGGTGATTTACACGTTTCATAAAACATAGAACAGTACAGCACAGAACAGGCCTTGGTTGGCAGAAAAAAAGTTGGGAGAATGACAATCATCAAACAAATATTACAGGTAGGTGTGTAACTAAACTGGCAATACATTTACTTAAAAATCGATAAATGGTGCTATGATATGTAAAATGGATTCCTATGCTTTGTTAAACAAAGTTTCTTTGCATTTGCCAGATGCAAGCAAGCAGAGCTGCACTCAGCACACATTGCCTCTGATATCGAGCTATCAACATGTTATTACCAGCATCCTCAAAGTTGAAAAAAAACTTATCTGAGGCCTCTGGTAACATTGAACAGCTCAGTGGAATAGCCAGATGAATCTCATCTCCAGACTTTCAGGACAACTTTCTATAAGAATCTGAATGAGGCCCAAGCCCAAAAATGTTCTACCCCAGAGTGAGCAGCAAATCTGTTTCAGTGACTGTGCACCCATTTCAGGTGGAAGACTCCCCACACCTCCTCCGCCACCCCAAACTCGCCTACTACCTCTTGAGAAAACTAGTTGAAACTCTGTGGCATTATTTAAACAGAAAAGACTTCACCTCTGGTATGCTTGTGGCCCTTCACCTCAATTTGAACAAAGACGACTCCATTGGGTACATTAAGTCTTTTATGTTTTATCCTTTATGTAAAAAAAGGTACCTCTTTAAAATGCCACTAACTTAGGAAAACAGGATCAGGAATAAGCCCTTAAGGCTGTTCTGCCACTCAGTATCATGGTTCATCCATAACCCAATGTCAGTAAAAATTCATGCAACACTGAACTAGCATCCATAGTATAATAGACATGCCATCCTTTACATACGTGTTTCCTAACTTCACTCATGAAAAGTTCTATTATCTTAGACTATGTACCAGTTCCAGATTCCCTCTTTCTTGAAAACTTATATCAAATCATCTCCTCTTAAATCACAGGAAATACAATTCCAGTTGTGTAATCTCTCCTCATAATTTGGGGATTGCAGGTATTCGTTGCACTGGCTCTAAGCAATCCCAATTTGTGCACTCTCTCCATTTTGTGATTAAAAAATGGCAAAACTAGATCTACCAAAAAGTCTTTCAATAGCAGCCTTAAATTCATAATATAACAACTCTTAGCAACAATTAATCCTTGTAGACAAGGTAGGTCAGAGCTATAGCAGGCTGCTCCTTACTAGTTTTATGGTGACATAGTGATCATGTTATTAGGCTACTGGATCTTTGAGATCAATTCCCATCACAAGAGGGAGGGAGTTTTAATTTAGTTTTTCTTACCTATTCACTAGGCATTGCTCACACAGCTAGTTAATCAAGTTAACTTTAGTCAAGAGTCCTTTAACTGTGAGGGTTGATAGGCTACTTCTGGGGGCAATTTAGTATCAACCACCTCGTTGTGGGTCAAAAGTCGCACACATGTAACATCACACGCACAAGGTTCCAGAGGACTAGAAAATCACAAACATCACTACTCTTTAAGAAAGGAGGCAGGCAAAAAAACCCCCAGAAATTATAGGCTAGTTAGCCTGACTTCAGTGGTTGGTAAGATTAACATCTTACATGACAAAATAGGCCGAAGTCAGCATGGTTTCCTTAATGCCTCACAAATCTGTTGGAATTCTTTGAGGAAGTAACAGGCAGGATAGACAAAGGAAAGTCAGTGGATGTTGTTTACTTGGATTTTCAGAAGGCTTTGACAAGATCCTGCACATGAGGCTGCTAAACAAGATAGGAGCCCATGGTATTACAGGAAAGGTAATAGCATGGATAGCAGATTGGCTGACTGGCAGAAGGCAAAGAGTGGGAATAAAGGGCGCCTTTCCTGGTTGGTTGCCATGACTAGTCGTGTTCCGCAGGGGTCGGCTTTGGGTCCGCTACTTTTCACGTTAATGATCTGGATGATGGAATTGATGGCTTTGTGGCCAAGTTTGCAGATGATACAAAGATAGGTGGAGGGCAGGTAGTGTTGAGGAAGCAGGGAGTCTGCAGAAGGACTTGGACAGTTTGGGAGAATGGGCAAAGAAGTGGCAGATAGAACACAGCGTAGGGAAGTGTATGGCCATGCACTTTGGTAGAAGAAATAAAGGTGTAGACTATTTTCTATATGTGGAGCGAATTCAGAAATCAGAGGTGCAAGGGGCCTTGGGAGTCCTAGTGCAGGATTCCCTAAAGGTTAACTTGCAGGTTGAGTCAGTAGTAAGGAAGGCAAATGTAATGTTAGCATTCATTTCAAGAGGATTAGAATATAAAAGCAAGGATGTAATACTGAGGCTTTATAAGGCGTTGGTCAGACCACAGTTGGAGTATTGTGAGCAGCTTTGGGCCCCATATCTAAGGATGGATGTGCTGGCATTGGAGACAGTCCAGAGGAGGTTTACAAGAATGATCCCAGAAATGAAAGGGTTAACGTGTGAGGAGTGTTTGATGTCTCTGGGCCTGTACTCACTGGAGTTTAGAAGTATGAGGGGGAATCTCATTGAAACCTACCGAATATTGAAAGACCTGGATAGAGTGGACGTGGAGAGGATGTTTCCAGTAGTGGGAGAGTCCAGGACCAGAGGGCACAGCCTCAGAATAGAAGGACATCCCTTTGGATCAGAGATGAGGAGGAATTTCTTTAGCCAGAGGGTGGTGAATCTGTGGAATTCACTGACACAGATGGCTGTGGAGGCGAAGTCATTGGGTATATTTAAAGCAGAGGTTGTTAGGTTCTTGATTAGTAAGGGCATCAAAGGTTACGAGGAGAATGAAGGAGAATAGGGTTGAGGGGGAAAAATAAATCAGCCATGATCGAATAGCGGAGCAGACTCAATGGGCTGAATGGCCTAATTCTGCTCCTCTGTCTTGTGGTCTTATAGACCAGACCAAAACAGGAAAGCAAGACCTAATGACATCTATAGTCAGAGAATGAATGAGAAATAAATAAACCTTAATCTGCCAGTGTGGTACTCTCCTATTTCCCATAATTATTAGTTCAGCATCAGATTTATTATCACTGACATATGACGTGAAATTTGTTGTTTTACAGCAGCAGTACAGTGCAAAGACAAAAATCTATAAATTACAAAAATATATTGGTATTGGTTTATTATAGTCACTTGTACCGAGGTACAGTGAAAAACTTGTCTTGCATACCGATTGTACAGATCAATTCATTACACGGTGCATTGAGGTAGTACAGGGTAAAAACAATTAACAGAATACAGAGTAAAGTGTCACAGCTGCAGAGAAAATAAATAGCACAAAAAAAAAGTAATAACAAGGTGGTTGCACTGTACATCCAGAAATAAGATTGCCAATTTATCAACCATTTCTATAGACTGTGACAGCACTTTATATACTATAAGCCAACATTAAATAGGAATTATACAGGGTCTGCCTCATTAGATACTGGAACTTTAAAATTTGTATGAAGTTCATATTGAACACTAGGAAATCTGATAGTTAACATCCTAACAAGCCTAAATTCCATTTCTAATTAAAAGCCATAGTTGGTACTTTATTAATACCTTAAATGCAGGTCTTCCATCTCAGATGTAAAATTAGCCTTATCCTGAGGGGCAATGAGCAGTGAAACATTCATTACGTCCTTGTTTTCCATCACTGGTTTAATAAGTCGTAATTCATAACCTTTATCATCTACGAAGCAGATATGCTAGTTAATTGCTTTAATTAGTAATTACAATAGCTTTCTGTGCAATTACAATTTTAGAGATTGCCATGACTCTGAAAGCCTATATTAGATATATCCTTAGCTGCTCCTAGGGCCATAGCAACCATTCTTTTAACATTTCTGGAAATTATATACTGTACCATGAGAAAATAATCAAAATATTTTTAGCTATGTTATCTCCGAGCAAGTTTCCATATAACCAGATACTGTGAAGTTTCTACAACAGATGTTTTAATATTTACACCTAGAAAGTTTCATGTATTGCCCAATGTTTTTATGTAAAACCAGATTGTTTAACTTGATTGGGCACAGTATACAAAATTCTACCAAGCATTTGTAACTAATGAATGCTGCGGTCATTGCACATACTGGAGCAGGCCTTAGCTGTTGGGTTGAAGCCTGCTCTCGTATTAGCTCAGTGTCTGTCCCTCCCTAATCGAGTCAATGCTGGTGAGACTGCGACAACGAACTTCACTTAGTCAAGATCTTCTGTTTCCTCCATTACCCCTTCATCATCTCCACTACCTACCTACCCCTCAAAACCCTGCTTCCACATTGATCTTCACCCTAACACCCTGATCTTTTATCAGACCCATTGACCTCTTAGCTGACCTTTTCCTTGCTATCCCTCCAGTTTCCTTTTGATACCTGATCATAACCCGGGCACCATTCTCCTCCATGATCTTCTCCACTTTCTGCTATGGTATTCTTCCTCTAATCACTTCATCAACACCCATTCACACACTCCCTTCCTTCTGGTCTCCAGTCCCTCAGTGTAACCTCCCTCCCCCACAATCATCCTCTTAGTCCCACAATATTCTCTCCATATCCCCAGTTTTCTCCCCTAACATCTCCCCAATCCAATCTACTGCCCAATCACTCTCAGCAATGGCAAGAGATTATGACAGAAAAGCTCTTGTGCACAATTGTGTGTGAAAGATCTGCTATACGTGGCAATTTTTTGGGTTTTGTGCACTAGAATATCAGGATCTAGGGGCCTTTGACCAAACTGGCATAAGTCCCCACCCAATGTCTCTGCAACAAATGAAGTTATGTGCTGAATACTTGCTAGTCCTTAGTTCTGTAAATATCATGATTGTTAAGTCTCCAAATTTCTACTCCTTCCAATATCTAAAGGTGCTTAAAATAAGCAACATCACAACCAATTAAATCTTACCCTTTTTCTCTTACAGTTTTCCATCTTTGCTGTTGACCCACGCAATAGATCTTCAAGTGTCAGCCAAGAATGTGATGTTTTTCCCCCTGGTTTATAGTCTTTTTACATAACATATTGTAGACGTGAAAAACATTTAAAATTTACACATCAACAGTTGCAGTTGAATGTGCATGAAATTATCAGCATGCTAATTCTCAATTTGTCACTGTGAAAGGTCAAATGGTATTAAAATGGGGAAAAAGAAAGTCAGTGAACACACCAACTCTCCTACATCTCTTAGCAACCAGCTCCAGTTTAACACGGACAAAGCTTTCAATATGATTTTCTGTTTCCTAAAGAATCAATGAAGAGTACAAAGGGATTTAAAGTGGAAAGGAAGCTAAACCCAATCCAAACAAGTGCCAATATACCATGCCGAGTGTTAGAGTGATGGGATTTCTTTCTACAGTCTTCCTCTGCTATGGGGTTGCCAGTCCATCTGTACAAACTCATATCATCTAACAAGCCTCCAACCATCTTTCCTCTTTCAAGAATGATATGTACCATGGAAGACTCGAAAGAAAATGGGGAAAATGTATAAATAAACAATGAATAAAGTTGATAAACTTTAATTAAAACATTACGTCACAAAACATACAAATAATTACCTGGCTGGACCTTGTCTGGAATGGGCTTGGAGGTCTAAAACAAAAGAAATAAAGCTAGTGAAATATCAAAGAACCTGTACAAAAGGGGAAAGATATTTATTGACTGATATTTTATCATATATTTACACTATTTTGTTCTTTGTTATGTAACAATGTTGAGTACAAACAATTTCATGGATGATCGGTAAAACTGCCCATTTTGTTTTGGTGTCTCATAGATCACAAATGAATAAAGCACAGATGACATGGTGGCTACATTACTGGTTAAACACCAAACATTGACCTTAAATCTACACTTTCAGCACAAGCAAGTTGAGAAACAATATCACCAAATGTCAATGATGTTAGATCTCACCAGATTGAAAGCGTACACTCAATGTCTCAAGGTCTGCTGAAGGTTGAATCTAACATTAATTGCAACTTATAGTTATTTTGAACCTGATCACATCTCTCAGAAACTCTGCAAAGTATTTCACATAAAATGAATTATATTGTTGAGATATGGATAAACACACTTATTCCCTCCCTCCCCCACAGAACAGTAATGTGTAAATAGTTATCCTATTTACATGGTGTTAGTTAAGGAAGAAATGCTTATGGTGCTCACTGCTCTTGAAATAATTCCATAGGATTTTTAATCACCTGAATCAAGAGGAGGGCACTACAGTATGAAGTTTCAGCTGGTACACAGGACCTTTGAACATGCTATATATCCACAATACTGCATTGGATTACCAGCCAAGAAAATGACATGGTGGAATTTTAAACTGCAACCTGTTGACTCAGTAATGCTGTTAATAGCCAAGCCAGTGATATTCAATACAGAAAAATGGAAACTGCTCCAAACTGTGGTTATATTCTGATGCTGCAGAATAGTCAGTTTCTGCACTGAGCATCAGAATTATGAGAATTATTACACCAATTCTGCTTTTATTCTTCGCTCATTTCCCTCAAACTCCCCCAGATTCTACCATTCACCTACATGCCAGGAGCAATTTACAGTGCCTAATTAAACTACTATCTTTGGGATGTGGGAAGAAACAGGAGCACCCAGAGGAAACCCCATGTGGTCTCAAGGAAACATGGGAACTCCACACAGACAGCATCAGAGATCAGGATTGGAGCTAGAGAGGTAGCAGCTCCATTAGCTGCACCAGAGCAGTGTTGGGAATAAACACACAATTAGATTAAATCCATTCACTAAATAATGGAGGAAATAGTCCTAACTGTAAATACAATAACTAAAATACTGTAAATGCTGTTAGAAATATTTGCTTTGGTTGTTATTTGCAAATTCATGCATCATTTCCTTTATTTTTGAATTAGTTTTCTTTGTCTCTAGAAATTACAAAAAGAACAAAATATTTATGAACACATTTACAACATCATAGCTCAGGAACCAAAGAAATTCTTTCCTGATATCTGACAGTTAACGTTTGCAAAGTCTGACGTTTAACGTATGCAAATGGGTTAATTTGTCTTTGGTTGATAGTGCTAAATGTATGTTTGTATACCTCCATATATTCTGTTTTACTGAAGTCCATGGAACTGAATATATGGAAGCAAACCCAAATGGTAATTGGTATTCTTGCATGCGTTTTGATAGCAACCAAGGACAAATTATTCCTTCAATAACTTTCTAAAGCACTTTGAGGAATTGCAGCCGAATATGTAAAATGCAACAAGGTTATTAATAATTGTTAATAAAAGCATCTTTACCTCACAGTTTGTACTGAGGCATGGATTTTGCTCACTTTCGTCCCTTTGATTCACAGTCCAAGGTGCTGACACATGTTGAGCATTAATCCTCTCCTGAGCCTTACTGGAGGATCTCTCATCCACTACAGACAAACTGTAGCCCTTACATTCATTAACATTATTTATCCTGTGATCAGTTTTTGTGTTTGTTTTCCTATGAACAGAAGAAGCATCTGCTGTGTTAACACTTGAAGTTGGTATTGCCATTGAAAGACCTCCGTGCCTTGCTGTGAAATCCTCAGATTGATACTGTGAGGAAACTACTGAAATGGTTGTTAGATTTGGACCACTTCTGGGTAATGTGTTCTTGTCTCCAGTCACAAGGTCATAACCTAGTTGCAAATCCACCTCTGCCATAGAAAAAACTGTTTGATCAGAAGTACCAGATTTATCTAAACTTTCTTCTTCCTTAGCATGGTCCATCGAAGATGGCACTGTGTGTTCTTCTACACCGGATTCTTCATTACCATTGTTGGTCACACCCCCACATTCCATATTTCCTCCATCTTGAATCTGTTGTTTTACTTTTTCTTTTTGATGACACCTATCAGCATCATCTTCCATTCCACTGCCAGATAACTGTAAAGCTGCAATAATATCCTCATTCTTTATTTTAATGCTAACCTTATGCTGGATTTCTCTTCTATTTAAATCTACCTTGCTTGAATCTTCAATGTCACTCACATGGCTTTCAATCCAGAAGCCCAGGTTATCTAGTGATGACAATTCATTACATGTTACTTCTCTAGTAGTGGCTAATGACCTTTTATTGACCATTTGTTCTTTTGTGTCCTCTGTACCCTTACTAAAGTGTATCTGATGACTATTTACTTTACTATCAGAAATAACTTCTTCATTCTTGACTGGATAGACAGCTGTTTGCAAAGGGTTGATAATTGTATTCAGCTGTTGTGGTCCAGTGTTGCCACTTTCCAGGTGTGGCTCTGGCTCAGAACTACAGCAGTTTCTTGTACGCATCTTGAAGTCCACAAGGCTCTTGGACATGTCAGTTTGGGAGAAACTGAGTACTGAGTTGGCTAATTGAGTTTCTAAAAACTTTGATTGACTGGGTTCAATGCACTGTTCTCCTAGTCTGCCTTGACATTGTGTAGGGGAATTACATTTCTGGTCTGCACAGTCAGTTGATATAGCACCACTGCCATGATTTTGACTTATTGTTTCCTGGATCAGCTGCCTTGTTTCTTCACCAGCATTACCACAATTTACAGAATTACATCCATGAAAAGTTTCACAAGAAATCAGGATGATCTTCTGATATTCATGGTTTCTGGCTATATCCAGTTCTGTTCGGTCACCAGGATGCATCTTAAGTTCAATCTCCATCCTTTCAACTTCCGAAAAGCATTGGTTTAGTTGTTGTTGAAGTTTAACATCTTGATCACCCGAGCCTTTGTGGAGAATTATATTGTCAGTCACCTCAGCCAAAGAGTGGTCAGGGACATTCCTGTCAGACCAGTTACCATTAGATTCACTTTGGCAATCATCATAGTTTTTCAAGACACAATTTCTCACTGAGTTGGGTGACACTGGCAGTTTCTTATTTACATTTTGGTGTTCATCCATTATACTAGGCTGAGAATTAAAGTCACAGTTCTCCAGCTGATTTTCAGCATTAGTATCAAGTGACAGGTCAACAGGTTGTGAACAAGTTTCCTCTTTCAGGTCACTCTCTGCAAACAGATCTGTGACGAGATTCATTCGGACAAATGGTTCCTGTTTGTTAACTTCTATCTCTTCACAGACTACATTATGAGTCTTCTCTCCACAGCTGAAGTTCCTTAATACCCCAGGGGTATGTGTACTGCTTTCGACATTCTTGTCAGCATTCTTATTGATTACTATATTGCATGCTCTTTGTTCACTTTGGGATAGTGCCAATTCCTCATGCGTGACTGGCACTTTGTCAATTTTTTCCTGGTAAAAAGAATGGTGCAACTGCTCACTGCCAGGCTCTCTGTCAGAGAAAGGGCTGCTTAAATTCTGTGTTTTGTGTTCTGATTGAGTTAGTGGCCACCTAAATGCTGTACTATGAGCTATTGGGATTGGACTGCTGCAAAGCACATCCATTTCATGTTGATGGCTGTTCATTTTGCTGCTTTTGTTCCTTACTTCAGTAACATCAGAATTTATGGGGTCTGAGTTGCATGTCAACCCTTCTATGGCATGGTCTACAAAGTCTGCTCCCACTTGCATTCCTGAAAGCGATACACAGCTATTGCTCCCTTGTTGAATGCAATCCTCATCTGCCAGAGTCTCCTGCTGCTCTTCCCCTGACACTTTAGAGTTTAGATGACTTGAGTTAAGGGTAATCTGTTCTGAAGGCTGTTGCGAAACCTGCACTTGGTGTTTGGTTGCAGCCAGGCAGAATCCCGAACTCTCAAGAACCATATTATGAGAACTGTCATCACCTTCCGTTTTACTGCTGTTTGCGCTCTTAAGTAATGAAAATAAGGAAATTAAAATAAGGACATGTCTAATACATTTACTTACAAACAAAGCCAGAATACAAGTCAATCTTTGTTTTATGTTATTGTCTTTCATGAGTACAACTTATTGACCATTGTTTTGCTATTCTACACAAAAGGGATATGATAAGTGGACCTATAATTTACAAAATTATTACCTTCAGAAAATACACTCTGATGAGATCATCTCAACAGAATATACCATAATTCCAAGCTACAGAAAACAAATGCATGATAGGCCAACTAGTAAACCACACTGGTCAATGGAGACTTAGGAAGACTGTATAGATGCAGTCAGTGGGATAGCTGATTAGGACACTACATTGTGTATTGTCATGCTATGATTTAGGTTCAGTTCTTGGTCTATGCTAACTTTTCGGATCTCAGCCAAGTCAGTGAAAGGCATGCTAAACTGGTTTCACTGATCAGGCTGAAGAAAGGAACAAAAACAAAAAAAAAAGATCTGGAGACACAAGAGATTCTTCAGATGCTGAAATCTGAAGCAACACACACAAAATGCTGGAGGAACTCAGCAGGTCAGGCAGCATCTGTGGAGGGAAATAAACAGTCGACTTTTCGGGTCAAGACCCTTCATCAGAACTGGGAAGGAAGAGGGCAGAAGCCAGAATAAGAAGGTAAGGGTAGGGGGAGGAGCACAAGCTGGCAGGTGATGCGTCCAGGTGAGAGGGGGAAAGTAAGTGGATGGGGGAGGGAGTACAAGAGGGAATGATGTGAGAAGCTGAGAGGTGATAGGTGGAAGAGGCAAAGGGTTGAAGAAGGAGTCCTGTAGGAGAGGACAGCAGCTTTGTAAAAGATCTGGAAATACCTAGGAGGTCAGACAGCATCTGTGGAGAGAGAAACAGAGTTAACAGTTCATGTCGATGACCCGAATGAAGAAAATTTTGCACTCATCATCCTGTAACCCCTGTTGTAGTCTGTACAGATATTGGTGGAGGCAGGAACATGTTCAGTTATGATGCCTTCCAGAGTCAGCCTGTTTTTATTTTCTGTCTAGGCGCATGCATTAAAATAAGGCCATTTGGAAGAAAATTTTATACCAATAAAATAACATACCACAAAACAGGAAGAAAAAGATCCACAATAATTGAAATGAAAGAAATACAAGCTCTGGTGTGAGTAACTTGGTATTTCATTGACATATTTCTAAACTTAAAACAGATATGACAATACAGCTAGTATGGTATTGCCATCCCATGAAAGAATTGCCGCATAATACCTCTTTGTTCATCTTCACCATAACATTCTTCAAAGAGTCACTGTGAATAAGTTTATGTTTTGGCTTTGGAAAGACAGGAACATATCTTCCAGCTGAATTCTGTGGGGGAAAGAACAAAATCACAAAAATAGAATGAAATAAAATAATTGAAGTGACATTTGTTTGAGAGAAGAATATTTATTTATTTTGCATTTTACAAGATGTATGCAGGTTCAATAGCTACTAGGGTGCCACAGGAATCAGTGCAGGAGCCTCAACTATTTATAATGTATTATAAATAATAAACCATTATAATTGATAATTTTGATGAAGAGGCTGAAGGTATTGGAGCCAAATTTGTTGATGATACAACAGTAGTTACAAGATGTGAGGAGGACATAGGGAGCTTGCAAACAGATATTTAAGTTAGTGAGCAAGAGTGGCAGATGGAGTATATTGTGGGGGGGATAAAAAGGAAATTATCCAGTTTGAAAGGAAGAATGAAAAAAATATTTAAATGGAGAGTGGCTATAAAATGTTGTAGTAAAAGGGATCTGGCGAAACACAAGCAGCTATAATAAATGACACTAATGGAATGTTACCCTAAATTGCAAAGGAAATAGGGTAACAAAAAAGGGTTTTGATTCAACTCTACAGGGTGCTGATGAGGCTACACGTGGAATATTGCAAACAGTTTTGTCTTTTCTACTTAAGGAAGGATATGCTTGTATTGGAGGGTGTGTGGAGAAAGTACACTTTACCGATTCCTGGGATGGTGGGGAAGGGGGGAGGGAGGTGGGGGTTGGAGAAATACACAAAGCAAGGTTGAACAGTTTGGGCCTGCAAACATAAGAGTAAAGAATGAGAGAAGATCTTATTGAAACTACTGAGGGGGACTGACAGTGTGGCTGCTCAGAAGGAGTTTCCCCTAGCAGGCATATCTAGAAAAAAAAAGGGCATAGTTTTAGAATAAGGGGTTGCTCATTTCAAGTCAGGTCATGTTTATTGTCGTGTGCGCAAGTATGGCGAGGTACAGGTTCAATGAAAAACTTGCTTGCAGCATCATCACAGGCATGTGGGTACAGAAAACACAGAATATAAATTATACTTAAATTATAGAAGACAGTGAAGAGAGGGAAAACAAAGACTGTGCAAAAACAAGACAAGACATTTGTGCAAAAAGAAGACGACAATCAAGCCGTACAAGAGGTGGTCCAAAATCAAAGTCAAATTTATTGTCGTAAGCACAAATACACATATGCACAGGTGCAATGAAAAACTTATTTGCAGCAGCATCACAGGCACATAGCATCATATAAGCAGCATTCAGAAATTAAACATAAATTACGCAATTTTTTTTACAAGAAAGAAAAGAATTAGAACAAAAAAACAAAGTCCATTTTAGTGCAAAGTGATCAGTGTTCCTAAACTGTAGTGAATAGGGTTAGTATGTAGTGTTCCATTGCTGAGGTAGGATTAGGATCATGCAGGTTGGTTCAAGAATCTGATAGCTATAGGAAAGTAGCAGTTCCTGAACCTGGTGGTGTGGGACTTCAGGCTTCTGTACCTCCTGCTGGACAGGGGTGAGGAGGAATTCCTTCTCTTACAAGGTTGCAAATCTTTGGAATTCTCTACTTGAGAAAGCTGTGAAGGCAAAGTCTTTGAATATACTCAAGACAAACACTGACATACATTTAAACTATAAGCATTATAAGAAAGGGCACAGGAAAGTGGTCTTGAGCCAAGGCTGGATCAAGCATGGAGATCAAAGGGTCAATTGCCCCATTTCTACTCCAGTTTCTTATGATGAACCACCTAAAATAACTTTAATGACAGCAAAAATATCAATTCATTTACCACCATCACTGATTTAGACAATGATATCATTAAGGACTACATCATTGTGCAGCAAACCCGTGATGGAGTATATCCAGCAGCAGAAAATGTTCCTTCTGAACTACTTACAGTATAGTGCTCTATTATAGCATTAATGACAATAAATGTTTGGTTTCAATACCCAAAATTACAAACGCAATGAACAGAATAATAAGTACACGTTTTGATAATTGAATGACTGCATATTTGGGATTATAGGTATTTGAATGTGCATGTTTGCTGAGCCTTCCTTAGTGCTAAAATTAGAAACAAGCTATTAGGTACTTCAGTATGAATCACTTATAAAGTTCTATTTTCATTATCAATATTTGCACAGGAAGAAAGAATCCAGTGTTTGAAAAGTGGATTTTTTTGTTCCTTTTAGGTTTTCATGGAGAGGAATGTAGTGGTGGTGAATATTAATTTTTCAGTTTTAGATCCCTAATGCCAATGACTAAAGGAAGTAAGCTCTGAGAAACAGACAAAAGTTCCTTAATTATTTTTATACTTTTTTAAAAAAATTAATCCTAGCCTTTAAAGAAACCAAAGGTTATTGATGAGCTATGTATCTTTTACATGGATTGAAATTGTGTAATTCTGAGATCAGCAAGGCATGTTCATGAGAGAAGCTGGTTCTTCAATCCTTCTCAGATACGAACCAATTCTCTTCCAATGTAGCAGTAAGAACACGAAAAAAGGTGTCAAAATGTTGTGGTTAATTCTAGTACTGACTAGAGCATTCTACTATACAGAAGGAATACATACCCATTAAACTGAAATACAAATCTGTCCTTGGCTGGCAATGCTAAATGGGCATAGGCAGAAGCAAATGCATATTGGACAATGATTCCAAAATTCCACTGAAGTCGTTCACTTTTAACACATAATTGAAGACTAACTCCTACCCCAATTAAATTCTGCAACCAATGTTTTAATTTGTAAGGTATGCTGACAAACCTGGGTAAGTGGAAGTGATAAATGTTCTTCTTCCTGAGATTCATTCACTCTGCAGTCTTTTTCCTCTACTTCTGGTATAATCAGATCAGTTCTAAAATAATAAGAAAATAGCAATGAAGTGAATCTAATTATTAAGGTGGCATGGTAGTGTAGCAGTTAGCGTAAGACTATTATGGTGCCAGCGACCCGTGTTCAATTCCGCCACTGTCTGTAAGGAGTTTGCATGTTCTCCCCATGACTGTGTGGGTTTCCTCCGGGTGCTCTGGTTTCTTCCCACATTCCAAAAAAGACGAATGGCTTAGGAAATTGTGGACATGCTACGTTGGCGCCAGAAGCGTGGTGACACTTGCCCCCAGCACATTCTCAAACTGTGTTGGTTGTTAACACAAAAAGACTCATTTCACTGTGTGTTGATGTACATGTGACTAATAAATAAATATTAATAAAATATTAAAAGTGATAACATAAGAAATCTTGAGAATTGTAATATACGTGCAGTCTTTTATCATTCTTTCTCTATGTAATAGAATAAAAAGCGTCAACCACTTCAGAACTAAGCAGACTGTACTGATGGTGACTTTAATGTTTTTCATAATCTAACTAACTAAATATTTCTATCAAGGTATACAGAACTTCTGGGAAAACTGGCAACCATCTGAAAAAATTCCGAGATTAGTGTCTCCAATGACCACACAAAAGAACCGGATTTTCAAAAATTTACCTTTCTCCCATGATCAATTGAACTTTATACAGGAAAAAATTTGGGCACCCCTGGTCAAAATTTCTGTTACTATGAATAGCTAAGCGAGTAAAAGATGACCTGATTCCCAAAAGGCATAAAGTTAAAGACGACACATTTCTTTAATATTTTAAGATTACTATTTTTATTTCCATCTTTTACAGTTCAAAATAACAAAAAAAGGAAAAGGGCCCGAAGCAAAAGTTTGGGCACCCTACATGGTCAGTACTTAGTAACACCCCCTTTGGCAAGTATCACAGCTTGTAAATGCTTTCTGTAGCCAGCTAAGAGTCTTTCAATTCTTATTTGGGGGACTTTTGCCCATTCTTCCTTGCAAAAGGCTTCTAGTTCTGTGAGATTCTTGGGCCGTCTTGCATGCACTGCTCTCTTGAGGTCTACCCACAGATTTTCGATGATTTTTAGGTTGGGAGGCTGTGAGGGCCATGGCAAAACCTTCAGCTTGTGCCTCTTGAGGTAGTCAATTGTGGATTTCGAGGTGTGTTTAGGATCGTTATCCTGTTGTAGAAGCCATCCTCTCTTCATCTTCAGCTTGCTTTTTTTTAGACAGTGTGATGTTTGCTTCCAGAATTTGCTGGTATTTAATTGAATTCATTCTTCCCTCTACCAGTGAAATGTTCCCCGTGCTACTGGCTGCAACACAAGCTCACAGAATGATCGATCCACCCCCGTGCTTAACAGTTGGTGAGGTGTTCGTTTCATGAAATTCTGCACCCTTTTTTCTCCAAACTTCCCTGCATCCTCACCACAAAATTCAGTGTCAGAAGTTTGCAAAGGAACATCTACACAAGCCTGATGCATTTTGGAAACAAGTACTGTGGACTGATGAAGTTATAATAGAACTTTTTGGCTGCAATGAGCAAAGGTATGTTTGGAGAAAAAAGGGTGCAGAATTTCATGAAAAGAACACCTCTCCAGCTGTTAAGCACGGGGGTGGATCGATCATGCTTTGGGCTTGTGTTGCAGCCAGTGGCACGGGGAACATTTCACTGGTAGAGGGAAGAATAAATTCAATTAAATACCAGCAAATTCTGGAAGCAAACATCACACCATCTGTAAAAAAGCTGAAAATGAAAAGAGGATGGCTTCTACAACAGGATAACGATCCTAAACACACCTCAAAATCCACAATGGACTACCTCAAGAGGCATAAGCTGAAGGTTTTGCCATGGCCCTCACAGTCCCCTGACCTAAAAATCATCAAAAATCTGTGGATAGACCTCAAGAGAGCAGTGCATGCAAGACGGCCCAAGAATCTCACAGAACTAGAAGCCTTTTGCAAGGAAGAATGGGTGAAAATCCCCCAAATAAGAATTGAAAGACTCTTAGCTGGCTACAGAAAGCGTTTACAAGCTGTGATACTTGCCAAAGGGGCGGGTTACTAAGTACTGACCATGTAGGATGCCCAAACTTTTGCTTCGGGCCCTTTTCCTTTTTTGTTATTTTGAAATTATAAAAGATGGAAATAAAAAAGTAATCTTGCTTAAAATATTAAAGGAACGTGTCATCTTTAACTTTTTGCCTTTTGGAAATCAGGTCATCTTTTACTCGCTTAGCTATTCACAGTAACAGAAATTTTGACCAGGGGTGCCCAAACTTTTGCATGCCACTGTAAATTTAACAATACCAAGTGAAGCAATTCAGGGATCTAAGCAAAAGGCATAAATGAAGGTGGCATGCGTTAGTTGAGGTGGCAGACTGGTTAAGAGAGTGACCTGTTCTGCTACCCAGTAGCTGCTTTTTTAATCCTTTTTGTAAACTGACAGAAACTGATAGTACTTGCTGCACCTCATAACAACCTTAAGGTGAACTACCATACACCTCTCATATAATAGATAAAAATAAAAGACAAAATTAGGCAAGACAAGACACAGAAGAAGTTATTATGATAGACACTCAAAGGAATGATCAGATAATTTCAGTGAGGATCTTTACATAAAAAAAGAGAGGTGGAGAAGTTTAAGGAGAGAATTATGGAGTTCAGGGCCAAAGCAGATTAATTAAAATCAGCACACAAGAGGCCAAAAATTGAAGTGTATGGAGATATCTAGAATGCTTGAGGCTGAATAAGAATGCAGGGATTAACAGGGTGGACATTATTGGGGGTTCAGAGTGCAAATGATATAAAGTCAGAACACAAGCCAATGTGAGTCATCAGTCATAGTAGTGAACACGAGCTAAGTGAGTTAGAGACAGGCAGTGGAGCTTTGGATGGGCACATCTCTTCCAGTATGAACTAGAAGGGCAGTCAAGAGAGCAACGGAATAGTCAGGTATGGAGATTACAATGGAATGGAAGAAGGCTGAGCTGAGGATGGAGCCCTGCAAGGTTACAGAGGTGGAATTTAGCAGTTTTATCGACGGAGCAGCTAGATAGACAAAAACTTGGCTGTGTCAAACCACATGAAAAAAAAGCTGTGAACCAACTGACTCAGTTTTGAATGATTTCCTGGGATGCCAATGGTGGCCAAAAAGCCAAATATGTGGCAGGGCCAAAGACACTCAAATCTTCCGTATACTTAGTTTTAAGAGATTTCTGTTCATTCAGGTAGTGGAGGGGCCAGAAAGGTGTTTAGGAGATTGAGCTCCATGTTCCCAGTATCGATGTAGAAATTGATGGAGCTTTGAATAACAACATGAAGGGGAACTCCAGAGGATATAGTCTAGAATTGGGATGAAAAACCATTGCAGACATTTTTTGTTAACTAGGAACAGAAGCAATTAAGAGCAGCCAGCTATCTGACTAATGAAGGAAAGGTATTAGAAGGGGATGCAAGGATGTTGAAGGTAGGAGGGAAAGTTAAGCAGTTCCAAAACCAAAACAAATTGTGAATTTTCTATGAGCCATTTCACCACTGAGATGGGGCCAGAAATCGAATTGGAAGAATTCAAGCTGCTTTTTCTTACACAGACCCTGGGGTCAAAAATATCTTGCTCCCATTCAAGTTCTGTGGGTCCTGAGGTGGCTAACAAACATGCTTGACATAGAGATGGGTAGGTACTTTAGGACATGATGTGCTCCTTTTGCCATTACGATGGGCTTAGCCAAAAGATCAAGAAATATTAATTTATTCCACAGAAAGAGTGGCAGAATTGCTCAATTAGCTCATTCTTGAATAACAGAACCCATTCCATGAAGACAATATTCTACTTCTGAGTTCATCTTTTAGATGTACCCACAGTCTTTTTCTTTCAGCTGGACGTCCTCTGCCTATTGTGTCTCACGTTGTGTGGTGATATCAGAATGCTTGAGGGCTATGACAGCACAGTGATGGTCAGGTCTATCATTTCAAGATTGTTCTCAAGGGAACTGACATTTCCAGATCCTCAATTTCACATTGAGATGTGGAAATTGTATACATAGAACATAGAAAAACTACAGCACAATTCAGGCCCTTCGGCCGACAAAGCTGTGCTGAACATGTCCCTACTCTAGAAATTACTAGGCTTACCCATAGCCCTCTACTTTTCTCAGCTCCATGTACCTACCTAACAGTCTCTTAAAAGACCCTATTGTATCACAGGATTTATTTTAACATGGAATAGTTGTTGCAAGCTGATAAATCCATACCCACCTTTTCTTCTTAAGTATCATGTTCAATGTCCATGGACAGGAAAAGTAGATTGGAGATGGGTGACAATTTATCCAGAATAACATCTGAAGTCTCAGTGAATAGCTATCCCTATTTCATTGTTATTTTGATTTTACTGTTTTCCCACATTACATTATTTTAGGAATTAAAGGGAGAACAATACTTTACCTTTGCTTTTTACATTCCATATTGTGACTCATGGTTATTGGCCCTTCCTCCTCTTTAGGTTTCAAGGCAATATCCTCTGTACCTTGCTTTTCTGTCATAATCTTGCATTCTTCTTCTGCTGTGTCTGTACTCTGGTCCCTGCCAGGTTGGAAATGTTTCTTTCTCAGTGTCCTTGCAACAGGTAACAACGTTCCATCTTCCTTTCCTTTAACCAGTAACGAAAGAAAGAAAAAGAAAGAGGCACTCTTAAATGTTCACCACACTTTCTGATAGAATGAGGAAACACCCTTTAAATTCTCAGAACAGTGTTCTAAAAATGAGGATTTAATATAAAAGTAGCCACAAGTTAAAGTAGAATGTTGTAAAAGTAAAAGCAAAAGTGAATCAGGAAATGTTTAGTAGAACAAAATACTATAACATTAAATATTACTCCAGAAGTCAGGAATAGTACAAATATATATAAAAATGCTACATGTTATTTGCCCTGTGCAACACTTCTTATAGATGTTTAAGCTTCATTAACTTTTGTATTTCTCAGATTATTTATGTTGGTTACAAAAAAGGCATACCCTGAATAATAAGAACCTCCAGATTCCTCAAGTACATGGAAAAAGATCTCCTAAATTTAGTGTATACAAGGGTGCTTGGCACACCCACAGCAGACTCTTGCTTTCTCTTGGTTAGAACATTCCCTTTGGCGTCTATTTTTATCAATTATTTATCCAGTAAACATAGAAGGGTAACTTTTACAAGGAAAGAGAATGAGGTCATATATAAACAAAAATCAGATTAAACAGCTGTGCAAGTCAGTAAGGTCAGAATTAAGAGCTTTAATATTGAACAGGTTTAAGTCTATTTACTCATATACAGTCAATTGTATCTGTAGTATCTCAGTTGGAGAAGTGGATTTGAATGGAACAGAAAATTGCATCACTGTAAGGTAGCAACATCAACTCATCATAAGAACAATACATATAAGCTCGAGATGTACTGATAGCCACCAGCTCACTCAACCATCACAGACTATCTAACACAGTGAATTCGTCAGCTATTTAGCTTAGTAAAAGCTAATTTGTTACTCATTAAGTAACTATTAATTATTGGTTATTCCTATCTAATCCTATATATAGTTATTTGCAGGCAATAATTGTTCAACAATTCATTATTTATATACAATAATTAGTTGTTAGTGCATCACTTGCTGTTTGACTTCTTTGACAATTTTATGTGAAAGAGTTAATTTATTCATTTGGCAGCTAACGGATACCCAATTGTGAATTGGCAAACTCAAATTCAAATCAAACTGGGAGATAAAGGATTTTGTCATCATTCACTCCTAAAACCACCCACAATTTTCTGATAAGAAGCAAGGAGAGATCAAGGATTTATCTGGTTCTTTGCCACATATTTGTCAGATACTGAAACCCAGTTTTCTAAGAAACAGTATAACATATCTTGCAATTTGCCTTGGAAGATCAGGAATTATCTTTATTTGCTGCAATTTTCAATATTACACCCTTATCACACATCTGTACTTTTAAAGTGATAACATCCCATGGCAATTCACAATTTGTCACCCAATCTACAGACATTAGGATAAAAGAACAAAGGCTTGGACAAGTAATAAGTTTTTTTAGGAGTGTCTTAAATCTGTCAGGGTAGAGAAGCTATAATATTTAAGGAGTTCCAGATTTTATGACCTGAGACAGCTGAAGACCCCACCAGTAAAATAAATGGTGCACTGAATGAAATGACAAATCTGAATGTAAATCAGAAATTGGGGTTGATCATGTTCAACCAGAACTCCAGTGGCTTCCTACCAAACCAACTCAAAATGTTCACCCATGTAGGTATTTGCTGCAGCCTACAGATTGCAGTTTCTGAGCTGCAGAAAATCCTGAGTGATCATAGTGTAAAGCTGGTCAATTGCTTCAAGACAAGATGCCTCCAACCCAGCAATAGCACTCTACCATGCCAAAGGAACTAAACATCTTAGTGAATGTACGAAAACTAATGCATTCTGCACTACTCGACAATAACATACCTAAGTCAACCGAGCAAGGTAACAATAAAAGTTAAGACGTGTCTTCTCCCTTCTGAGGGAACTATTGTGCTCATCGGGAGTGACGCCACAACCATTAGGGCACAGCCTCAGAGTAAAGGGACAAGCCTTTAAAACTGAGATGAGGGATTTCTTCAGCCAGAGGGTGGCGAATCTGTGGATTTCACTGTCACAGAGGGCTGTAGAGGCCAAGTCATTGGGTGTATTTAAGGCAGAGATTGATAGGTTTTTGATTGGTAAGGGGGCTAAGGATTATGGGGAGAAGGTGGAAGAGTGGGATTGGAAAAAAATCAGCCATGATTGAATGGTGGAGCAGACCTGATGGGCCGAATGGTCTAATTCTGCTCCGATATCTTATGGTCTTCTGGCTTCAGTCCTTGCCATCCCATAAATGGTGTACTAACAAGAACTGCTTTGGCAAACTCCAAATTCCAGTTTAATTCAATAAATGACACAAACTTTCCAGACATCTCATCTTCTATGGCTCCTCTCTTGCTTTGTTACAGGAAGGGCAGCTTCTGGCATCAGCCACAAAATGGTCTCTTATCATCTGACCCTGGCCCTTGCCTGCCTGGATTCTACCTGCCATGTCATCAGTTGGTCCTTCTTAATAGCTTGCAATACGAGGAAGGTATCACCAGTGGATCAGCACTACAAGGATTTCTGAGACAACCGAGCCTGCAGCTGTGATGCACACTAAACCATGGCACATATTGTGAATGAATGCCTGCTGGCCAAAATTATTGGTAGCTGTGAGCTAAACTTGCTTATCAAGATCGCTACTTCTTGGTTTAGAATACACGCAAAAGCTGATAAATAAATAAGCAGCAAGGAAATTAGCAAATAAATAAATAACAGATAAAGAAAGTACAAAAGACAACTGCATGCAGGGAAATTCAAGCATGAAAACAATGAGAGAGAAGGCAGCACAATTTAGAGAAAATACTTGTTACTTCTCCAGATTAAGTGCTAAAAAACTTGATTGAAGCAATGAGGGATGTAAGACAGCTATGAGATCTTGGTAAGTTTTGATTTTGACAAGTACTTATGAAGGTGTAATAGTGTGTGAGATAGCACATTTAGGGCTTAGTGGCAAAGTTTAAAGCTTAAATTCTATATTTCTTGACTAGAGATATGGAATTGGAGGGGGAAAGTTAACAGTATTGGAAGAAACACACAACAGACTCCAGCAGTTTTGGTACAGGATCTTTAAGGTTCTGACCACAACACAGAAAACTACTTTTGTTGTTAACTCCCAAATATTGACTTGCAAATGTAGTGGTCATTATAGTTTGAAGGAGAAAGCAAAACAGGGAAATTATCCCTGCAAGACTGATGTGAAATGATAATAGACAAGCTCACACTTACTTGCAGGAACATATTTCTTCCGTTTACTCATGCCCCAGGTGTTTTCTGCAAAGCAACAAAATCTAAAAGTAACACATATCACAACTAGGTACAGCGTACAAATAAAAACAAAGTCTGAAGATTGAAATAAAGAGAGAATGTTCATTAGTAAGGCTACCAGCAGCTGAAACAATGGACAAGTGTATTAATTCCAATTGAAATCCTTGATTAGAACTAACATTGAATATACATTATTTATTTTGCATTAAAATTTACTGATTTTATTCAACAACTAAGTTTACCAATATAAATAATGGACGTTAACCATTGAATTCAACAATCATTAGCATTGAGGGAATTTTAGTTATTGGTTATAGGATCTGAAGAAATCTGTTTTTCTCAGCAGAAACTTGTTTAGCACGTTAAATGCTAAACTAATTATTCTGCAGTAATATTAATTAAGAAGATTTATTTCTTCCCAGTCCATATAACATCCACGTTTAATAGCAATATGCTCACCTAATATGAAGCACATAAGTATCTTGTATTCAAGCATACAACTTGGACATGTAAAACAAAAGAACACTTTGACTTTAAACTAAACAAAAAAAGTGATTAAAAACACTGTTTTGGGAGCCTTTAAATTCAAAGAAGAATAGAAAGTAATTTTTCACCAATTAAGTTGTACCTTTGTTAATCTCTATCATGCTCCTCAAACTGTAGCTTGCATCCTATATATAATTAACAGAGCACTGTTTCAGTTATACTGTTTGCAACAAGGGGTTTCAAGTAAAACTAGAAGTCTGCTGCAGCCCCAGCAACACCATTTGAGATTTTAAAATATCCCTAAAATTTCCTGATTACATTTTGTTTACAACCATCATGCTATGTCCAGAGCTTGGGAATATTTCTCACACAGGCATTAAACTTTATTAAACGGTAATGGTGGCATTACATTGAGTGCTTATCACCATAGCAGTCATCGTATATAGCAGCAAATCACTTTTCCATAAGGGTACCCATTGTAAACTGTTCGATCAATATAACCTCTTGTATTTGCAGTAAACAGTTAAATACATATTATAGAATTGAAGGGGTGTGAGAAGGGGTTGAACGAACTACTCCTGCTATTGTTTCTTACGGTGACTAATACAAATTACACTATAAATGTGTACACATCAATTATCACATTGGAACTAATTTACCAATATCATTGCAGGAAATTGGATGAATTTACTCTTTATACATTTCAGTCTTGACATTGGTAGTAGCTCTTGTCTCTGAATGAGGTTGCAGGTTCAGGTCCGACTCTAAGTATGAACATATAATGTAGCCTGATATTCAATGTAGTACCAAGAGGGAATATCATTATTTCAGAAGTCTCGTCTGAGGCAAGATATTACACCAAAGTCTTCTCTACCGCAGATAAAATGTTCCACATCATTGGAAACTGATGAGAATGAAGGATTTCAGCAGAAATCAAACTGTAAATTACCCACACTGTAAATTTTCGTCGCCAAACCTTATTCAACTCCTTCCTCTATTTTAGGAAACTTTTTAAAGACTTCCTTTGATGTAGTCGACTCACTCTTCTCTGGCACAGCATTCAATTCTTTATACTCAAGTTCATGGGATACATTCAGCATTAAAAGACATTATAAAATGTTGAATCATGCAATTCATTCTATTTTTGCAGATGGTTGGATTTAAAAATATCAAGTATACAAGCTTGGCCAGCTAGTACATACTATTAACAGATGATCTCACACAAGGTTCTAATAATTTATACACTGTCTTTATCTTTTGGTAACTAACCGCAGATTATCACTTGAAAATTACTGTATTGTAATAAATACAAGATTAATGACTTAAACCAATTGAAAAAGCATGAGAATGAAATTACTGGCCATCAAAGACTGCCATTACACTATTTATAAAACTGTTCTGTGAAATTTAACTCAAAACTCAGTCTAGATTAAAAAATGATTGTTATTTTAGAAGGAAATCTCTTACTCATCTCTGATTTGGTGTCCCATTAGCGAGCATATCCTCATAGCAGAGCCAAATTTAATTTGAAGAGAGTAATCAAATTTCAGGAGATGCTGGAAATACTCAGCAGGTATGGCAGTACAGGCGCGACCTGTGTTATAGCTGTTCGGGTAACAGAAGTTTGCCCGGACAGAATTTCACAAATCACTACACAAAGAGATATTGAATGAAATTTGTTCTCACGGAATTTTTGAAAAAAAAAGTAAATGAATAAACATATTTTTCCACCAAACTTGTGTTTCTTGATGCAGATGATGTAGTTTCAAGTTATGGAAAATCACAATACGAACCATTTTCCAGGAACACAACCCCTCCCCTCCCTTAACATTGGGGGAGGGGTGGGGGGAGGCAGGTGGTCACCTGTATCTGACGTTCATTAGTGGAGTCTGATGAAAAGTCAATAACTCAAACACTAACTTTGTTTCTCTCTCAACAAAGATGAAGCTTGATCTGTTAAGTATTTCCAGCACTTTCTGTATTTATTTCAGACTTCCAGCATCTGCAGTTTTTAAAAAAAACTTGTTAAATCTAATTTCAAGCTTGACTTTATACACCAAAAATATGTTTCTCTCAATATTTCCAACACCATCTGAGTTCTTTCAATGAAATTGATGTCCTGTAAAATATCAGTTATGCTCCATGTGCTGTCATTGCAAAGAAATTTAACAGGGAATATATCTGTAGTTGATTAAGGAGAAATTTCACATATACATCTTATGGCAATTATCTCACTAACAACTACATTGTTCCACTTCAGTTTCAGATTCTGTACTATATCCTGGAAATTACTAAGAATTAGCTTTGTTTTAAAGCCAGGATTACAATATTTTATCAACTTTGATACAATGACCATCTCATATTCTAAAACAGACTACAGTTAATTTCAGTCATACATTCTTACCACAAAGTTCACTCCACCCACTAAAACTACCCATTGCTAACATCTGGAGATGCAACTACTAGATGTTCTAAATTACAATTATATTGACCACTGCCTTTTACTGTGCATTTACACTGCAAGTTCACTGTTAATGTCAAACAGTTGTAGACCTTGCACAGAACAATAATCTTACGATTGCGTCAAACAACGAATACAGAAAAAGAATTCCCGACACAGAAAATAAAACAAACCATGAAACTAGTGAAACTTAAAAATATTACAAATGGGAAAATTACTTTGAGCTGAAATTTCTTCAGGGCACCTCAAAGCTTGTGTTCCTCTACTTACTAAAGATGTTTTTACCTTTAATGGGACGCCAATGAGACTTTGCAGTATCTTAGTGTCTGTACAAACTTTAAGTTGCAAAGTACAAAGCCAATGCGCCAACACCAGCAGCACATGAGCAACAAAATGACAACAACCCAATGATTTGGGAGGTTGGATGAGGGAAAAATATCTGGCACATAGAGGAGCAGCACCTCATATTCCACCTGGGCAGACTCCAAAGGCACGAACATTGAATTCTCAAACTTCCAGTAACAATTCCTCCTCTGTCCTTTTTCCCTCTCTCCTCCTGATCTACCCGGCCACCATCACCACATCTCTGTTTCCCCTCCCCACCTCTATTCTATGCTTCACCTTCCTCTCCTATCAGATTCCACCTTCAGCCCTTTGTCCCTTCCACCTATCACCTCCCAGCTTCTGACACCGTTCTCACTCTCCCTCCATTCCCTCATCTGCCCATCACCCCTTTCAGCTGGACCCACCTATCAGCTCTTGCTCTAACCCTTCCTCTCACCTCTTTATACTGGCTATCTCCCCTCTTATCTTTCAGTCTAGATGAAGGGTGTACTGTCCATTTCCCTCCATAGATGCTGCCTGACCCACTGATTTCCTCCAGCAGTTTGTGTGTTGTTCCAGATGCCAGCACTTGCAGCCTCTTGTGTCTCTAGAACAGTACTCTGGAGATCTCATCCAATCTGACAGGGAGGGAAAATGGCTTAACGACTGGCTTGATGTGTCGACCAAGCGGCACTCCCTCAGTGGAGCACTTGAATTCAGGCCTGGGGCTTCCAGCCGCTCCCACCTGATCTGCCACACCCAGTCCAAAACACTCAGCATTCAGCTTTTTAGAACATAGAAAACCTACAGCACAATTCAGGCCCTTCAGCCCACAAAGCTGTGCCGAACATGTCCCTACCTTAGTGATTACTAGGCTTACCCATAGCCCTCTATTTCTCTAAGCTCCATGTACCTATTGTTACGGACTCGGTGAATGTTCCTTTAAGGTAGAGTTAGGTGTGCGTGTGTGTGGCGTGCTTACGTCAACCAAAGATAAAGGACGTAATGATGTTGTTGAAGAAGTCAGTGAGAGAGAGAGAGAGATAGAAAAGGGAGAGAGACACCAGCCTGCTAGTTTCTCTTATCGATGGATGAGAAACAATAACTGTGTCTGTCACTGCAATCCACGTGTGGAAATTGGAAGTAATCCAGTGGAGTTCACTTTGTTGCTGACCTGTAGAAGGAAACAGGTATTTGTGTGGACGGCCACGATTGGGATGCTTTTCGGGGTGAGGAAGTCACTACTAAGTAAACACTGAGGTGTTGTTTGGGTTCCATCGTGGAACATTTGGATTTCGTAATTACTCTCTACGTCCTCTCTACATCTACGTTTTATCTTCAGACGACGGTGGTTGTTGAAGAAGCCTTTGCTCATGTTTCACCTTATGGCTTGCTGAACTGAACTTTAAGAACCATTCCTGGACTTGGAGTTTGGGACTTTGCCACACACACACACACACACACACACAAACAAAGAGTTTAGTTTTGGGGTTAATGTTCAAGGTTTAACATTTTTACTTCTAACATACTAATATTTTTACTTTTATTTTTCTTATTATCATAAGTAGTGATTAATAAAGTAGTTTTTAACACTGAATCATGACTCAGTGTGTTTCTTTTGTTGCTGGTTCGTAACACTATCCAAAAGTCTCTTAAAAGACCCTATCGTATCCGCCTCCACCACCGTTGCCAGCAGCCCATTCCACGCACTCACCACTCTCTGAGTGAAAAACTTACCCCTGACATCGCCTCTATGCCTACTCCCCAGAACCGTAAACCTATGTCCTCTTGTGGCAACCATTTTAGCCCTGGGAAAAAGCCTCTGACTATCCACACGACCAATGCCTCTCATCATCTTATACACCTCTATCAGGTCCCCCCTTATCCTCTGCCGCTCCAAGGAGAAAAGGCCGAGTTCACTCAACCTGCTTTCATAAGGCATGCTCCCCAATCCTGGCAGCATCCTTGTGAATCTCCTCTGCACCCTTTCTATGGCTTCCACATCCTTCCTGCAGTGAGGCAACCAGAACTGAGCACAGTACTCCAAGTGGGGTCTGACCAGGGTCCTATATAGCTGCAACAATACCTCTCGGCTCCTAAATTAAATTCCACGATTGATGAAGGACAATACACCATATGCCTTCTTAACCACAGAGTCAACCTGTGCAGCTGCTTTGAGCGTCCTATGGACTTGGACCCCAAGAGACCTCTGATCCTCCACACTGCCAAGAGTCCTACCATTAATACTACATTCTGCCATCATATTTGACCTGCCAAAATGAACCACTTCGCACTTATCTGGGTTGAACTGCATCTGCCACTTCTCAGCCCAGCTTTGCATCCCATCTACGTCCCTCTGTAACCTCTGACACTCTCCACACTATCCACAACACCTCTTTTCTTTAATCCTTTGCTCCAACATGTCATTTTAATGACATTGCCAGACATAAGACACGCTCGGACGACACACTACCTGACTATCTTCGCATCAATCAGCTCCCCAATCCACCTCGTTGCCCTCACGAAGCCGACAATCCTTTCCCGCCCGCTCCGCGAGCGCCAAATGCGCCTGCGCGCCCGCCCGCCGTCCCTTGGGTAATGTAGTCGCCCTCCCCGTCGCCTTGCCGGCACGACGTCGGGGGAGGTGGGGGGGGGGGGCGAACTACAACTCCCAGCACGCACAGCGCGGGCACACCTGCCGCCGCTTCCCCGAGCACCTTACGAAAGGAGCGCCGCTTTCACGACAGTGCGGGCATATCTTTTGCGACGGTGTGGGCAGAGCCGTGCGGGTTGTCATTCACTGGAGCGGGGGAAGAAGCCGGAAGTTCCAGTTGGAGGGGAGGTAGCCGTAAACATCTCTGGCTGGGGGGTTTGTGAGGGAAGGGGGGGAATCTGCGCTCTTGGAATGATCCGATTATAATCGAGATGCCCTCTGATCTCGGCGGCCCCGCCTAAGTGGGAAAGGAAGCGAGGATTTTTGACGTGTTTCCCCCCCCCCCTCTGAGACATGAGGCGTTGAGAGCCGGGAGGCCAGCAATGAACAGGAACAGAAGAGCTCCGGAGCCCAAGGGCCGGGGAGCGGCCAAGGCCAGGCAGGTAAGGCTGGGCCGGACGAGTGGACGCTGCCTTCGGGCAGATACCAACCTCCCGGGAGCTGGCAACCAGCCCCAGCCCCTTACAGTTTCATAATGCAATGGGCATTACTTTATGCATTAATGCCACTGCTCTCCTGGGCGTCAAAAGTGTCTAAAAATATACCCCCACGCACACAAAAATATTAATCTTGGCAGTAAAAACATAAATAAACAGAGCTTGTTGGCATTCTGGAGAGAACACAGTTGGTGTTTACAGGAGAGTTGTGTTTTCAGTCTCGGATTGTGTGTGGCGAATGCACTTTGAGCTTTTCAGGCCTGCCACATCGGTAACCAACAGGGTTTATAAGGGTGAGGTTTTTAGGGTTATTAATCTAATCATAATGGTTTAAGGTAAAATTAAAATGTTTTCTGAAATAAGTTTTATATTATCAAAAAGTATTTGGTTAATTGAAAACGTCCCTCTTACAGTGCAGTGACAACACTGCCACTGCGTGGTGGGTCGTGGGCTTATTCAACAGTTAATTAACGCTGAGAACTCCCCAGAAGCTTGATCTACCCTGTGAATAAATATCCTTGTGATTTAACTATTCATTAGAAATAGCTCTAATGGCTTTCTCTGAAAATATAATTTTACTTGCTATTGAAATTAGAAATAAAAAATACAGAAAATGCAGGAGTGAGTTAGATGTGTGGAGAGAGAATCAGTTAAGATTTCAGGTTAATCAGAACTGGAAAAGTGAGAAATCAAATGTTTTTAAGTTGTATAAAAAGGCAGAGAAAAATTGAATAAGAGGAATGTATGCGCTAGGGTGGAAAGTAAAGTTGTTCAGGAGAGAATAGCTGTCTGATGGGGGAAATGAATGCTTGTCAATCATAGCTGATGCATGAACTATTCATGATTAAGAAGGAAGTATAGTCAGTAGGCAAAGTAATTGGTGTGTTTTATCACTTGATTGGCAACAATGGAGATGTGTATGGAGACGAAGATGACGGCAGTTTTGAGGATGAAATCTACCAGCACTATTAGATGCAGAACATAGCAGTTGCTGGGAATGGGGAATGGTGGAAATACTCATCAGGTAGCTTATGTGGGGAGAAAAAATATTGTTGCAAGTGGATGATCTTCCATCAGAACTGGTCAGTTCTAACACTAATGGGTAGGGTTGGTTATCTGAAATTATTGTATTCAATATTGAACCTTGAGGGCTGCAGCGTGCCTGGGTAGAGGTGCTGTTCCTCAAGCTTGCGTTAGGCTTTGTTGGAAAAGTGTAGAAGGGTGAAGAATTAAAATGGCAGGCAACTAGAAGCTCGTGGGCACTCTTGAAGACTAAACAAAGGTGTTCTGCAAAGTAGCTACCCAATCTACCTTAGTTTCCCTAAGGTAGAGAAACTTACATTATGAGCACTAAATTGGAAAAAGTGCGAGTGAATTGTTGTTCATTTGGAAGAACCAATTAGGTCCATGGATGGTGGGAAGGGAGGAGATAAAAGCATATGTTACATCCTCTCTGGTTTCTTGGGGAAGTGCCATGAAAAAGGGAATGATTGGGTGGATTAAAATTAGATATTTAGTATACAGTAGCAATTCCATTGTAAAATTTGGTTTATCAATGTTTTATTTATCCTTGTGTGATTTCTGTTGTATTTGGTGATATGTATATGATATTTGTATAAGTGATATGCACTGATAAGCTATTTGTTCAAAACTGATGGTAAAGTTTTGAAAACTAGACCAGTAAAGAGGAATAGATTTGAATGTTTTACAAATTGTCAAGGATGGGTCTGTTGTAATATGATCCATGACTTGGGAAAAATTAGACAACTTGTTAACAGTGCAGTTTTAGCTAGCTGATTGATATGCTGTACTAAATGATTTGAGCTGGCTTCATAAACCATAAGAATGAGCATGTGTGCTTTAGCAGCATCACTTGGACATCTCTTATTTTTGATGCAAGTGGTATTAGATAAATTTTAACTTGAAGGATGTTTGTTGTGTTTTGTGATTTTGCTTTTTCTGTGTCAAACATGGTCAGGTCCAAAACTAGTTTGCATCAAACATTTCCTATGTGATCTGGCTGGTATATATGCTGGGACTTGAATAAAACAATAATTCTGTTTGTGTGAAAATAACCAGTTGTACCCACTTTGATAATGTTTGGCAGTACAAATGGGACCTTGGTTGTGGGAAGAAACGTTGTGCACCACTAGTTTGCATTTACTTAACCAATAGGGCTAATCCCTTAAAGTTGCCGTGCAATACTGACAGTGACAGGTTGGCTTGGAGCATCAAGATTTGCATCAATGCAAAGCAACTGGGAATGGCTGTACATGGATGTGATGGAACTGTGGCATTGATTCATGTGCTCACTGTAAGTGGAGGCTGTGTTGCCACCCATGTAACGGGTATCCTGGCAGCATTTGGGAAGGCAGAGTGAAAAATGGTTTCTTTTAAATGTTATAATCCAGGTAGTTAGCTATCTACAGTACATTTAATGTCTGGCTTACAACTCTACCCTCTATTTTGAATTTTGTACTGGCTTTGAAGTAATGAGAGAGACTTCAGTTATAGTTAACTATCTTGAGGAGTTGGAATTATTTGAATTTTTTCCTAAATTTGCTGCAATTTCTTTTTTATTTTTGTGAGTGAAAAGTTTCTCCACATTTGTCACCAAATAAGCATCATGTCTAATGATTTCTGTTCTTGGGGATTTGTCTTCAGTGAGGTCATGAACATTGCAAACTGATACAATAAAAATTCCAGTTATAACAGTAATTTTTATGGAATTTTATTTGGAAATGTTGTCTCTTGGGTGTTTATCGATGGTCAAGTTCATTGTAAGTGTGTTTTCACAGCTTGGCTTGCTGGTTGACTTCTCGCCAGATGGTATGATGATGGATGTGAATGACAATGAAAATGATGCTGACCTAGAAGCAGAACTGGCGATGATTACTGGACAGAAGCCGGCTGTTAAAGGAAATCCAAAGGGGAAAGGTATGATATGAGACTTATCACCTATTCTCCACCCTTATGCTATTAATATTTATATAAAGGGTTAGGGTGGGTTCTTGGCATTATTTGAAATTTTAAGTATGTGCATTAATTGAAAAATGTCATTGTGTGGGTTGGGAGGAGAGGTGTGTGCATAACTTGATTTAATACTTGTATCTAGTTTTTTGCTTGGTGAGGAGTGATTTAAAGAGACAAACTGATAGTCTAACAGTTGCCTCTGGACTCCAACTTATTACTACTTTCAATTCACAGCCTATCAGCTACGTGCTTTGTGCTTGGTTTGAATCCTCTGTACAGCTGGGAAGAGCCAAAAGTGAGGTACTCACCGCAGAGAATCCAACCCTTGCCCTAGTGTTAATATAAGAACATAAGAAATGAGAGTGGGAGTAGGCTCTTAAGTTTGCTCCACCATTCAGTAAGGCCATGGCTGCTCCAATCTTGGCCTCAGTACCACGTTCTCGATCTCTCCACAATCTCCCTTGTAATCAAAATGTCTGTCAGTCTCTGCCCCAAGTATATTCAGGGACTCTGCCTCCACAAGCCGCTGGGAGAGAAAATTCCAAAGAAATTCCTCATCTCCATCTGGAATGTGCAACCTGTTATTCTGAAACTATGCCCCCTAGTTCTGGATACAACCACTAGAGGAAACATCTTCTCAGACCCACCCTGTCAGTCCACGTCACTGTTGTGTTTCAGTAAGATCATGTTTTATTCTTCTGTACTTCAATAGGCTAAATCTTTCTTCTTCACGGAATCAACCCAGTGAACCTTCTTTGCACTCCCTCCATGTAAACGCATCCATCCTTGAGTATGGGCTCTGTATTGGTTTATTATTGTCACTTGTACCGAGGCACAGTGGAAAAACTTGTCTTGCATACTGATCATACAGATCAATTCATTACACATTGCAGTTACATTATGCAGTACTCCAGGTGCTGTGTCACTAGAACTTTATAAAGTTGCATCAAAACTTCCCTACTTGTATACCTTATATCCCTTGCAATAAAGGCCAACGTTCCTTTAGCATTACTTGCTATGCCTGCTTGTTAGCTTCTTGTGTTTTATGTACTAGTCTCCCAGATCCCTTTGTATTGCAAAGTAGTCTCACTCTATTTAAATAATTTATTTTCCTTCATTCTTTCAGAAGTGGACAGTCTTGCATTTTCCCACATTATACGCCATCTGCCAGCTTTTTGTTCATTTGGAGGCTCTTTCAGCCCTCCCCTCAGCTTTCTAACCCACCCCTTTTTGTATCATGAGCAAATTTGGCTCAGTACACTCAGTTCCTTCATCCCAAGTAATCACTATGAATTATAAATAATTGAGGCGCCAGCACTGAACCTGTGACACCTCACTGGTTCCTAATTGCTAGCATGAGAAAGATCCGTTTATCTAGATTGTCTCATTCCCTGTTTGCTAATCCCCTACCCATGCCCTCAACCCCATGCACTCTTGTGCAGTAACCTTATGTCACATCTTATTGAATGCCTTTTGGAAATCTAAATATATTGTGTATACTTTTCCCCATTATCACCTTGTTTACGTCGTCATCCTCAAAAAAAAATTCTAGCAAATTTGTCAAACTCTATTTCCCTTCCATAAGCCTGTTGGATTTGGTTGATTGCCTTGTGATTTTCTTAATGTCCTGATATTACATCCTTAATAATGGATTCCAGCATTTTCCCAATGGCTGATCTTAGGCTAACTGGCCTATGGTTTTCTGCTTTCTATCTTCCTTTCTTGAATAGTGGTGTTACATTTGCAGTTTTCTAATGCATCATGTCCAGTTAGACTTCAGGCTGGTGATACTCCCTCCCAGGATCGTTAGTAATAAGGAACTAGTTGGTGGTGTGCTGAAAGGGATAATGACTCTCTTACTTCAAGTGACAATGACTCTCTTACTTCAAGTGACTAGAATATCAGAAATTTAGTTGGTGACTATACAAAGGAAAGCAGAAAAGATGAGACAAAAAAGTAAAGGAATATGTGGAAACCATCTTGTGCACAAGATTGCAGAGACAGCATAGAGATAAATGAAAGATAATCTTTGTTTAGAACAAATTTTGGTTAGGTCAAAACAGTCCCTCTTACCTTAAGTGTGTCCAATAAGAGTATGGCTGATTTTTATCTTTTCTCCACCTTTCTCTCATTTTCCTGCTTTAAACTCCATATCCCTTTATTTTGTTAATGTAAAAAAAACCTATTGATGTCAATCTTGAATATACTCAATGACTGAGCCTCTATCCCTCTTTGGGCAGTGAATTCCAGAGGTTTACCACCCAAGGTGGTGAAGAAGTTTCCACTCGCCTCAGTGTTGAATGGCTGATCCCGTATTTTAAGATTGTGATACTACTGCTAGGGGAAGCTTCATTCCTGGATTTACTCTATGAAGCCTGCAAGAGATTTGTATCATTATATGTATGCTTCAGTGAGAGACTTTCTAAATTTGGGAGAGTTTTGGCTCATTCTTTTTAGCCTTTCCTTGTATGGTGGCTTCTCCTCTGCCCCTGGCCCATCAAATTCCAGGAATTAATTTGTGAACTTCTGTTGTACTCCCTCTATAACAAGTATATCCTTCTTTAAATAGGGAGGCCAGGTCTGTATACTACTTCAGGTGCAGTCTTGCAAGGGAAATATCTGTTGATGACCTAACCAAATTTGTTCTAAACAAACACTGCCAAAAAAACAGGTTATCTTTCATTTACCTCTATACTGTCTCTGCAGTCTTGTGAATGAGATGGTTTCCACATGTTCCTGCACCGTAGCAATGGCTACACTGTGAAATATTTTGTGTCTGAAGTACTCGAGCATCACTGCTGTTGTAGGAATCCCAGATTGTTTGATTTTATTTCAAATATCTGGAATCTCTGCCTTGCATCGGGAAAATTCCTGATGAATAACATCTGGTAAGTACACAGTGCCATATTGTTTAGTACAACTGTATAAAATCATGGTTTGGTTTTAAGTTTATACATAATAGTAATTAATAATCCAGTTACTCATTGCAATATATCTTGCCTGCCAAGCTCTTTCTCAGTTGATAGAATAGGCAGGTCTTCATGTCTAGTATTTGTTTGCAGGAAATGGGCAAAGTAGATGTTAGTTAACTAGATCTCTCATTTATTTAAAATTTAATCAATCAGAGTTCCTCTCATTACTTAATGATCAGGAAGAGATTTGGTGATGTATAAAATCTATATTATTCTGAAGATCATTATCTCAAAGGAACCTTTTTTTCTGATTTAGGTGTTATCTAGGGCATTTGTTTTCAACAACTGGGCTGTGTAGTTACTGCAACAAGTAATAATCTCACAAAACCTCATTAATTGTGTTTGAATGTCTTTCAATCCTATTCAGTTGATCTTGACCTAATTAGAAAAGTACCCGACAGCTGTCCCACACTTGGTGACATTCTTGCCTTTAAGTCAGACGATCCCTGTACCAAGACCTACCAAACCTGAGCACACAAGTATATGCAGATAACCCAGTGTGATACTGCTGGCTCCAGTGTTAGAAGTGCTATTTATTAGGTGACTTGTCTGTGCTGTCAGGTAACTGAAAAGATCCTTTAGTTTTATTTCAAAAAGCAGTGGAATTTTCACTGTAATTGCTCAATGTTTATCCCTCACTTAACATGACTAAATATTTTTTTAACTAGGAACAAAACCTGTTGCTATCATTTTGTTTGTGGAACCTCCTTTTGAGCAAATTGCCTGCCTCATTTAAAGCATTTCAGCAGCTATCAAACTTAGAGTATGTTAGTGATTGAATGTGTTTAAAGAGAACATGAAACGTGCTTTCAAAATGTCTTTAATTTACTTGCAGCAGATGGTCTTAAAAAATGTTCATTGTAGTCCATTAGTTAAACATATCTTCTGGCATTTTATTACAAGGAGTGGCATTAGGCCATTCATAGCAGTTATTTTTCATTTATATCTTTGTGCTGAGTAAGTGAAGAGAAGTTAAGTACAAGGAATACGACATTTCCTACTACTTGTGTCAGGTATCTGGTACTTTTGGATTTGGCTTGCAATGGACCAGGTATATATTTTTTTACCCTGACAAATCTTATAGACCAGACTTGAAAGAATCCCTCTATTTACTTGGCTGCCATCAATATTTTATCAATTTACAAAAAACACTTTGCATTTATATAGTGCCTTTAACATTGTACTTTGTCTTTAAGTTTCTTCATGTTATCAAATAATTGAAACCATACCAGAGAGCTCAGTAAGACGTGGATGGACCAGATGACGTGGCTATAGAGGTAGTGGATGCTCTGGTTGTCATCTTCTAGAATTCCATGGATTCTAGAATGGTTCCTGCAGATTGGGAGGTAGCAAATACAATCCCACTGTTTGAGAAAAGAGGGATGTTGAAAACAGGGCACCGCAGACCAGAGAGCCTGATCGTGGAACATGGTGAATGTACTATTAGGGGAAGTAGTAACAGAGTACTTGGAAAATAATAGCAAGATTGGGTAGAGCTAACATGGATTTAGTTTGGCAAATGTGTTGCAATCTTCTGAGATTGTAACCAGCTGTATAGATGGAGAGGGGCTGGGGGTGGTGGTGGGGGTAGGTGGAAATCGTTGGTTATGGTGTGTTGTATTTTCAGAAGGCCTTTGAGGTGCCAGACAAGAGGTGATTGAACAGGTTTAGAGAATGTAGGATTAAGGGTAAAATACAGTCAGATTGAGAAAAGGTTATTAGATAAATGGTCATTTAGGGTTGGGAGGCTGTGATTAATGGGGTCCCACTGGAAAGGGTGCTGGGTCCCCGACAGTCGCATCCTACATCAATGATTTGGATGAGGGGATAAAGTATAATGTATCCAAGTTTGTGGATGATACAAAGCTATATAGCAGTGTGCGTTGTGAAGATAATGCAGAGACTTCAGGGCTAAGTGAGTGGGCAAGGACGTATCAAATGGAATATCATGTGGCAAAACATGAGGCTGTCTGTTTTGGTAGAAAAAAGTGCAGTTTTTTTAAAAAAGTGAGAGACTGAAAGGTATCGGTGCTAAAGGGTCTTTGGTGTCCTTGTTTGTGAATGAATGCAAATTAACAAGCAGGTACAGCAAATAATTCAGAAAGCTCAGAATATGTTAACATATGTTGCAAGAGAATTTGAGTAAAAGAGTAAATATATCTTACGGCAACAATATAGACTCCTGCTGAATGTGCCTGGAAAATTGTGTGCAGATCCTTTCAGGTTACGGCAGGGTTCCATTCCTGTGAACTGTTTGTAACCCGAACTGTTTGCAAACTGTGTTCCCTCCTGGCAGAAGGTACCCACAGCCTCACAGCAGTGGGTAAATCCATCCAGCCAGTCTCCCAAGTGCTCGATTTTTTTTTAATATATATACATATCTATATATATGTGTGTGTGTGTGTTTATGTGTATGTGTGTGTATATATATATATTGTGTGTGTGTGCGTGTGTGTGTGTATGTATGTGTGTATATATATATATATATATATATATGCACATACATACATAGGCTGTACTTAAGATGGGTATTTGTAAACTGGGGAGGACCTGTACAGATCTGGTCCTAGGAAAGATATATTTAGGATAGAGTGTGTGCAGTGAACATTTGTCAGATTGATTCCTGGAAAAGAGGGTTTATTGTAAGGAGAGACTAGGTAGACTGGGCCTATATTAATTTAGAAGAATGAGAAGTGATCTTATTGAAATATAAAATTATAAAGGGGCTTGACAGAGTAAACACACAGAGGTGGTGAACCTTCAGAATTCTCTACCTAGGGTTGTGGAGACTTGGTCACTGGGAATATTTAGGAAAGAGTTTCAGGAATTCAGGGATAAGTGGTTAGTGCAAGAAAGTGACAGCTCAATGATCAGCCATGATTTTATTGAATGATAGATCAGGGCAGGGGACTAAATGGCCATCCTCTGCTTCTATTTCTCATTGTTGTGACATGCCTGTGATGACAACTTAAATCTGTGAACCAGAAGTTGTCAAGTTGAATGCAAGCTCAGCAAGATGCTCAAGTACTGAGTGGAATAGTGAATATAACAGGTTAATTGTCCTGATGGGTTCTTTTTTATGCAGCCCCACTCCCAATGGAAGCTATTGAGAGAATGGCTGCTCTGTGCATGAAGGACCTTGATGAAGAAGACAGTGATGATAATGTGGACGATGATGACCCAGACTTGATGGTAAATATATCTTCCCAAAAACCTTTGACGTATCGCCCCTTTTGTTTTGTCCAAGCTGAAGGATAATTGCGGTTTTCAATGTTCTCCGTGACCTAAGCACCTACATGATAACACTAAATCAACAGGCAGGTCTATGACTCAAGCTTCAGGGGTCAACAAAATGTCTGGGAAATGCTATCTGGAATAGTAGAAGGATTATTAATTCTTCAGTCTGAGAAATGAGTCCTTTGCTTTTGAAACATCAAATAAACTAGGCTATTGTCCCTGTTATTTTAGTTGCTTTCCAATAGGATAGTTATAGATTAACTTGCAGAATGCAGTGAAGGCATGATGTATTCTGCTCTTAATGTGTTTAAATAGGGCACACCTGGTATCTCATTACCTGTAGTACAGAGGCCTTTGAACCTGCAGTTATGTTGGTGTGACCAGCGGTACCTTGCACAATGTTTTCCCATCGAATTAAGAGCTTTTACATCCCTGCCATTTGGGCTAATAACAGCAATACTTCTGTGATTTGGGAAAGCAAGCGTCTGATTTAATAATTTATTAGTTTGATTGTGTTTGTTAGTCTATTAGTATTAAAACATTCATGGCTATTACTGCCAAGCTTCCTCATACTGTAATGTATTTGCCACATGTTTTCAACAGGTTTGTAATGAAGTGCTAGTGTTTTTTTTGTAGCTGCGGATACTTGTGGGGAAAGGATTAAAATAACCACTCAAAAAGTGGCAACTGAGCACATTAAGGGTGTGTGTTAGGGGCTGCCTACCAGTTGAAGGTGTCTAAAATCATTAAGTTGTATCTTTGGTGTTCCTCACTCTCCCTCTGTTATACTATGCTATTGTATGCATTCTGTCTGCCATCATGCTTTTCACAGTCATTTGTTGTTCTCTTTCTTTTAATGTTCTCTCTTTTCTTATCTTGGTTTTTTTAATACATCTGAGAATTGCTGTCCTGGGCATTACCACTGCAGAGACAGCCAAGAGCTGGCAGTTTTATGGCCTTGTATCTAACCACTGACCAGGGCCACTTCTTAGACTTGGGAATCTATATTGTAACTTTAGTGTCGAACTAAAAGGGTGATGTTCTTTGGGGCACTAAGTTAAAGGTAGGCAGGAGAGTTTTCGTGTTACTCTGAAGAGCAGGAGTCCTGGGTAGCAGTCATCCTTTAATTGATGTAAGTAAAATGATGATTTAGTGATTGTAACATTGCTGCTCGAGGTCTTGCAGTGTACAAGTTGGCTACCATGTTTTCTACAATACATCTGTAACCACCTTCAAAAAGTACTTCATTAGCTAGAAAGCCAATTTGGACATTCTGTGGGTATGAGAAGTTCTTTTTTTTAATCTCTCTTTCTGTGCTCTTATAGGAAGTGGGATTTATTGATCTCTCAATGCACAGGACTGACCTATATTTAAGAAATAAATCTAAAAGTTCCTTATTTACAATTGCTTTGTGACTTTGCTTCTCAATGAAGATCAGGTCTTATTTTCTTTTTCCAAATATCAGCAAAACACCTTGCCCTAATTTTCTGGAATAAATCTTTCAACTCCTATTCCTGTTGGAGGTTTCAATTCTACTGGTAAATGCCAGGGAAAAGAAGCACAATGGAACTTAAATACAGTTGGGTTAACTTCTTAATGAACAACTGTTAATGTATCTACACAAAGGAATGAGAAAAATAAATTTATCCTTGTGTCAGATTGAAATTCTTTTAGTTTCTCAAAGCTCTGACTATTGTCTAAAGTCATCTATTAATACTGAAAGAAACTTGCTACAGCTACTTTACAATTATACTCAGGGTGAGTGTTTTGAACTAATGGTAAGCCATTAGTTTGAATTTAGATTAATCTATGTAATTTTGGATTGTTTTAAAGTTACTGCTTTTCTAGGCAGAGCTGAATGAAGTGCTTGAAGATGATAAACCGAATATGAATGTCACTTCCGTTGCAGAAACTAAACCTACGCCTGACAGAATTTCGCAGGTAGATTAAATTCTATTTGCATTCTTGTTTTAAAAATGCAATTTATTACAATGGCATTTCTTGCAGTTGCCTTTTGAAGTTGCCACTAGAATTAGAGCTTCTAATTTCCCAAGTTTTACCTCTAAGTTATCACTGCCATGAAGGTCAGTGTGGATATGGTGGGCTTGCTACTGTGCTGTATGACTCTAAGTTTTGAGAAGCGACTAAAGCCTTCCCTATTTTAGAATCCCTCATTTAATGGCTTGCGTATTTGAGTAGTTCAAACAAATGCAAGGTGCTAGGGGTTAAGATCAGCATAAGAAGCTTAAACAGAAAAGCTAAAGTAACTTGGATTTGCATGGCTGATTTATGAAGCTGTAGAATACACAATGAATTTAAGAAGAAATTAGGTGACCACTTGAATATAAAAAGGGAAATTAATTATGTGGGGAGAAAGTGGACAATTCTCCTTGAAGCACCTGGTCCACTTGGGCTTCCTTTGAGCTGAAATCTCCATGATGCTTGCTTTGAGAAAACAATGGATTTTCAAATATGGGATTGCTAATCTGCAGTGCTCTAGTAATTGTTGCCATTTGAACGATGGCCATTCATTTTTTCAGAAAGAGCTCTCCATATTAGAGTCCTAAGGTCATATGGCACAGAAACCATCATGTCTATGCTCACCATTGAGTAACTATCTATACTAATACCATTTACCAGCCTACTGTATTGTAGGTCTGTGAGTGTCTCTTTGGAAGGAATGTCTAAATTGAGGACCTTTGTGTCATATATGATGGTAGAAATTAATTTTGAAGGTATCTACTCAGATTATCAGGAGTCAGATTTGACCTATTGGGACTAAAATTTATCTTCAGACTTGAAATGTTAACTGAGTTTCCTCTTGACCTCGAGTGTTTCCAGTATCTGGGATATTCGATTGGACTGGATTCAAACAAAGCACCAGAGTTTAATTCTTAATAAGATCTCGATGTATAATATGACTTAGAACCAGTTGATAGATTGTTATATTAAATCAATATGCATTACTAAAAGCTCCTTAGTGAGTTCTGTGGGACAGGGTATAGTCTCACAATAAAGAATTGACCATTCAAAACTGAGATGGGGAATAATTAATTCTGAAATTTGAAAATCTTTGGAATCTTCTTCCCCACTGAGCAGTGGCTACTGCTCAAGGGGCCTTGTAGTTAGTTACTCTCCTGTTTCTTTTGTTCCTTTTAGGAATCTCTTGTAGTAATGTTCCAGCAATCAAAAGTTTCCCAAGTATTTTCTTCTTGGTTTGATACTTAGAATTAACCAAATGTTTGATCAGAATGTGAATTGTTTATAGATAGCATTTCGCTCTGACGTTAACTAATTGCGTGTGCTTGTTTTTAATTACAGTCCAGTACAACAGCTGCAGACGGACTGGAAGGCACTCTGGCAGAGAGGATTGAGATGTACAGATGTGCAATAGACAATGCTAAACGATCTGGCGAAAGCTCCAAGTTGCGAAGATATGAACGTGGCCTTAAGGTTTAAAAAAAATAGTTGATTTTCTGAAATCTAGTCAGTGCACCTGTGCAATTAGAATTGATGAACCTGATCTGTTTCTGTGGTACAATGTCGCCTGAACATTGGGTTCAGACTCTTGTTGCTGGATTGAGTGTCAGCCCAGATTATACTTGTTGTGAAATAGGGCTTGAACTGTCTTCTTCTGACCACTGGTAGCTTCTTGTGCTTCTTTGATGGTCAAGGATACCTAGATTGTGGATTATAGGCAACTGAGCAAATTAGCTTTTTCAGTTCTCTAACTGATTTACTCTTTTTGTTTTGAAAGACTCTACAATCAATGCTTACTTCTGTGAAGAAAGGGAAACAGATTAATGAAGAAGACATCCCACCTGCTGTAGCTTCTGGGAGAAATAACAACACAACTGCTCCACCCACCACAGAGACCTCAACATCTTTAATAGGGGATCAGTCTTCATTGATAGACCTTTCTGTGTCCAGAGAGCATCCCGTGCCAGCAGCAAAACCTGCAGCGCCTCCTTTGTTACCCAAGCCAAAGATGTCTGTACCCCAAGTTATTCCTCCATCAGTCAAGAGTCAAAGCCCACAGGCACTGCCAGAACCTGCAAAGATAGAAGCAGCCATCCCTGTGTCTGCTAACAAAGCAGGTAGGATCAGAGTTCTGCATGTGTCAGTCGGTTTCTATTTCCTGAAGGGTTTCTTTTTAATAAATACCAGTTGTGTCTCAATGGGTAGCCTTGCACCCCTGAGTTTAGAAGCTTGGAGTTCAAGTGTCACTCCAAAGATTTGATCTAACCTGATGCTCTTTATTGCGGTGGTGAGAGCATTGCTGGAGACATTGTCATTTGGATGAGGTTAAACGAAGGTCGCCCTCTCGAGTGGGCATAACAACAAGTACCATGTTGTTAGTTTGAAGAAGAGTAGGGGAATTCTCCCAGTCCGGACCAATGATTATTTCTTAGCCAGTATCACTAAATCAGATTATATTTGATTTGTGTCTCTTGACTGCACATGGGACCTTGATATATGTGAGTTAACTTCCTCATGACTTCACCCTGTGCAGGACGTTTCTGATGGCACTTAAACTTCCTTCCAACTCAAACAGAGTTACATAGAACTCTCCTCTCCGGCTCCTGCAAGCTTATTAGGTACAACAATGACTATACATAATGGTGAAAGATTACAGCATGCTGTTGTGCAGAGGGACTTGGGAGTGCTTGTGCGTGAATTACAAAAGGTTGGTTTGCAGGTGCAACAGATTATCAAGAAGGCAAATGGAACGTTGGTCTTCATTGCTAGAGGGATTGAATTTAAGAGTAGGGAGGTTATGCTGCAACTGTACAGGGTACTGGTGAGGCTGCAGCTGGAGTACTGCGTGCAGTTCTGGTCTCCTTGCTTGAGGAAAGATGTACTGGCTTTGGAGTTGGTGCAGAGGAGATTCACCAGGTTGATTCTGGAGATGAGGTGGTTAGCCTATGAGGAGAGATTGAGTTGCCTGGAACTAGACACGCTGGAATTCAAAAGAAAGAGAGGGGATCTTATAGAAACATGTAAAATTATGGAGTGGATAGGTAAGAGAAGTGGGACAGTTGTTTCCACTGGTAGGTGAGACTAGAACTAGGGGACATAGCCTCAAGATTTGGGGGAATAGATTTAGGATAGAGGTGAGGAGAAACTGCCTTTCCCAGAGAGTAGTGAATCTGTGGGATTCTCTGCCCATGGAAGCAGTAGAGGCTACCTCATTAAATATATTTAGGACAGAAAGATTTTTGCATAGTAGGGTTTTGGGGGGGGGGGGGGGGAAAGGCAGGTAGGTGGATCTGAGTCCACAGCCAGATCAGCCGTGATCTTATTGAATGGTGGAGCAGGCTCGACAGGCTAGATGGCCTCCTCCTGCTCCTATTTCTTATGTTCTTAAAAAGTACTTAATTGTCATTTAAGTTGTGTTAAAGTGTCATACCTTCCACTCACTACAAAATGCAAAACATTTTGTAATCATTTCAATCTAATAATTGATATCTATATTTGATATAATCTGATATGTTGCATTTCTACAATAATTTTTGCCTTAATCAGAAGCCTGACACATGGTCAGACTGTTGTCTGAAGGTTATAATCAGAATCAGGTTTATTATCACTGACTTGTATGTTGTGAAATTTGTTGTTTTGTGGCAGCAGTACAGTGCAAAGACATAATTTTACCATAAATTACAAAATAAATAGTGCAAAATAGAAGGAATAACAAGGTAGTGTTAATGAGTTCATGGACTGTTCAGAAACCTGATAGTAGAAGAGAAGAAGCTGTTCCTAAATCATTGAGTGTAGGTGTTCAGACTCCTGTACCTCCTCCCTGATGGTAGTAACGAGAAGAGGGCATGTCCTGGATGATGAGGGTCCTTAGTGATGGATGCTGCCTTCATGTCCTCATTGGTGGGGAGAGTTGTGCCCATGATAGAGCTGGATGAGTCTATAACCCTCTGCAGCCTCTTGTGATCCTGTGCATTGGAGCCTCCATACCAGGCTGTGATGCAACCGGTCAGAATGCTCTCCACTGTAAAGCTATAGAAACTTGCAAGAGTCTTTGGTGACATACCAAATGTCCTCAAACTCCTAATGAAGTAGAGCTGCTGACATGCCTTCTTCATGAATGCATCAATATGTTGGGTCCAGGATAGGTCCTCTGAGATGTTGATGCCCAGGAACTTGAAGCTGCTCACCCTTTCCACCAATGATGCCTCAATAAGGACTGGTGTGTGTTCTCCTGACTTCCCTTTCCTGAAGTCCACAATCAATTCCTTGGTCTTGCTGACGTTGAGTGTGAGGTTGTTGTTGCGACATCACTCAACCAGCCGATCTATCTCATTTCTACCAACAACAGTGGTGTCTTCAGTGAATTTATAGATGGTGTTTGAGCTGTGCTTGGCCACACAGTCATAAGTGTAGAGAGAGTAGAGCAGTGTGGTAAGCACATATCCTTGAAGTGTGCCTGTGTTGATCGTCAGTGACGAGGAGATGTTGTTACTGGTCCACACTGACTGTTGTCTCCCGATAGGGTAGTCGAGGATCCAGCTGCAGAGGGAGGTACAGAGGCCCAGGTTATGAAGCTTGTTAATTAATACTGAGAGCTTGATGGTGTTGAATACTGAGCTGTAATCAATAAACAGCAGCCTGACGTATATTTTGCGGTTGTCTAGCTGCTCTAAAGCAGAGTGGAGAGCCTGTGTGATTGTGTCCACTGTAGACATGTTATGGCAGCAGGCAAATTACAGCGGGTCCAGGTCCTTGCTCAGGCAGGAGTTGATTCTAGCCATAACCAACCTCTCAAAGCACTTCATCACAGTAGATGTGAGCACTACTGGGCAATAGTTGTTGAGGCAGCTCACTCTGTTCTTCTTGGGATTGCTGCCATTTTGAAACAGTTGGGAACCTCTGACTGCAGCAGTGAGAGGTTGAAGATGTCCTTGAACATTCTAGCCAGTTGATCGGCACAGGTTTTCAGTACCCGGCCAGGTTCACCGTCGGGGCCTGACGCCCTTCAAGGGTTCACCGTCTTGAAGGATGTTCTGACGTTGGCCTCCGAGACACAGATCATAGGGGATTCTCCCTTTCAAAGTGTACATAAGAGACGTTAAGCTCAACTGGGAGTGAAGCGTCACTGCCATTTATGCTGTTAGGTTTTACCTTATAAGAAGTAATGCTGTTAAGGTTTGCCTTTATAGCAAACCCTGCCACACAAAAATATCTGATTCCTGTTATCTAATTAAGATCTTCTGTTCATAAACCACAGTCAAAGTTTACTCAGTTGTCAAGGCAGTAAGTTAGGTCCAAATTATCACAGATCTAGGTGTTAGCAAATTTATGCTAATATTCACTAACAAGCTCTAATTTTTTCCAGAACACACAACTACCAGAAATCAGACAAGTTTATATGTCTTTGTTTTTATTGATGGAAATTGAACTTGTAGATGTCGAATAAATATTTAGACATTTTAGGAGCAGCATGTCTATTGAAGCTGTTTAAATTTTCATGCAAATTCATACTATCAAAATGTATTTAAAAAATCCAGAAAATACATTTGTTTCCATGAGGATTTTTTTTAAAATTTAAAAATAAATATTGTTTAAATCAGAAGGTAATAGGAAAATATAAACTGCATACTAAAATTTTAAGTACAATTTTATGCTTTCTGCATGATGGGCAAGTTACTTTAATGAGTAGTGGAGGGTTGTAGAAGTTTCACTGAGTCAATGCAGAAGATCAAGGAAACTGTACTTTAATTAACAATTGACTTCTTTGAATTTCCTTCCTCTTTTACCAACCACTTGTCAACTTTGACACCAAAACACAGTATGGAGTAATGTTGAAGTATGTACATTTAAGGTCTTTTCCTTTGTACAGAGATTTGGGATTGTTTACAGATGTGTATTTGGATAGTGTAGGAAATTGCATCATGTGATTATTGTGAAGTGTTACTGAATTTTGTGTGTTAGTATGCATGAGTAATGTGAACAGCCTGCAAAGTACATGATTGGCTAGACTGTTGCTGGCTGGGACAAAAATCTCTAGTTCATAGGCTGCAGAGATTTAAAGAGAACTTTGAGTTGGAGCTGAATTCCTTGTGTGAATGAATAATATGATCCTTGCTCCTTCTGATGCTCCATTTCTCATGCACACAGAGCTGGTGCACTTCACCTTGTAGTTTGGCGCTACTGTTATAGAATGTTTCTCTTGAAATTAATGAGGTATTATCATTCTAAGGAACAATGTGCATGATTTCTCTATTGCGTTGAAAAGCTATAAGCTCTGTTCTTTCAATTTTGTTCAGTATCAGTGAATTCCAGCATGAAAGAGAGTGCAATGAGCAGACAAAGAGAATACAAGCTCGCCGCACTGCATGCCAAACGTAATGGGAATATCGAGCTTGCAACAAAATACTACCGAATAAGCAAGGTGAGGTTAATGTTAAACCATATTAACCTTTGTTTCAAACACCAGCAATCTGAGCAGGAAGTGAGTTGCATGCCAGTGTTCATTGAATGAGGGATAAATATTTCCCAATATGCCCAAACGTTATCATGTCCCACTTGACTATATTGTTCAGTTTTTAATGATGTTGAGAGTAATGTTAAAATGATGAATAGCACTTTTCTGCAGTGAACGAACTGGTGATCTGTTGGGTGCAACAGCCTAAATTAGATTGAACATCTTCCCTGCTTGTTATCAGCGTAGATCTGACCTGAAATGGATTCAGTCAGTTTTTGTTGCTTTCATAACTTGACCAAAGCACAAAACCATTGTGTAACTAACTTGTCATTAAGTATGCAATCTTGCTCAGAGAGCTTGCTAAGATACCTGGTGAAAGGAATGGGAAAGTAATAGGATGATTTGATTGGTATCTGAGAATGCTGGCACTGTGCACCTGAAATGGAAAGTGTTCCATCCCTACCCCTCCAGTTAACATCCCTAATCTTGATACCAATGAAATTGTGCAGAATTTGGACTTTCAACTAAAAATTTTTACGCTTTTATTAACTATGGGTGTTGAGTTATGGACCAAGATGGTAGATGCAAACCAGCCATGATGCCATTGAATGCAGAACAGGAAACGGAATAATTTCCTCCCCTTTCTGCATTTTTGCACAGTATTTGGAGAGAGGTAATGGTGTGATTACTCCAGCAAGGTCACTGACTTCCACACGGACTGGAGGCTATGGTGAAAATGTAGATTATCTTTGCATCTTTAACAGCATTTTGTTCTTTCTGTTCAAACTAGAAATTTGATCCTTTTCTTGAGGCACTGGATAGAGGAGAGACCGTGGATTTCAGTGAGCTGCCACCCCCTTTCGGTAGGCATTTGTACATCAGTATCCCTTTGCGCTTTAGTGTATTTTCACTCTTCGATTGCTGCAGTCAATGATTCTTGCAAAGTGTCATGTGATCTAGTTCTTAACTGCTTAATCTGGGGTTTTCTCTGAGTTTTATTGGCTTAAGAAATTATTCAGAAATGTAGAATTAGTTTAACTGCTACCATTTGTTTATTCAAGTGTATTTTATCTTCCTAGATGCTGTACCAAAGGACCAACAATCAACCCCTCCTCCTTCTCATGTGCCTGCTCCCTCAGTCCCAGTAGCCTCTCCTGCACAGTCAGTGACTGCATCAGGTGGGTCTTGAATGCATTTGGTGAATCCTTCTGTTAGTACAGAATAATCTTGGTGTTTTTTTTCCCCCAGTTCTCTTCCCTTCTGCTATTTTGAAGAGTTGATTTTTTTTCTTCTGTGTTTCTTGGTGTTTTGGTTCTAAAACTGTAGGCACCATCTCACTGCCGGTAATCTCAATGCAATCATGCACTCCTATTCTCCACTGCCTGCATTGGAACAAAGCAGTGAAAATACACAGTTGGCAAGTGTTAGAGGTTCAGTACCGTGCTATAACACTTGTCAAGTGTCGTCACTGCACGGAGCTTTAAATTCTGCCCTGTCCTTGTGGAGATTAACAATCCTTCTGTTAATTGAAGGTTTCAATTATCTTATCCACAGCAATTCCCCCTCCCCCTAAAGATGTCATGGAAGCCCTTCAACAGAGGATGGACAAATACAAGTTGGCTGCTGCACAGGCCAAGAGTGCAGGCAATGACCGGAAAGCGAGAATGCATGAACGCATAGTTAAAGTAAGCAAGCTTCCAGAATCATGCACTTTGGTCAACCTTTCAAGTTAACTGCTTGTTCCTATTTAATTCTAGCTTAAATATTAAGAGATTGTTGCTATGTTCAGTCTTTATTTTTCCAGACTGCCTCTCCTTAAGAGTTGGTCTTGAGTGAGTCAGCGGGTCATTTTAATCTAATTGTTGGTTGTCAATAGAAATTTAAAAAAAATAGGAGATGTGTGAATTGGTCTGCTGACCCACTTTCAGCACTGCAGGTGTACACAAGGCCTTCCCTCCCTTCCCCTCTCCTTCTCATTGATCATCTTGTGTGAGGTCATCTTCCTGCTTTGCTGTCACACCTCTGCTCTTACTCAGATTTGGTGGTGAAGGAGCAAAAGCTCTGTATAACAATTCCCTGCTTTCTTGACCAATGTTCTACAATCTTTTCCAGCAATACCAGGATGCCATTCGAGCACACAAAGCTGGAAGAAATGTTAACCTCAGTGAACTTCCAGTGCCACCAGGTAAAGAACAGATTTTGATTTATCTTGGTCATCTATTGCTGGACGAATCAACCTGTGACCTGTAGTGTGCAGAAGGCTAAAATACAACACAAAATGTTGGAAACACCTAGCTGGTGGGCTGGGGGAGACTCACAGGTTGTCAAAGCAACTGTCTGAGTGCAGCCAGCTACTTCATTGGGTCTTGCTGTAAGACTCTGCCTGGAACCTAGAGGCATTGGGGAAGGTAATTAGTTTTTGGGGTACAGAAGACATCTCCCATTGGTGAGGTTAGGAGCATGGATGAGGGGAGCATTGACTTTGGCATGAGTCAGTCTATACATATTCCATATTTCCTTACGACATGGAAAGAGGACACTTTGGCCCATTGAGTTTGCTCACTAATTTTCCCTGTAACATATTCTCCTGCATTCTCATCAACTCCCACTGGATTCTACCTCCCATGCTGGGGGCAATTTACAGCAGCCAATTAACTCACAAGCCTGCACATCTTTGTAATGTGAGAGAAAACTGGAGCAGCCAGGGGCAACTAATGCAGTCACAGGGAGAACATGCAAACTCCACACAAACGTCACTGGAGGTCAGGATCAAACCTGGGTTGCTGGAGCTATGAGGCAGTAGCTCTACCAGCTGCGCTCCTGTGTCAGCCAGTTTGTGCTGTGGAGATTGTAATTCCATGGATATATTTTTTTTATTTTTAGTGTTTCATTCCTGAAACAGTCACTTCACAAATTTCTGCATAAAAATTGGTTTAAGTGGCTGATACTGACTGCTTGTGTTTCACCACTAACACCCACATCCCTCCCTCAACCAAATAGCGTGGTAACTGACAAGGTGATTAAATGCTGTGTTACGTCTTTCTGCCTCCATCGTGTATCTCCAGGTTTCCCACCACTTCAGGGATCAGAAAGTAGTGCACACAATCAGACCATTGTGGGAGTGCTGGAGAGTGCGATGAAGCTGGCCAACCAGGAGGTGGATGAAGATGGTGACCGTGAGGAGGGTGAGGTAGGCTTTCATAGCTGGCAAAAAGATTCCCATCCCATCCCGTCACTAATAAAACATCGTCATATTCTGTCTTCAAATCCTGTTTGTGGATGTGTTGTCAGCTACCATGGAAATGAGCTACTATAAAGCATAGTTCTGTGATTCAGAACAGTACATGCCATAAAACTCTGATAACCTGCTATTCACCTGTTTAGAAATCCTGATGGTTCGACATCTGGCTCACAAGCTCAGGTTTGCCACACTTGTTCAGTTGGGCCCTGGTTCCCGCGCCATCTTTAAACTTGCTGGGTTCACTGGGCAATTTATTATGATACCATGAACATTTTTAAAAATAATTCTACAAAATCTGCCAGTCTAACACCACCAAAGTCCCAAACATGCCAGATTATTGGAATTTTGTTGTATCTTACACAATGTTATAAGACCATAAGGCATAGAAGCAGAATTAGGCCATTTGGTGCGTCAAATCTGCTCCACCATTCGATCATGGCTGATTTATTTTTCCCTCTCAACCCCGTTCTCCCTGTAACCTTTGACGCCCTTGTCTATCAACCTCCGCTTTAAATACACCCAATGACTTGGCCTCCACAGCCATCCGTGGTAATGAATTCCACGGATTCACCACCCTCTGGCTAAAGAAATTCCTCCTCATCTCTGTTCTAAAGTGACATCCTTCTATTCTGAGGCTGTGCTCTCTGGTCCTGGGTCTCCCATTGCTGGAAATATCCTCTCCACGTCCATTCTATCTAGGCCTTTCAATGTTTGGTAGGTTTCAATGAGATCCCCCCTCTCATCCTTCTAAACTCCAGTGTCATCAAACAGTCTTCGTATGTTAACCTTTCATTCCTGGGATCATTTTTGTAAACCTCCTCTGGACCGTCTCCAATGCCAGCACATCCTTCCTTAGATATTGGGCCCAAAACTGCTCACAATACTTCAAATGTGATCTGACCAATGCCTTATAAAGCCTCAGCATTACATCCTTGCTTTTATACTCTAGTCTTCTTGAAATGAATGCTAACATTGCATTTGCCTTCCTTACTACTGACTCAACCTGCAGTAACTCTAGTACAAATAAATATAATGTGCTATAAGTATTCAGATCAGGCAGCACCTGTGGAGCGGGAGGGAAAAGTCAATGTTTCAACTCAATGACCTTTCCTCAGAACTGGGAAAACAAGCGGGGTTTAAGTTGCAGAGAAGGGGGTGGGGTAGGGAGGACCAGTGGAATCTTGTGATAGAGGGGAGACTGAGTAACTTGTGGTGGTGCTGCCTGAGAGAGGGTTCTGAAGGCTTATTAGTTGTAGCTGGTCTGTCTGGAGATGTATAACTGAAGGGAGATGAATGAGAATAGAGAGAAAAATTGTTAGAACTGGGATGCTGTTGCTGGACATCTGAAATGAGAAGGAATCTACTTAGCAGGTCAGGGAGCACCCATGGATTGGTGACCTTGCATCAGAACTGGCCATTTCTGAGAGGAGAAATAAAATGGGAAAGGCTGGTTATCTGAAATTGTTAAATTTAATATTGAGTCCTGAAGGCTGCAACGTGCCCAGATGAGTAGCTGTTCCTCAACCTTGCATTAGATTTATTATAAAGTCACAGCAATACAGCACAGATACAGGCCCTTTGGCCCAATGAGTCTGTGCCGACCTTAAAAACTCGACCTTGTTGAAACTCTACAAGGGTCCAAAGATCGAAGTGTCGGAATGGGAGTGGGATGGAGATTTAAAGGGACAGGCAACATGATGCTCAGGATTATTCTTGTGGATTGAATGGAGGTATTCTGCAAAGTCCATCTGCATTTGGTTTCTTCCTTGTAGAGGAGACCATTAAATTGGAAGAAGTGTGAGTGAATCACTGCTTTGCCTGAAAGGACTGTTAGGGTTTCTGAATGATGGGAAGGACAGATGTTAAAGGACATGTGTTGCACCTCCTGCGATTGCCTTGGACAGTACCTTGAGAAGGGGAGTGGCTGTTGGAGATGGGAGGATGGACTAGGGAGGTGCACAAAGAACAGTTCCTTCAATATGGTGAGGGGAAGAGGAGGCTCTGTAGTGGTAGCATCTTGTTGAAAGTGGTGAGGAGACGTGGTCAAGATGACGAGGACTGTGATGGATATTTGTTGCTAACCTGTTTCCTGAGATGGGGTTGAGTGGGATATGGATCATATGAAAATAAGAGTAGTGTGGAACATGACAGAAAGAGCCATGAAATTTTTGAACTCCATCTAAGTGCAGCAAGCAGCACCAATGCAATCATCAGTCTACTAGAAGTGGAGGTGGCTAGAGCAGGACTGAAATGATGGATGATCCACTTGTCCTATAAAGAGATGGGTGTAGCTTGGACCTTTGCATTCAAGCCCTCAGCGTTGCTATGTCACTTAAGATCGTGACTGATCTGATTGTTACTTCAGTTTGCATTCCCATCTACCCTTTCATCCCCTTGTCAAGTTGAGAATAGATTCTGTCAGTTTGTGGAGGAGGGAACTGGCTGGACCTCCGTGCAAGGAATCGGGGAAACTTTCAAAGTGTTGAAGGTTATCAGAGGTGTCACAGATGTAAATGGGAAGTGTGGATGAGAGGAGGAAGAAGAGAGATAAAGTGGGACAAGAACAGGAAAAAACAATATCTACAAATAATACATTTAATTCCTTTGTAATGTGTGTAAATGGCCTGGGTTAACCTGGGTTTGTTCTGCTTAGCTGTTGCCTAAAAACCCCAGAGCCTTGTTTCCAGCAACACTGCACTGGAGTAGGCATCACACTGTCTTGGGTTGGTGTCTTCAGGATATGTTAAAGAAAGCACCTTAACCACCCTATGATAGATGTGCTCTTTAATCACATGGTGAGGGATGAGTGAGACATCTTCTTGGAAGGAGGGGAGGAGTTGGTTGTGAATTAAGCCATGACATGTGTACCCTCCTGGAAAACTAAGAGGCGAGCTGTATTGAGAAGCCAGTAGACATGTCTAGGAACGTTGGACAATCTGGGGCGACCAGTGGATGTCTCTGAATTTAGTTAAGTAGGAAACTAGCAGAGGTTAGGGCTGAGAACTTGGCTGAAGAATGTAGAGTAAATATGGTTCTAAAAAGCGGCTAATTTTTAAATATAAGAAAATTCGGCAAAACTACTATGTTCAGTTAATTGTGGATTAGGATCTTTTCCATGTCCAGTCTTTCTCGCATTCTAATTCCTTTCAGGTGTAACAATCACTTCCTGTTGGTTAGAAAATGTAACTCGGGCCTTTCTTACCAGCTTCATGGAGATCTGAAATGGTGCCCCTAAATGTCAGGTCCAGGTGGGTTTTATTGGCTGTGAACTTAACCAGGAGTTTAGCATCCCACTGAAGTTCTCACCCTGTATGTTGTACTTTCACATAAGTGAACTCTGTGGCTATTGTTTTCTAATGGATATTTTTTTCTCTGGCCAAAGAGAATGATTTTTTTCTGTAGTAAATGAATCATTGAACATCTAGATATTGCAAAGTGCTGGAATGTGAGCAGTAATGCATATTTTTCCCCCTGTACTCTTTTTAAAGCCAGCACAAAGGACACCTGCTCAAAGACCTTCTCAGCAAGCACCCTCCCGGACATCAGCACCAAAGGCATTGCCAGCTGCCCCCAATGGCTCTGAGAATCCAGCACCAAAGCAGATGTCAAACAAAGGTAGTATGGAAACTGAACTTTGGAGAGCAGCCACACATCGTGAAACGTCCCTGATGCAAAGTTGATTGTGATTTTGGAATTTTTATTCAGTGCAAGCTTCCCTGCGGCACCAAAATATTTGACTTCACTGGTCTATTATCTGGATCTAAGGCCCCTGATTCCTATTCAAACCACTGTGCCATGAATATTCTGCACTGACTTGTTTTGGCCTGTTTTAATGTGCTAAATGTAAGTATTTACAAAGCAAGGGTTCAAGATGCACACGGGAGTCTGCAGGTTCAACCAATGTAGCAAGAACTGTGGAGCCCAGTGTTTAAAGGACCCAAGTTAAATCCCAACTCTGATTTGAAAAGTATTAAAATAAAAAGCTACAAATAAATTTAAAAGTAAAGTTTTCATAACAAATGAAGATCAGATAGTTAAAATTATTCTTGGATTCAAATCCCCCTCCTTTTCTGCAGCTGTTGAGCAGCAGACTGTCATTCCTTAGTTTCTTTCCTAAGTGACCTGTCTGCACGTGTGAGTGTTGAATATTTGACTCTGCAGCACCTTGTACTCTGACCTGACTCTAACATCCACAGGTATCATCCTGCAGGTCATGGAACTAAATGTTTTGAGATCTGACTTTTGTTTTCTATTTCTAGTCCACACTTTTGACAAAATCCCTTGCCGGAGTTGCCTTTAACTCTTGCAAACCTCGCTCTGTCCCTCCCTCTCACCTGTTTTTTACATCCCTAAGAGCAGGCTGAAGGTTGAACACTGCATCTCCTTGTATGTGTGGCTCAGCACTGCATGGCATCATGCTTGTCACATTGACACTGCAGTTCACAGAAGCATTTATCACACTGAGCCCCTCCTTGTTTGTTTTATTCCACCTGGCAGCTCAGCAGCAGTTGCAGTTCTTGCAGAACAGGAAAAAGCAGTTCATGCAGGCAGCCCTGCACAAGAAGCAGAAGAATGACATTGAGGGAGCAAAATTGTATCTTCGGCAGGCTAAAGGCCTGGACCCCATGATCGAGGCTGCCAAAGCCGGGCTGCCTGTAGATATCACCAAGGTAAAGAATTTGCTTTCTGAAACAACTTGTCCTTCACTTTGATAAAAGCCTGTTTGGGGGGTGGGTGGGGGTGAAGGGGAAGGAAAAATCTACAAATGCATTGTACAGCTGGGATGTTTCAAAGACTTCAAAGTCACCGAAACCTTTTTATTTTGTAGCATGGTAACAATTATATGAAAATGACAGCTAATGTGTGCAAACAGCTGTATGATCTTTTTCGTCTCGGTGATGTTTGGTGGACAACAGAATGATGTTATGGTGTCATTATGTGACCATCTGAAAGGATGGGCGGGGCTTCTGGGTAAATTTTCATCCAAAAAGACGGCAGCTCCACCAGGAAATGTCGGCAGCATTTTGTTCAGGTCTTGGATGCGTGATTTAATTTGAGTTTCATCAGTGTTCTTGTTGTTGCCAGTAAACTTTAGTGCTGAGTAGACTACTACTAATGTGGACGAGACACAAAGGACCACAGATGTTTGTAGCTCCACAATCCAACAATCTGCTGGGGATCTCAGTGGGTCCATAACACCATAAGCTTCAGGAGCAGAATTAGGCCATTCGGCCCATCGAGTCTGCTCTACCATTCAATCAAAGAAAACAGCTTTAACCCTTAACAGTTTTTAACCCTATTCTCCTATCTTCTCCCCTTAACCCCCTTACCAGTCAAGAACCTACCAATCTTTGCCTTAAGTGCACCCAATGACTTTGCTTCCACAATCCTCTGTGGCAATGAATTCCACAAATTTACCACCCTCTGAAGAAATTCCTCCATATCACCTTTATTCTTCACCTTTAAAAGGGGCATCCCTTTATTCTGAGGCTGTGCACTTGGATCGTAGACTGCCTTACTAATGGAAACATCCTCTCCATGTCCACTCTATGCAGGCCTTTCAATCAAGTAGCATCTGTAGGGAGGAAGGAATTGTTGACATTTCTGGTGGAAGCAGCATGAGGTCTGGAAGTGTTGACGATTCCTAATTCTTCTCCCCCATCTCCACAGATGCTGCTCAACCCGCTGAGATCCTCCAACAGATTGTTGCTGGAGAAGCCCATGCTTGCTTCCAGATGGGGAGAACAGCTGGTAACCCATAGGACTGGGTTGATTCGAGCCCCTGTTAACATTGACGGTTGTGATGTTAACTTGTCTGGCTAAATGATCTAATAACTGAGCAATGCTTAATCTTGGTGGCACCCCTTAAATTTCTAGGTACCAGCACCCCCAGAAAACGAGGAAGACTTTGTGTTAGTGCGACAAAGAGGGGTACATGTACCCCAGAAAACGGCGGAACAATATGGTCAGCTGATGGAAGTTCTGAAACAACAGTACGAGGTAAAAACACAACAGCAATAGTAGGATTAAGGAAAGGAGTATAATAGAGTATCTAGTCATGTTAAGATCTTTTTCTCAAACAATCCCTCAGGATTGAGGATGATTTATTCCACACAGCTTTTGTGGGTTCTGAAGTGGCTAAGGTGGGAAACACAACCTCTTTCACAGTTGGGACAGGTGGTGACTGACCAGACAGGTAGCTTTGTGAGGTGGTGTGCTCCTTCCACCATTTTCACAGGGACTCTGGATGCACTTGATCATGGTCTTAATGTTCTCAGTTAAAATAATAGAATAATCTTCGAATAGGTGCATATCTCATTTGCATTTGTGGAAGGGATTCTGTTCAGATTTTAAGTTCATTCCTCCAGCCTCAAATCTTAATATAGTATCCTCCATTTCTTTCTGCGTTAGACCATCTGTTTGTAGGAGTGTCAAGGTTCATATGTGGTATCCACACGCATTGTGGAAACGTCCAGTGGAAGTTTGTTTATGCCAGCACTTGGAATCTCTAAATGCATCATTCATTAATTCACTTTTTATTATTTTGTGTGTTTTTTTTCTGTATATAATTTATAACTGAGGAGGATAAACTGTGTTGGCAGTTTAGGTTGAACAGTTGGGCAAGGTGTGGGAGGATGCTGGGCAACTTTGAGGACTTTGGAGGAACAGAAGGTTGGAAAAAATTGTTTGATTAAAGTAATCACAACAGGGTGTTGCTACAAGGATGAGAAACTAATGTTCAAGTTGTGCCGCTTGGCACTAATGGGCATTGGGCAAGGTTATATCAGAAAGGGAAATTCTGTAATTATTGGGTGGGGGAAATAAAAATGAATAGAGTCAGAGTCATTCAGCACAAAATCAGACCCTTCAGCCCACCATGTTGACCCAGTACCCACGTTTATTAATGCCATTTACCAGCAACTTTATGATTGGTAACTGTTGATTTTTAAAATGAACGTTAAGTTAGTTTTGTACTTTTAAGGCTTTCATATGCTTAGTAGCCACCATGATTTGGATAGGTCAGGACGTAATTTTCTGTTTTTTTTTCTTGCTGCAAATGCACATTAGAACAACATTGGAAGTGATAAATGAAATGTTAACTTATCTTGGTCACATCGCTAACAGACTGAAGAAAGCCAAGTTTTTTCCTTTTTTGTTTTCAGTCAAGTATACTAAATTGCACTTGCACACACGTACTTGAAAAAGTTAAACTCCATTGCAGGTGAGATGTGTATTTGGGAAAATGTGCCTACTAATGATCCTTGCATTTGTGTCTTCCTGCAGAAATGCATGAAGTACTCCAAGCAGTACACACATCTTGGCAACGTGTCAGAGACCACCAAGTGAGTAACTGTGCTTTCACCCTTTCTTTTCCGTCCTGCATGAAGCATTTGATTTTCTGAAGTAAGTAGCAAGGATATCATTTGATGGGATAATATGGGATGCAGTAATCCGGTGTCCAGTTGTTTGGAAATCCCACTGGTTTGGCATCCAGTTTGCTGGGGCTCTGCTCTCCATGCTTCCTTTCAATTAGCCAGGTTCATTGGAAAATGAGAGACATATTTAAAACAAAAAGGTGAAATTGTTTGCATTTTAATTGGAATAACATCCAAAAGTCTGCAAAATCTGCCAAAGTCCCACGGGTATCAAATTAAGGTTTAGCTATAATTCCATAGTTGAAACTCTTGTCAGTTTGCATAGTTTTCTCAACATTATGTTGTAGCTGATTTGTTGCTTAACTTTACCTTTGTATCTGGTTGAATACAAACTGGAGATGTTTACCGGCATCTGCTCACTTTGTCGGACAATGCTCACGTGGGCCATTGTTGATCACGTATTTGAGATGAAGTGGTAGTGAAACTTGCAGCCCATGTTTTGCTCTCTACTTAAGCGCTGGTGGATTAAGTCTGTAACTGAAATCCTTTGGCTGTTTAATTTTGATTAAACCTTTTTCCTATCCTAAAGGATGCCAAGATTTAGATTAGTCATTAACACAACAAAGGCTAAGGATGGCATCCAGGGCTTCCTTGATGCATTAGATTAGTTTTATATTACGCAACATATTGTTTGATTGAGTCTTTGTTTCCTTACTGCTAATGTGCCGGAGCAGCATTGCACTAATTTTAAAATAAAAATTGCAGAAGAGCCTGGCCTGTTTCTGTTTCATTTCTGCAACTTGGTCAGAAAATGGTTAAAGTTTAAAAACTAGAGCCCAGATGCTCTGCATTTAGTTCTTGAGAATTTTTAATTTCGAGCTGAATTTAAAACTGAATGTTTCTGATTTTTTTTTATTTTGGAGTGCATTCACTTTTTTTTTTGGATCATTTTGTATTGCTTGCCTGACTTCTACAGGACATTAAATATGCATTATCAATAGTGAAATGATTTTCATAACTAGAATCATTGTACTTTTTTTCCAGTATTTTCTCTTGCTGTTGAGCAGCCTTGATTGCTGACTGGATTTTTCATTGCTGGCTGTTGATTCTGAGCAGTCACTAATATTATGTTAAAATTCTACTGAAGTTCAGAATGTGGTGCTGAGGTTTAAAACTTCCAGGGAGCAGAAGTTTTGAAGCTGTAATATAAACAGAAGGTGTTGGAAATAGTCAGCAGGTTAAACACCATCTGTGCAAAGAGAAAAACAGTTACTTTCCAGGTCGAAGATCCCTGTATCAGAGGAGAGTCAGTTCTGACGACAGGTCTTTGACCTGAAACTTTAACTCTGTTTCTCCTTCCACAGATGCTGCCTGACCTGCTTAGTGTTTCCAACATCTTCTGCTTCTAATTCAGATTTGCAGCATCTGTTTTTTTTTGATTTAACAATTGAGCAATTATAAGCTTGACTTGTTGGGTGCACGGAGTTGTGTCTTTATTGTAAATGTACCATAAACAGTACATTTATAAGGAAAATTGAGTAGGAAGGGGTTATTCTTTAACCAATTCATTCCACTGTTCGTTTGCTTCTAAAGATTTGAGAAAATGGCAGATGATTGCAAAAAGAATATTGAGATCCTGAAGCAGGCACATGCCCAGGGCTGCCCTTTACCCAGATACCACCAAGAGGAAAGGACCTTCCAGGTGATCAAGTGAGTAGCAGCTCAAGAAATGTGTAGAAGGTTTGAGAATAATTCAGCTGTTGGATTCATTAGCTTCTGCTGGTGTAAATTGTTCGAACATTATTTTGGAATAATTACTTTTGAGTAATATTAACATGCAAATCTTAATCGTATGGAACTGCAGGACTCCCACAAAGCTGAGAGTAAAAGTGCTTGAATTGTCTCTTGAAGTATTGTATCAACGCAGCCATCGTAATTTCCTTCTTTCTGTCTTGTCTTACCCAATGTTAGAAAATATGTGTAAGGGAGACTGATGTATTTCCGAAGTATAAATAATGTGCCAGAATGTAATTATGATGCCAAGTGGGTAAATACCCATCTGCATTACCCTAGTGGTTATGTTACTGGTTTTGTAATCCTGAGGCTTATCTTGGATAACAATTTGGCAGTCATGAGCTGAAGTTCCACAACAGCAGTTTGGCGGTTCAAATTCAGTGAATTAAATCTGGAACAAAACCAATTTATTATCAGAAATGGGGGGGAAAAAAAGCAAGGTGCTGGAGGAACTCAGCAGGTCAGGCAGCATCCGTGGAGAAAAACAGATGGTCAATGTTTCGGGTCAGGACCCTTCTTCAGGACTGAAGACAGGAAAAGGGGAAGCCCAATATATAGGAGGGAAAAGCAGAGCAGTGATAGGTGGACAAAAGAGGGGAGGCGGGGTGGGCACAAAGTGGTGATAGGTAGATGCAGGTAGGAGATGGTGATAGCAGAGGAGGAGGGGAGAGCAGATCCACTGGGGGATAGGACAAAAGTATGGAGGCAGGTGGCATGGGGGAAGGGGAGGAGAGGGAAAGGAGAGAGGCTAAGAAAGGAAAGAAAAGAAGAGGCAAGGTTGGCAGGTGGGGTGGGGGTTGGTTTACTTAAAATGGGAGAATTTGATGTTCATGCCGTTAGGCTGTAAGGTCCCAAGATAGAAAATAAGGTGCCGTTCCTCCAATTTGTATTTGGACTTCTGGCAGGGGAAGAGGCAGAGGACTGACATATCAGTGATGGAGGGGGATTTGAAGTGACTGGCAATGGGGAGAGGCAGATCGTGGATACAGACGGAGCGCAGGTGTTCTACAAAACAGTCACCTAATCTATGTTGGTCACGCCAGTGTTGAGGAGGCCACACTTGGAGCACTGAGTGCAGTAGATGGGGGGAAAAAAGGGGAGGTACAGGTAAATCTCTGCCTCACTTGAAAGAACTGTTTGGGTCCCTGGATGGAGGTTCCTGCAAAAGGCTGAAAAGGGAGGGGAGGGGAAGATGTTCTTGGTGGTGGGGTCCCATTGGAGATGGCAGAAGTGGCGGAGAATGATGTGTTGGATACATAGGCTGGTGGGATGAAATGTGAGGACAAGGGGGACCCTATCCCTGTTGGGTCTGGGAGGGGTGGGGGTGAGAGCAGAGGTGCGGGAAATGGCAGAGATGCAGATCCGAGCTCTCTTGACCACAGTAGGGGAAGAGCCATGGTTAGTAAAGAAGTTGGACATCTCGGATGTCCTGGAGTAGAAAGCCTCATCTGAGGTGGAGAAATTGAGAGAGAGGGATAGTGTCCTTGCAAGAGACAGGGTGAGAGGAGCTGTAATCAAGGTAGCTGTGGGCATCAGTGGATTCGTAGAAGATGTCAGTGGATAAAGAATCTCCTGAGATGGAGAGATCAAGAAAGGAGAGAGGTGTCAGAGATAGTCCAAGTGAATTGGAGAGCCGGGTGAAAATTAGTGGCAAACTTTATGAAACTGTCAAGTTCCACATGGGTGCAAGAGGTGGCACCGATGCAGTCGTCGATATAGCAAAGAAAGAGTTGAGGAATGGGGCCAGAGGAGGCTTGGAGTCTGCTGATATCGTAGCCAACGAAAAGGCAGGCATAGCTGGGGCCCATGCGAGTGCCTATGGCTACGCCCTTGGAAAGTGAGAGGAATCAAAAGAAATTGTTTAGAGTGAGGACAAGTTCAACCAGGTGGAGGAGAGTGTTAGTGGAAGGGGACTGGTTCTGTCTCTGGTTGAGAAAGGAGCGGAGGGCGGTGAGGCTGTCATGATGGGGAATGGACGTATATGGGGACTGGGCATCCGTGGTGAAGATGAGGTTGTGCATGCCAGAGCAGAAAAGTCAAGACGGCTGATATCGTGCCGACAGTTGGCTATGACTAGGTCCAGGGAAGGTAACACCCCTGGTGGGGAGATCCAGGTGGAAGAAGAGGGCTGGAAGTGGGAGAACGGGTCATCTGAAGGGGGAGAGGTCTCATTACTGACGAAGGCGGCGCAGAGGCAGCGGAAAAAAAGCTCGACATCATGGCGGACTCGGAATTTGTTGAGGTGGGGGCATAGAGGTACAAAGGTGAGGCCTTAGCTGAGAACAGACCGCTCAGCCTCAGAGGGGAAGGTCAGCAGGGAGGTCGCCCCTATCAGCCTTTAGCAGGGACAGCTCTTTCCATGACTCCCTGGTTCACTGCTTCCTCCCCACCCATCCCACTCCCACCTCGGGGACTTTCCACTGCCCCCCTTATAGGTGTAACACCTGCCCCTACATCACCTCCATCCATGGACCCAAGCAGTCCTTTCAGGTGAGGCAGATTTACCTGCAACTCCCCCAATATCATCTACTGCATTTGGTGCTCCAAGTGTGGCCTCCTCTACATGGGCGAGACCGAATGCAGACTAGGTGACCGTTTCACAGAAAACCTGCGCTCTGTCTGTAACCATGATCTGCATCTCCCCGTTGCCGGTCACTTCAACTCCCCCTCTCGCTCCATCAATGATATGTCAGTCCTCTGCCCCCTCCACTGCTGGGAGAAGTCCAAACACAAACTGGAGGAACAACATCTCTTTTTATGTCTTGGGACCTTACAGCCTAAAGGCACAAACATTGAATTCTCCCACTTTAAGAAAACCAAACCCCACACCACCCCCCCACCTTGCCTCTTTTCTTCCCTTTCCTAGCCCATCTCTTTTCTCCTTGCCTTTTTTTTCTCTCTCTCTCCTTTTCCTCTCCTCCTCTCTCCTCTCTCCCTTTCACCACCCCCCCCCCCCCCCCCCCCCCCCTCCACCCATGCTGTTTGCCTCCATACCTTTGACCCATCTCCTGGTAGATCTGCTCTCCCCTCCTCCCCCACACCTGCCCATAACTATCTCTTACCTGCATCTACCTATCACCACCTTGTGCCCACCCCACCTCCCCTCTTTTGTCCACCTATCACTGCTTTGTTCCCCCCCCCCCCCTTTTATATTGGGCTTCCCCGTTTCCTATCTTCATTTCTGACCTGAAACGTTGACTGTCTGTTTTTCTCCATGGGTGCTGCCTGACCTGCTGAGTTCCTCCAGCATCTTGTTGTTTCATCTAGATTCCAGCATCTGCAGTCCTTTGTTTCTTTATTATCAGAAATGGTGACCACAAAATTGTACAGGATTGTCAAGAGAAACCTAAACCTGTTCAGCAGTGTTTCAGACTTGCCTCATCTATCCTGCTTGTGACTCCAGTGCTTGACCCTTAACTCCTTTCTGTAATGACTTGGTAATCCACTTTAATTAGTAATGAACAATAAATGTCCTTGCCACTATCCTCCACGTGCCATGAACAATTTATAAAAACATAGCTGGACAGTTCTGCATGTAAACATCTAAAAGTAGTTAAGAGGGCAAATGGCATATTCACTTTCAAAGGGTTTGGGGTTTAGAAGCAGGGAATTTTTTTAAATTACAAATGTACAAGGTGTTGGTTAGGCCACACCTGGAGTAATACACACAGTTTTAGTCTCCTTCCATAAGAAAGGATATAGTAATGTTGGAGACAATCTGAAAGAGATTCACCAGGCTAATTTCTGGACTGAATATTGTCCTCTCTAGAGAGGCTAGACTGGTTGGGTCTGTGTTCTTTGGTGTGAAAATGAGAGGTGATCTTACAGAAACACAAGATCCTAGGGGGACTTGATAGGGTAGATGTCAGGATATTTTCACCAATGGAAGAATATTAAATAAGGGGACAATGTTTTAAGGTAAGAACGTAGAACACCACAGCAGAGTACAGGCACTTCGGCCCATGAAGTTGTGCCGACATGTTATCCTGCTTTAAGATCTATCTAACCCTTCCCTCCCACTTAGCACTCCATTTTTCTATCATGCATGTGTCTATCTAAGAATCTCTTAAATGTCCCTAATGTATCTGCCTCCACCACCTCTGCTGGCAGTGCATTCCACGCACCCACCACTCTCTGTGTAAATGAAAAAGACTTACCCCTGACATCCCCCTTATACCTTCCTCCAATCACCTTAAAATTATGTCCCCTCGTGTTAGCCATTGTCGCCCTGGGAAAAAGTTTCTGACTGTCCACTTGATCTATGCCTCTCTTCATCTTGTACACCTCTATCAAATCACCTCTCATTCCTCCTCCTCTCCAAAGAGAAAAGCCCTAGCTTGCATAACCTATCCTCATAAGACGTGCTCTGCAATCCACGCAGCATACTGGTAAATCTCCTCTGCACCCTCCCTAAAGCTTCCACATCCTTCCTATCATGAGGCGACTAGAACTGAACATAATACTCCAAGTGCAGTCTAACCAGAGTTTTTAGAGCTGCAACATTACCTGGCAGCTCTTGAACTCGATACCCCAACTAATGAAGGCCAACACAACATATGACTTCTTAACAACCCTATTGACCTGCGTGGCAACCTTGGTCATTTAAAACAGAGGTACATAGAAATTTCTTCTCGCAGGGGATAATGAAGTTCTGAAATTCTGTCCCAGAGGGTTGTGGCTAGCTCGTTAAAAGTAATTAAAGTGCAGGTGGATAATTTGTTTTGCAAGATCAGGGGATTGAGGGCTATGGGGACCTGGCACAGAAAGGAGTGGAGGTGTGGGGCAGATCAGCCATGATTATATTGAATAGTAGGGCAAGCTTGAGGGTCCAAGTGGCCTCTTACTGCTCTTATTTTCTTTTGTTCTTGTGTGATATTAATGTAGTACACTGCTTAGTTTTAATCTGTTATCTGTTTAAATAAAATATTACAAAGCTCTGTATAAATTAAATACAGATGTATTTACATAGCCAAAACTCTCAATTCTTCAGCCACCATTTATATTGTATGTTACATGGGTGGCCATTCTGTGCATAGGCACTACATTTGACAAGTAATTGATTGCCTGAAAAATATCCTGAGACTGTGAAACGATCAATAGATATTGAGGTAAATTTTTGCACAACATCAAAATGAAGTTGCAATCCATCAATGGAAAGATTGTTGAGGAAGGAAATGGACAAGGACATCTTGTCTTCGTTGAGATAGCTTCTTGAGATCGTTAGCATCTACGTAACTGGGCTTGCAGGGCCTCTGTAACAGCACTGCCAGTGGGGTATATACCCAAATTACAATCTGGTCCTGATATGGCTCTGACCCTTTGACCTTTGTATCTGATGTTTGAAATACTGTAGTTAATTTGATGTGGGGCTATGTTTTGATGTCTGTCTTTGCTTTGTTTCAGAATATTTCCTGACCTCTCAAATAGTGACTTGATTCTTTTCATCGTTAAAGGAATCAACCTGCCTCCCCCTCCAGGTAATACAGTTGGCTTAACAGTTTACCGACTCCCACCCATCTGGGTGGGAAGGCAACATTGGTCATTAGAGTGAGAAGGATAACTTCTAAGCCAGTGCAGCTCGGGCTTATCTTGGATGTTGGGTCTTCAGAGTGTTAGATACAGGCTGGCGTCAAACTAAGGTCAGACTGAAAGTGGGATAGAAAGTTAGTCACAGGCAGCTGGAAGCACTGTCACACTGGCCAACTAACTGGAGGTCTTCTGCATAATTACCACCCAATCTGCCTTTGTGACTTGTGTAGAAGAGAGCACATCATGAGGAGTGTAGAGCTCTCTCCCTGTGTAGAAGAGAGCACATCACGAGGAGTATAGAGAACTCTCCCTGTGTAGAAGAGAACACATCATGAGGAGTGAATGCAGCACACTGAATTGTAAGAGATGCAAATAAATTGCACTTCTCCTGGGAAGTGTTTGGGGGTCATTGACGGTGGGAAGGAAGGTAAAAAAGCAAATGTGCTATATCTTGCTTTCACACAGGAAAGTGCTGTGGGAACCAAACCAGTCTGTTTTCTTGCAAGCAGAATCTATGGAGACTGATGGTTGTGGATGCTACAGGGTATTGAAATCTGATTTATGCAATCCTAAACAGTCTCTGCGATTATATCTGAGAATCTTTTTGCATCAATACCCTCTGCACTTGAAAGAAGAATAATTACAGGAGTGGAGCTAGTTTCCAGGTGTTTTTCCTTTGATGGAAATAGTGACTGGCATTGTTGAGGTGGGTTGATGGTATCCTGCTAGTGCCAGTACCCATTCATTGATAGGGTATGGGGGTGGTTATAATTTGGGAGGGGCAGAAGCCTGTTCTTTGCTGAGTGACAGCATAATACCTAATAACCATTTCCTGTTTCCTGCAGGTGTTGCACCAAATGATCTGGATGCCTTTGTCAAGTTTGAATTTGCCTTCCCAAACACGGTAAGTGGAACAGTACTCAGGAGTTGCTCATTGACCCAGCTGTTGGACTTGGGTGTCAAGTTAAGCCCAGGACGCCCAAGAACAAAAACAGGATAGCAGACCAGGTAAATCCAGGGGCTACAGATGAGGCACAGAAACCATGATGCTGGAGGAATACCAAGAAAGTAAGAGATGTCCCTGTTTTAATAAACTGGGAAAGTAAGTTCCAATACCAGACAGCAACAAACTTTTTTCAGCGTGTTGTGAAAAGTCCAATGTATGAAAAGTTTAATGACCTTTATTTCACTGAAGTGAGTGGCTTGAATCTTAATTGGAATCAGTTTATTATATTCACATGTACCCAGGTACAGTGGAAAAACTTAGTTTTGCAAGCCATCCATACAGATCATTTCAAAACATAAGTACATTGAAGTAGCACAAAGGAAAAAGCAATAACAGAGTGCAGAATATAGTGTTACAATTACAGAGAAAGTGCAGGTAGATGATAAGGCCCATGATGAGGTAGATTGAGGTCAAGAGTTCATCTCTAACATACAAGAGGTCCGTTCACGAGTCTTATAACAGTGGGATAGAAGCTGTCCTTGAGCCTGGTGGTGTGAGTTTTCAAGCCTTTGTGTCTTCTGCCTGATGGGAGGGAGGGAAGAGACAATGTCTGGGGCAGGTGGGGTCTTTGATTATGTTGGCCGCTTTACCGAGGCAGCGACAAGTGTAGGCAGAGTCCACGGAGGGGAGGGTGGTTTTTGTGATAGACTGGGATGAGTTCACAACTCTCTGAAGTTTCTTACTGTCAAGGGCAGAGCAGTTGCCATACCAAGCCATGATGCATCCAGATAGGATGTTTTCTATAGTGCATCTATAAAAATTGGTGAGGGTCAATGGGGATGTGCCAATTATGTCACATATTCTACTAAATATCATATCCTGTGCTGTTTGCTGATGACATTTGAGAGCTTTACATGAACGAAAAGAACAACAAGCAGGAAGAAAGGAGGATGGAGAGTACCAGTGGGTATAATTGTGAACAGAGAAGTTTGAAAATTGGGAGAACCTTGAGCAAAGGTGCACAGACTCAATGAACTGATCTAATTGACTTTGTACTGCAATGCCTTTATTTGAAAATTCTCCTCCCTTGGGTAGCTCAATAGGCTTGTCCCTCCCTACCTCTAACCTACTTCAACCTGACAGTCCTCAGCTCTGTCCTTCAATTCTGGTCTCATGCACACACCTGGCATCCTTCACTTCACTGTTGCTACCTGTGCCTTCAGTAGCTTAAGCTTTGAATGCTGGAATTTTTTCCCTAAGCCTCTTCTATCTACTTTTTAAATCAATTCTTGAAACTTGCTCCTGACCAAGTTTTTGATCACTTGTCCTGATATCTCTGACTTGTCAGATTACACTCCAGCGAAGTACCCTGGATTGTTATTACTCTTAAAGATCATGTAAAAAAGCAGGTTGTTGTTGGTTTTAAATTTAATCCTAATTTCTATCTGTCTTTGTATTTTTTTTGTATTTATTTTCTCATGTAATTGAGTTCTACAAGATCCAACATACATCAGCACAACTTTAGTACCTCTTGTGCTTTTATGAATCTGTGTACTGCTGTCATCATGGTGGCCACTCTGTTCCTTTCAACAGGAAGAAGCGCAGAAAGACAAAACCAACGTTGTGAAGAACACAAACTGTCCAGGTATGTGAAGCAGGAGAGCTTTGGTTTCCACAGTCGTTGGCTTGCAAAAGTCGCGGTGAGTTTGCACTGTCGGTGGTGGCTGAGAGACAGTTGTTCACACCCCACTTCTGAACTTTCACTTAAGCAAGGCTGGCGCAGCCGTACTGAGGCAGTGCCATGTTCTTAAGAGGTGTGGTTTTGTACAGGTGGATGTAAGACCAAGCACTGATAGAAATGATCCCATTGCATCATTAAATAAATTGTATGAGGGACTAGTTTGGGGACAGAAAATGACAAATGGAATTTTATCCAGAGAAGTGAGAGGTAATGTAATTGGGAGGTGCAACCATGCAAGGGAATGCACAGTAAAGGGGACAATATTGACTGGTGTGGAGGAACAGGAATGTTGGAGCGTGTATGTGCTCATCCTTAAAAGAAGCAAGATCAATGGCATACGAGGACCTTTCCTTTGTTAGCTGAGGCATAGAATAAAAGTGTAGGGAGGTAATACATACAGCATTGGTTGGTGAGAGGTGAAGAGGGGACTTGATTGAAACAAGGGGTCTTGACAGATGGGCATGGAGGGGATTTTTCCTGTTGTGGGAGAATCTTGAACCAGTGTCATTCTTTAAAACTAAATTGCCTCAAGGGTAAAATAGATGCATCAAATCTTTTCCCCTCCAAGGGTCGTGATTCTTTGGAAAACTTTCTCAAAGGGCAGTGGAAGGAATATTTTTCAAGGCAGCAGGAGATTAAACTCTTGGTAAGGGGAGTGAAAAGTTACCAGGGATAGATAGAAATGGGAAATTGAGGTTATAATAAGACCAGCTATGATATTAAATCGCAGAGCAGGTTTGAAGATCTGTTAATTCATATGTTTGCATGACCATCGTTGCTAGATTTGGTGAGCAGGTGTGGACTGCAGGGAACCACAGCCAGTGAGTTGGAGGGAAAGCAGTCATCAATGGACAGCAGTAAAATGGAGTGACCAGGGTCACAGTGAGATGACAGATAGGCAACCCATTGATCATTCTGCTGTCACCCTGGACGTTGCTGCACTGTTTTGGTAGTGGGAGCAATGGAAGCTCTCAGCAATCCAGTCTGTTTGTCTTCGATCGCTGATTCCTTCAGTGCAGCCTACTATAATTGCACCTTTGTTTGCTTACTAGAATTCAAAGAGAAGTTTAAATTGAATATCAACCGAGAACATCGAGCATTCAAGCGGTTGGTACAGACCAAAGGAATTAAATTTGAAATACTGCATAAAGGGTATGAATTTTCACTTTAATTGGTTTATTATTGTCACACATACCTAGATGCAATGAAAAGTGTTTATTTCCATGCCATCCAGATAGATCATTTCAAACATAGGTACATCGAGGTAGTACAAAAGGGTGAGAAAAAAAAATGCAGAATATAGTGTTACAGACAAAGTGCAGTGCAGGTAGATAAATACAATATCTTTATTAGTCACATGTACATCAAAACACAATGAAATGCATCTTTTGTGTAGAGTGTTCTGGGGGGGGGGGCAGCCCGCAAGTGTTGCCACGCTTCCGGCACCAACATAGCATGCCCAAAACCTCCTAACCTGTACGTCTATGGATTGTGGGAGGAAACCGGAGCACCCGGAGGACACCCATGCAGGCACAGGGAGAACGTACAAGCTCCTTACAGACAGTGGCCAGAATTGAACCCGGGTCACTGGTGCTGTTATAAAGTTACGCTAACCGGTACACTACCGTGCCTGCCCATACGATGCAAGGGCCATTTCAGTAAATAGACTGTTAGGTCAATGGCATTATGGACTACACGTGAGCTTAATGAACTTGCTACAGCAAAGAGAGTTAAGGGTATTGAGTTGATCGGGTGATTTTTCCAAAGTCAACCACATGATGGCAGGGAAGTCAAACCTTTGATGCAGTGGCTGATTATTAAACTCTGATAATCCAGCCTGTTTGGGACTTTGGTGCCAGACTTGCAAATTTTCTAGACTATTGGATCTTATTTCAATTAATGCACCATCACCCTTTACATGAATGTTTTTTTTAGATGTTAGTATTAAAACACTTCTCAGTGAAGCAGGTAGGCAGGAAGGGAAGGCAATATGTAGGAAATGAACCCGGGAACCTGGGCCCTGGTGAGTGGGGAGGAAGTGGGCAAATGTCACCTGTGGCACCGGATGCTGAGCCGTTGGGATTCCAAAATTGTTGGCTAGAGGATTATCAGAGTTTTACTAGTAATTAGTTTATTACTATCATATGTACAGTGGAAAAACTTTTGTTTTGCATACAGATAATTTCATCACATCAGTACATTGAGGTAGTAAAAGAGAAAACAATAATGGAGTGCAGAATAAAGTGTTACAGTTACAGAGAAAATGCAGTGCAGGCAGACAATAAGGCGAAAAGAACATTAGTAATTCTTAAAATCTTAGAATTTAGATGTAAAAGAGTAGAATGATTATAAAAGAAGTAGTGAATGGATCTGCAGAGAGCAGTTTGCAGAGTCCCCACACTCTGGTGCCATCTTGTAACTAATTCTCAGTCCACTCAAACTCCACTTAAAGCTTTAATCCACGTAGCAGAGGATGTTGTCCGTCTCTGCTGTTGGACATTCTAGCTGGGCAGTCATGTTGCTATGGGCAAAGTACCCCTTGTTCTCTCTCTTGTCTCCACAATACTGGCTCGTACAATTGGATGCTCATAGTGAAGGGATAGGAGAGCATGTGGACGTGCTTGCTTATGCTCAGCTGTACTGCCAGGAACCTCAGTGGAAAAATTGAAGCCTTGGTATGGATCTCTTGAGCAGCACTTCTCACCTGCTGCCAGTATCTTTTGGTTCCCAACTCCCCAGCACATTCTGCTGTATATTGTATAACTTTTGGGTTACTATCTGAGGCTATAGAGCCCAAGTTATTCTATCAATTTTCCTTCAAACCATTGCATGAGGTTACCCAAGAGCTGGAGTGTAAAATAACAATTATTTACTGTCTTGTGTAACAGTAAATAATTGTTCTTTCTTACCCTGACAGGGGACTTTTCAAGAATGATCGTGTCGTGGGAACATCTCAGCTTAAGCTGGACAAACTTGAATCACGGTGTGAGATTCGGGAAATCCTGGAGGTGAGTTTCATGAGTTATTAAAATGAGACTTTATTTAATGTATCAATTACAAGTTGGCTTCTTTGTGATTTGAAAACTAGAGTTCAAAATAAATCTCCTGGAAAATCTCCTCGGCCTTTTCTCCTTGGAGAGACGGAGGATGAGGGGGGACCTGATTGAGGAGTATAAGGTGATGAGAGGTATTAATAGGGTAGATAGTCAGAGGCTTTTCCCCAGGGCTGAATTGGTGGCCACAGGAGGACATAGGTTTAGGGTGCTGGGGAGTAGATATAGAGGAGATGTCAGGGGTAAGTTTTTTACTCAGAGTGGTGAGTGGGTGGAATGGGCTGCTGGAAACGGTGGTGGAGGCTGATACGATAGGGTCTTTCAAGAGACTGTTAGATAGGTACATGGAGCTGAGTAAAATTGAGGGCTATGGGTAAGCCTAGTAATTTCTAGGGTAGGGACATGTTCGGCACAGCTTCATGAAAAAATGGCCTGAATTGTGCTGTAATTGTTTTATTGAAAGATTATGACCAAGTAACTTGAGCACCACTAAATTGACTCAAACTCTGTGCAACTTCCACTGCTTGCAGTGTGGAAGGAGCCATTCAGTTGGTCAAAATGGTACTGGCTCTCAAGGAGCAAATCAGCTAGTCGTGTTCCCTCCCCATAGCCTTGCAAACTCTGTCCTTTTACAGTTATCCTGTTTTGGATGCCATAATTGACTCGACTCCCACGGCAGCACATTTCAGACCTCAGTCACTTGCAACATTAAAAAAATGTGTTTCTGTATGTCAGCTTTTGTTCTTTTTGCCAGATGCTTCTAATCTATTTGCAACCTGAGTATCCTCCTTCAAGACAATTTGTGAGGACAGTAACGTCAGTAAATTTCAGGGGAATTAAGTCTTTTGAAAAAGGAACAGATTGTAATGTATGAGAAAGGGGGAGACCAGACAGCATCTCTCAGACCTGGAAAAGGTTCCTGATTCTATAGGTTTTCCATATTGCTGATTACTGATTTTAATTGTTCAGTTTCATTATCATTGGGACTGCTTTTTTTTCTTTGTCACAACGATCTGTCCTGAATGTTTACACCCATTCTGGCCTGGCTTTCTGACTTGTTTCTGCTTGGCTGTTAATTGAGAGCCTCTTCATCTGAACACTGGTACCTCCTGCAAAGCCAGTACTGAAGCAGTTCAGGCTGAAGACCCTTGGTCAGACTTGAATGCTCATTCAGTTGAATGGAATATTTTTTTAAATAGTGAAGCTAGGAACTGTGGATGAGCAATGAACCTGGGGATCTAATGCAGAAATCCCTAAAGAGTAAAGAACAGGCACAAAAAAAATGCCTCTATCCTGAGTGGGCTGCAGTATAATGGTTGGATAGGATTTATTTTGCAGTTATATTAACTTCAGCATGGATATATTGACTCAGTAAAAGGTACAACACTGATTAACAGGAATGATACAGGATTAAAAGTATTAAACTATTCACCATAGGGTATGTGGTTAAAGGTACATTCCCTTGAATCAGAGTCAGATTTATTATCACTGACATATGATGTGAAATGTTTTTCTGCAGCAGCAATACAGTGCGAGTGTGGAAAGTGTCCCTTGAATGTGGAGAGTAAGGGGTTCAGTGGTAACTTAAGTCCTCCAGCCCAGAACATAAAGTCCAGTGCTGTTGTTCGAAAACTCTGCACAATTTTTTTTGGAAATGGGGAACTCTTTCCCTAAAATGGTTGCTCAGGCAGATTGTTGATCAAAAATAACAAGGCCCTGATTTATGTTAGGCAAGCCATTAAAAGATGCAGAGCCAGGGGAGGCAGATTGAGTTGAGATTCGGGTTGGCTATAATCTGATCTCCCTGACAACAGAGCAGGTTGGAGGTGATCAATAGTCTGCTCTTGTTTCTGTGCTCCTGTCATTTCATGGATTGACAAGAATGGGGCATGGCAGAGGTCCTCTTCCTTGTTGAGGGCTGCTGGTGGTGGGTCTGCATTCTTGAATTGCTTTTCACTCTGACACTGTTTCTGCTAAGATCCTGGTTACAGCTAATAGACTGAGAGTATAACATGCTAAGCTGTGTGTCGATGGTCTAAGCTGCAAAACTTCAACCTGTTGCTGGTACCGGTGCCTGTGTCTTGTGTTCCTTTCTGCTGCTCTTCCTGGATGGGGTCAATGGAATTCACTGTTCAGAGATGGTCCAAACCATCAATTCTGATAGAATCAAGGCAGTGTCTGTAAAGGCAGCAAGGAGGTAATGGTTGAGCAGGCAGTAGAGGGGGATTTGGCAACTATCTGATCCATGGTGTAATTACAAAACTTCACTGTATTTGCGGTCACTACAAGAAAATCACACATCATGCTGCCAGCTGTCCAAATAACTCTACTAAACTATTTATGATGAAGGGTCTCAACCTGAAATGTCAACTATCCCTTTGCCTTCACAGATGCTGCTTGACCCACTGAGTTCCTCCAGTTTTTTTGCTCCAGATTCCAGCATCTGTAGTCTCTCGTGTCTCCAAACTATTTATAATGGTTTGGCTTATAGTTGAGATTTTCAGCAAAATCATGATTCCTTTTCCTCAGCATTCAGTGATGCAGTGTTCTTCTGTGGATGGAACTCTTGGAGAATTAGCAAACCCATCGGAACCAGTCTACTTGGATTTCTTTCCACCAGGCTGGGAGGATGCAAGGTCTAATCAATTGCTGTTTCTGTCCTTGCCACATGTAATAACTTTTTTCTTAATGTTGCTCTAGGTTCTGGATGGCAGAAAGACCACTGGAGGTCGGCTGGAGGTGATTGTAAATATCCGGGAGCCGCTGAGCTCCCAGCAGCTCGAGAGAGTGACAGAGAAGTGGCTCGTCATTGATGCTCAGAGCTTGCCAGTGGTACGGTAGCACTGTAACATTAAAAGTTAAAGCTCTTTGAAGCTGACACACTGAAGCTTCAATGTCATTTTGTAAACGTTTAATTTTAAGGATGTCACAATAGCAAATGTTTCTGTTGTCTGCTGCATATGGAGCAGGGAAGCCAGGATGTGAATATTTATCTTACAGATATAATGTTACATGGGAAGTTCTGTTGCTTTTGATATATTTAAAGTCTTGTTTCTTTGCTCAGTTGTAAAGTTGTTTCTCTGAAGGAGATGGTGTCATTTTGGATGGTTACCTTGGGTTTTGGGCTGTGGTTAGGATGATGAGCTTCCTGGCTCTCTACAAACTAAACCATGCATGTACAATATTTGGTTAATGGAGGTTCCTGAGGTTCAGTAGAAATCCCTGTTGCCATTTTAAGCTTTCTGGATGTGTCATTTGCCCTTGCTTTTCGGATAAGAGTACATTGTACATATTCTAGGTTAAGAGTATTTCTATGCGAGTTCCAAGTGTAATATGTTAGGGTGATTGAGTTCAAGAGCCACAAGGTAATGTTGCAGCTCTATAAAACTCTGGTTAGACCACACTTGGAGTATTGTGTTCAGTTCTGGTCGCCTCATTATAGGAAGGACGTGGAAGCTTCAGAGAGGGTGCAGAGGAGATTTACCAGCATGCTGTTTGGATTAGCAAACGTGTCTTACGAGGAAAGGTTGAGCTAGCTAGGGCTTTTCTCTGGAGCAATGGAGGATGAGATGCAACTTGATATAGGTGTATAAGATTATGAGAGGCATAGATAGAGTGGACAGCCAGCACCTTTTTCCCCAGGGCGGCAATGGCCATTACCAGAGGACATCCATTTAAGGTGAGTGGCGGAAAGTTTAGGGGAGATGTCAGAGGTAGGTTTTTATTTTTGACACAGTGGTGGGTGCCTGGAACGCACTGCCAGGGGTGGTGGTAAAAGCTGATACTATAGGGACATTTAAAAGACTCCAACATAAGCACATGGTTGTAAGAAAAGTGGGTTGTGTTGGAGAGAACGGTTAGATTGATCATGGAGTAGGTTTATATAGGTTGGCACAACATCGTGGGCCGAAAGGCCTGTACTGTGCTGTACTGTTCTATACCCATGGCATAATCTGCTGGAGGAACTCAGTGAGTCGAGCAGCATCTGTGGGAGGAAAGGAATTGTCAACGTTTTGGGTCGATAATTCCTTTCCTCTCACAGAAGGTGCTGAACTCACTGAGTTCCTCTAGCAGGTTGTTTGTTTCTACAGTCTCTTGTGTCTCCAGGGGTTAAGGGTTGGTTGCTTGGGTGGGGTAGTTCTGTCTTGGCTTGTATTTTCCATTATTGGCCATCATATAATTAAGAAAATTGTTTTGTTCCTATCGTGGTGCAGGTACCAATCCTGGCGATGGTAAATATCCTGCCGTGTGAGAGCTTTCAATGTGCAATCACTTTTAAATTAGTATTACAGCAGCAGAATTTGTGAATCAAGGTGTTGTTGAGAGTCTGGATTTCAATGACCAGGGTGTGGGTTCTGTAGGATCTGCCATGAAATTAAGGGAAAATAGTGAGTAGAAATGTGATAGTTACACACAGGTTTCTGAAACAAAAACTAAGAAGAGAGACAGCAGCACCTTGTTGTGGTCACTGCTAGGTTTGCTAATAATGCAAAGTATGAGGTGGATGGGACACAGATATCATGGCAGATGGAATAAAATATGAAGTCATCCACACTGATAGAAAAACTTGGAAAAGTAGAGCTTTTCTTTTACAATGGTGAGAGATTAAAAATGTTGCAGTTCACAGGAACCTGGGTGTCCTTGTACACGAATCACTGAAAGTTGACATGCAGGTACAGCAAGTAATTAGGAAGGAAAACTGTATATTGGCCTTCAATGCAAGAAAATTTAAATACAAGTGTAAAGTCTCTATAATTATATGGAGCCCTGGTGAGACTGCACTTGGAATGTCCAGTGTCCCGTCGCAGGATGTATCTGGGATAGCGGGAGTGCGATGTTACTTCACCAGATTGATTCTGGTGTTGGGAAAAGGGATGTTGGTGGTGGAGTGGGGGTGGGAGGGGAATTGGTTGTATGGGTCTTAAAGTTTAAAAATCATCTGCACATGGAGGGTGCGGAGGTCACCAGATTCAAAATAAGGGGTTGGCCCTTCAGGACTGAGAGGGGATTTCTTCACCCTGATGATAGTGAGTCTTGTCATTGTCATATTGCTGTTTGCCATGATGTTGATTAAGGCATAAAGATTTTCCAAGATACTGGAGATAACCACAAGGTCTTTGGCATCCACCAGAGTAAGCAGATGGGTTTGGTCTAATGTCTCATTTGAAAGACAGCTCTGACAGGACAGCAGTCCCCTCTGTACGGCATTGAAGTGTCGACCTAGATTTTAATGCATGTTACCGGAGTGGGACTTGAACCTGGGACTGCTACTTGTGCCCCTCACTGAGAGACTTCCTTGGTCCTTTGGTTTCTACTTTCCTCAGGCAGCAGCCAAAGGCAGGGGAACAGAAGCTCCCCATGAGGCTGAAACCAGCAGGTACTGTAAATGGGGAGGAGGGGTGGAACACCTCTGCTTATATCCACCCCATTTGCTGTCTCTCACTGGCCAGCAGGGCACTGTTTGAGGTTTTCTGTCATGCTACAGCAGCAAGTACGTGGAGGAAGATGTGAATATAGTCAAATTTGTTTCCTTACAGATTGCAGTTCCAAAGACAAAAGAACGACGGGATGCTCCACAGGTGGTGAGCGGGAGGTAAGTGCAGACCCACATCAGTACAATGTAAGCACGTGTATCTCTCCAGTTCTTGTATTGCAGCAGGGGGGAGCTGATAATGGGGATTCATTGATCCATGGGTCCTGAATGAAGCATGTTTGGGTCAATTAGTTTCCTTGGTCTGAACTGTCATACATTATCTGCACATCATAAGAGCATGAGTTTCTTGTGAGAAATATTCTGATACCTCAGTTTTTGAAGCACTATGTTCAAGAGTTCTATAACGTGATATACTTTAACGCTATTCTGAATTGTTGAATATATTATGGCCAAGATGGACAGAGGTTTGGTCTCAAAGGGAGTTGAGGGATTTTAGTACCAGTCGATATGTAAGAACATAGGAGCAGGAGTAGGTCAACTTCTGTGTCATTCAACAAGATTGTGGCCAATCCAGTCTTGGTCTCAGCACACTTTCCTGCTCCCTCCCCATATTCATTGACTCTCCTGCAGTTAGAATGTTGTTGATCCCTACCTTGTATATATTCAGTGACTACTTTGCAGCTCTCTGCGGTAGAGAATTCTGCCAGTAAAAACATCTCTAAAAGAAGGAATTCCTCCTTGTCTTCATCATCAAATGATGAATCCCATACTCTGAAATTATTCCTTCTAGTTATAGATACCCCTGCTAGAGGAGTCATCCTCTCAGCATCCATCCTGTCAATCTTGTGTTTCAATAAGATCACCTCTCATTCTTTACTCCAGTGAATACAAACATAACTTGCTCAATCCTATCTTTCTAAGAACCAACCCATGGGGAGGGGAGGAGTGGAGTGGAGACCAAGATAATGTCGTCATGATCTTATTGAATGAAGAACCGGCTCCTGGGCCCACGTAATCTACTCACCCAGCTTTGACCAGCCCTCTGGAATTTTGGTCACAGCACTGGATAAACATCATTCCCTGGATCAGAGCAACAGGAAGCCTCTGGAAGTCTGTAGTATATCAAGGCTACACTGAGTATAGAGCGACTAGATCTTGCACATCTTTTTGTTGGTCATGAAGTAAAGATTTCAAGGTTCACTGTCTCCCCTGTACTCTCTTTGGTATTGGTTATTATTGTCACGTGTACTGAGATACAGTGAAAAGCTTTCTGTATGCCATGCAGACAGATCATGCCATACACAATTATGTCGAGGTAGTGAAAAGAAAACAACGCAGAATATAGTGTTACAGTTACAGAGAAAGCAGTGCAGGTAAACTAAGTGCAGGGGCCACGATGAGGTAGATTGGGAGATCAAGAGTTCATTTAGTATATGAGAGGTCCTTTCAAGAGACTGTTAACAGTGAGATAGAAACTGTCCTCGAGTCTGATGGTTTGTGCTTTCAAGGCTTTGTATCTTCCCCACGCGAGAAGAGAGAATGACTGGGGTGGGAGGGTTCCTTGATTATGTTAGCCGCTTTCTCAAGATAGGAGGAAGTGTAGACGGAGTCAATGGAGGGGAAATCTCTTAACCATAGAAGAGATGAAGCATCATGTGGCATATCTGGATTCCTGCTCTTGTGAATACTATATCAGTGCCAGCATCCATTTCTAGCTTGAATTCTTTTGTATTTATGATCTCTGCCTGCAGTTAGAGGCACAGGTGATGTTTTGGCAAGTTTATCCTGGTGTATTGCTGCCTGTACTAATCTGTGTTTTTAGCACTGTTTATTTCACAAATCTGGAGTCCATGTGGGCTTTCAGTTGCTGGGTGTGGGAGGGTGATGTTTTTTCCTGTTTGCATACTGTCCCTGCAGTGACAGAAAGAGGCCATTCCTCTGAAGAATTGCTCTGGTAGAGGGCTGGTATGGATGTGACAGGCCAAATGGCTTCCTTTTGTGATGTAGCCCTTCCATGGCCCAGTATATCCATGCCAGCTCCCAGGGGAGCAATCCTATTAGTCCCATACCCCCTTTATTTCCTTGGACTCCAACAACTGATTCTTGACTCTGATTCTTTTTACCCCCACTAGAAGGGTTAATGGCAATTTACAGTAACCTGCCATCACATCTTTGGGATGTGAGAGGAAACTGGAGCACCAACTCACAAGGTCAAAGAGAGAATATGGAAACTCCATGCACATGGCAGCTGAGGTCAGGATTATCACCTGGAGGCTGTGAGGCAGCAGCACTAACTGCTGTGTTGCCCTTTTAATTTTTAGAGTGCACCTTCTGTGCTTGTTGAATATGCAGTGATCAACCAATGGATCACCTCCCCCCGCCACCCCCCCCCCCCCCCCCCACCTCTGTTACTGTAAACTAGTTACCAATGGCTGATCCTATGGATGAATCTCCATGGTTGGATAATCCCTAATTACCTTTTCAGTGCACTGATGCAAGGTTCTGGTGTAATGTGTGTAGTTTTTCCTTGTCTGGTCAGGCTACCTAGTCTGATTTCATTGGCTCAAATCTTCCTATAACTAAGAGATTATGCATTGTAAAGTGAGATAACTGGTGACAGATTTTGCTATTTAAAAAAAAAACTTTGTTTCAAATTCTAACGTATTGCAGTGAGCATAATGACCAGTCAGGAAACACAACCATTGTGTTCCAGCAGAATATTTCAATCTCTTTTGTGCACTTCTGGTCACCCCATTACAGGAAAGATGTGGAGGTTTTGGAAAGGGTACAGAACAGATTTATCAGGATACTGCCTGGATTGGAGGGTATGAACTATAAGGAGAGGTTGGACAAACTTGGATTGTTTTCTCTGGAGTGTTGGAGGCTGCGGGGAGACCTGATAGAAGTTTATAAATTTATGAGAGGTATAGATAGTGTGGACAGTCAGAATCTTTCTCCCCACATTAGAAATGTCAAATACTAGAGGAGATGCATTTAAGGTGAGAGGGGGAAAGTTTAAAGGAGATGTGTGAGGCAAGTTTTTTTTGAGTGGGAGGTGCCTGGGCAGGCTGTCGGGGAGTGGAGGAAGTAGATTGGATAATGACTTTTAAGAAGCTTTTAAACATGAATATGGAGGGATATGGATCACGTGCAGGCAGAAGAGATTTAGTTGAATTTGGCATCATGTTCACCATAGACATTGTGGGCAGAAGGGCCTGTTCTTGTGCTGTGCTGTACTGTTCTATGTGCTAAAGAGTATGTAAGAACCTACATTAAGTCCTGACACTCTTGATGTCCAATTTATTTTTTGTTACAGGCTATGTGAGTAGTAATTGGAAAAAATAGAAAACAAAAGTACTGGGTATCATTTGGAGTACAACTGGTTTCTTCAAGTACTTTATGGTTCCCAGTATTCTTAATTTAATGCATGTTTCTGAGTGTTAGTTTTTAAAAAAATTGTAATGTAACCACTTAGAAATTTTATGTAACATGCCCTTTCATGTTGTCTAACTGAACAGTCATTTATGATTATTTTGATAGCTGTCTGACTGCCAAGTGGGTATTGATGCTGTATACATGGGTAAATTAATTGCTGTTGAATGATCATTTTGAAGTGGATTATAGAGTGGAAGGTACAATTGAATCAGTTGTATAGACTGCTAGTTTTAATGAAAACTCAGATGTTTCATCAGCATGGTTTCAGAGCCGACGATTCATCAGTTGGAAACCCAAGCACACAAAGGAATCCAAAAATGGTTTGCAAGGAAGAGAGTGATAAGTGGAGAGGTGAAGCTGGTCAGATCAAAAAAAAAATCTACTTGCGATGTAGGAGGATATGGCTGACTAAATCACTCCTATACATCTGAGTTTGCCAACTAAGGCTACGCTCTTGGAGTATTGACAAAAGAAGATGCAGCTGGGATCATAAACAATCTGCTGGTGGAACGCAGTGGGTCGAGCAGCATCTGTGAGAGGAAAGGAATTGTCGACATTCTGGTTCACTTGCATCAGGACTGAGGAGAGATGGCCAATGTAAAGGAGGGAGGGGGAGTGGTGAGACGGGAGCCTGAGCTGATTGGTGGACTGAGGAGGGGTGAAGGATGACAGGCAGATTGAGCCAGATAGGGGGAGGGGTGGAGCTGGGAGACAGGCAGGTGGGTGATCGATGGAGGTAGGCAATAAAAAGATAGTGGAGCTAGGTGCGAGGAAGGTGAGGGTGGAGACATGCTGGAGGGTGAGATGCAACAAACAATTTGCTGGACAATCTAGCGGTTGAGCAGCATCATTGGGTGGGAAGGAGCTGAGATTCTGGGTGGCCTGAAATCTGATAGAGGTACTAGAAAAGCAAGCTGTGCCTAAAAGTGGACAAATTACCTGGTCCAAATGAGATGGATCTTGGGTTGGTGAGAGAAACAAGGTAAGAGATGGCTGATGTACTGGCCATAATCTTTCAAACATCTATGGATTCGGGGCTGCATCCTGAGGACTAAAAATTGATCAATAAAAGAGTATGGGGACAAACCCAGTAGTTAAAGCATCATTTCCTCTCTGGGTGGTAGGGAAAGTTTGGAGAAACCATCAGGGGCAGAATTAGCAGTCACTTAGACAAGCATGACTTGATTAGAGAAAGATGGCATGGATTTTTAAAGGTGAATCATGCCCAACTAACCTAGTGGACTCTTATTGAAAAGAGGTTCAATGAGGAAAAGGTGGTGAATGTGGTTTATATGGGTTTCCAGAGAGCATAATGGGTTTGTCATCCAGATTGAAGACCATGAAGTGAAAAGGGCTGCAGCAGCATGGATAGAAAATTGACTTGGTAACAGAGGATAAGAGTCAGTAGTGAACTTGTTTAGGACAAAAGAGAATTGTACAGGAGACTTCCCCAAGGTGTACTCAGACCACCGCTTGTCTTGTATTTTAATGACTTGGACTTGGGTGTATGGAGCACATCTTCCAAATTTGGGGGTAGAGTGAATTATGAGCAAAATAGTAAGACTTTGAGATGTAGACAGGCTGGTGGAATTTAATGCTGTGAAATACAAAGTAGGAATAGTAATGATGCAATATGAGTTAAAGGTTGTAAGTGGGGTACTGGAAAAGAGCTGTCGGGAGTATATGTGCTCAAAACTGGAAACACAGGACAATGACTTTGTCCTGACCAATCAAAGTTGTGCACCAGAGAAGTATAATTCTATTGTACATTTTAATCTCTAATTTTGTCTTTCACCTTTTGTTGGGCACTTGATATTTGATAACGCTCCATATTTTTCCGTGACGGATTTCCTGTGGGCAGTCTCGTGTGAAAACTGCCATCTCTATTCAATAGGGATGTATATAGCTGCGATCATTACCCTTCTAAACAAGGGGTGCTGTGATTAGTCTGTCCTATCTTAATTTCCTTCCACCAAGCTATAATCTGATTGCATTTTAGAACTAAGGCAGGTAGATCAAAAAGTGCAGCTGATGGAACAGGACTAAGGGATTGAATGGTATACTCTTGTTCCTATATAAATAGAATATAATGGAGGGACATGTGTCCCAGGGAAAAATGGAGCATCAAATTGAATTGCATAAGTTATTGACTCCATGAATTCCCAACTCTGGGGGTTGCATGTCCTCGTATGAGTACTTGTAATGATTCTGACCCCACCTGACCTGGGGGACTCTGGGCCAGTATCTGGCAGATTGCCTGATTCTGCAAGTGCTCAACTTGGCTTTTGAGTTCAGTGTCTATTCATGTTTTAATTTTTAATTTCCTTTTCAGATCCTCAATTTGCTCTTTAACTTAACGAAATAAAAGCCCGAGACAGCTGTCCTGCAGACATCCGCAGAACCTTTTTTGTTTTGTTTCTATTTTTGGTTCAAGTTTAGACTTAAGTTTCAGTCTGTGGTGAGGAGCCAATGAAGAAAGTACAAATCCGAGAAAGCCAGCTCCCTGGAAATGACGAACTCTTCAAAATCACTGAACAGAAATCCAGACACTTCTGAGGTCAAAGTGAAATACACTGTTTACTTCTCTCTGCCAGTACTGGAAATCTGACACATATCCACATAATCCTGGAATGGGCTAATCACTGCCCTGAGAGAGGACATGATACCTCTTCCAGTTGGGACTCCATCAGAACTGGCAAAGGAAGGCAGAAAAATCCCTCCTGTTTGTTGCAAAGTCTGTAGAAGTCAAGGAATCATCAGACAATTTTCACTGTAGCCTTTCACCAGAGGGTTTGTACCACTATCCTCCTCCAACCCCTGCATAAAAACTGCTAGATTCTGTCCAGTAGCATAGTTCATCCTTAATCGTTTGAGAATTATAATTCTACATTGTGATGCAGCCACAAAGCTTCCAGGCGTAAGCTTGACAGTTAAATATCACAACTGATTAGTTTGCAGGAGATACAAAATAATCAAATCTTTTGTATAGTGCAAGCCTTTAACAAATTCTCAAATGGTTAAGGAGGAGTATCTCGATCACCTTCTGATTTTTGGCACACTTGTACTGAGTGCTTGTTTATCCAGTATACTAATATCATCTTGTGGGAAGAACCAACTGTTTAAAACAAAAATAGGAATGTTCAAAGAAATAGTTTTATTATTTTACAGTTTAGTATATAATTTTATACATATTGTGGGTTTAAGTGGTACGAATGTCTGTGAACGTCACTGGAGATCAGAACCCGGGGAAGGGTGATAGCTAAAAATTGGAATCCAGGTCTTCAGAGCAGGATTGAGGGGCAGTTAGATGTTTAGGGGTGGGGGGGTGGGTGCTGCACGGCTTGAGAAATAAAGTATATGAAAACTCAAAAGGGGCCTACTATTATCCAGGTTGGGTTCCAGTGATCCAGGAGAGCTGGAGCAAAGGTGGTATCTCTATGAAAACCTATTCTGGAAGTGTTCTGAGGAGCACCTGTCACAGGACAATGTAAACATTTCCCAGGCAACCTGAAAAAGGAAACAGCATGACGTAGTGCTGGGGAAGTAAAGCAGCACTGTATGATGGAATTTCTAGGCCACTAAATAGTTCTGTGTGAGCACTGTGGAACGTTGATAGAGAGCTTGCTTGGCCCACATCTTCTTCAGTTGATAATGAGGAGTGTTGCGAGGGGTATTTCAGGAAGTAGGTGACAAGGTATGGGATTATTGGAAAAGACTGGTTTGTGGACTTAAGGAGGAAGATAGAAAACCTGGTTTGAAGCTGGTTAAAAGACAGTTTACCATTGGGCTAAATTTCTAGTTCTGCCCTGGATTGAGAGGAGGTCTGTTAGAGTGAGGCCCTTTGCCTTTCCCTTTGATCCTGCTGCCATCCTGCAATCTTTTTTGAAATGCCAACTTTCACACAGGAAGCAGGCTCTGATAATTTCCTACATTAAAAATGCCTTCAAGTTCAACGTTATTGTTCTAGGCATACATACACGGTATAAATGGCATGAAACTGAGTTTGTTGCAGCAGCAGCACAGTACATTACAGACATGACAAACACAAATTAACAAACTTAAATTACTATAAATTATATACAACTTGCACAACACAATAAACATAATAACACTAGTGTAAGTAGAGAGAGAGATAAAGAAATGTAGTCCAAGGTGGTGGTATGGTTTTTCAGGAACCTGATTGCAGTGGGGAAGAAACTGAAGAATGCACATTGCTGTTGTGAATACTCTTTGCAGCATTTTAAGAATAGTTTGGATGGCCTGGGGATGTTTTGAAGGAAAGAATCAAGGGATATGGAACAAAGTCATGAACATGTGAATACTAGAATGGATTGAAAGATAAGAGAGGAGATGGCCAGTGTGTGTGTGTGTGTGTGTGTGTGTGTGTGTGTAGGTATAAATAAAAAAAAAAAGTGGAGGGAAGGGGGTGGACCCTTTCCACCATTTTATACTGGCTATCTCCACTATATCTTTCAGTTCAGATGTAGGGTCTCAACCCAAAACTTTGCCTGTCTATTTTCCTCCATAGATGCTGCCTAACCCGCTGAGTTCCTCCAGCATTTTGTGTGTTGCTCCAGATTCCAGTGTCTGCAGTCTCTTGTGTCCATCACAAGAATGGATTGGTTGGGTTAAACAGTTTGTCACTTTCATATTATATATCTAGGGTTTCTGATGTTACTAAGACAGGTAACGTTGTAGGCTGTGTAGTTCAAACTACTAAATTACAAAGATATTGAATATAGAAAAACTGTAGCAAATAGCTTATATTGTGAGGTAATAGACTTGGGAACTGAAAGGATGGTGCAGAATACTTTCTAAACAAAGAAAAGTTGGAAAGTACACATCCAAACAGACTTGGGAAGAGGGCTGGGTGGCAAGGGTGGAGATAGTACCATTAACACAGATCATTAAAATGTCAGGGGTACAAGAATGATCAAGAAGTTTAATAGAATGTAGATCTGTATCAAGAAAACTATGCAAGGGGGTCAGAATTGTGCTTACTGTATCAAGCCCTGGATTGACTACACATTAAGCAGTTTCCACTACCACACCTTGGTTAGGATGTCTTGACCTCAGAGGAAACAAATACAGCATAGATTTAACAGAATGATGCTTGTATCAAAGGGTTAAATCAGGTTTGTAGTCTTGGGAACTTTGGAATGGGTAATTTGTTCAAACACTTGGCATTATTAAGAGAAACTCTTTGAACAGATAGCTTCTCTTTACCTTCTGTTTGGAGAGTAAAGTGCTGGTGGGCATACTCTGAAAATTAGATGAGGCTTTTCAGGAATGAAATTAGGAAATCCCTCCATGTGCAAGTTTTTTTTAAAATGTCATTTATTTGCTCTTCCTGGATCTGGTATTGCTGGCAAGACCACCAGTTATTGCCCATCGCTAACACACCTTGAAGACAATGGAGAACCTTGAACTGCTGCAGTCCTTCTGATGAAGCTGCTCTTGTGCTGTTGGGAGGGAGTTTCAGGGTTTAGACCCAGTGACAGTGAAGGAATAAAATACAGTTCCAAATCAATATTGTGTGTGGCCAGGAGGAGAGCCTGAAGGCAGTGGATTTGGGAGGTGCTATTGGAGTAGCCTGGATGAGTAACTGCAGTGTATTTTGTAGATAATACACATTGGAGATGCTGTGCATTGGTAGTGAAGGGAATGAATGCTTAGGATTGTGGATTGTCGCCAATCAAGTTGGCTGCTTTATCCTAAATGCTGTTGAAACACTTCAAACTTGTTGGAGCTGACTTCAGCCTTGCGGATACTGGAAAGGCTTTGGAGTGTCAGGAGGTGAGTCGCTCGCTGCAGGATACACAGCCACTGGCCTGCTCTTCGTGGCTGGTCTGGTTGAGTTTCCAGTCCATAGGTTACCCCATGTGTTGCTAATAATAATGCTGGTCAATGTCAGGGCTAAGTGGTTTGACATTCTCTGTTGGAAATGGTCATATTGCCTGTAATGTGTGTGGTATGAATATTACCTGCCCCTGCCTGGGAAGTTTGGAACTCTTCTGTAAATTATTGATGTTACATCTGAGGTGGATTGATTTCTGATTATCAATGACTGGCGCAAGATTAGATGTATGGAGTTTGAAAGATCGTGGCTGATCTGTGACCTTGGAAAGAGTGAAAAGCTTTGAGTCTTTTCCAAGAATTTTGTTGATGTTCTTTTACCCAAAAATGGTTTTTACTTGAGCTGACAGTCAACAAGGTCCCTTAAGTTAAACTACCATAAGCCAAATGTAGGATTCCAGGCATTCCACAGTACCATTTGCTCTAATCTCCTGATTTATAGACAAAAGGACAGACTTAATTTATCCTATGACTATATACTGGGATCTTTGAATCATATTCTGCAGTTCTATCCTTTCTATCAAACACAAAGTCTTGTTTTTGCCCAGTGTAGAGATGGTTTTAATTGCAGGTTTGAGGAGCTTGTTTCCAAACTCTCATTGATTTGAATTAGCATGAGTTAATTCCTGGGTAATTATAGTGCTATTTGTGACCTCTGTGAATGAGGCTGTAAAGCACTGGATCAGAAACTGTTCAAACTTTTATTGATCATGGGAGTGATGCCCTTTTGATGCAACATGATGGAAAATCACTTAACAGTTTGTGAACCAAGCCTAGTCTGGTTGTTAGCTTCTTTGTATTATCTGGTTAAATGAGCTGTACTTATGGGTACGATGTTGTACCCATTTGAGTATCAAAGCACCAGTCTGGAAGTTTGACCCCTGTTGACTTGGCGGGATTATCACTCCTTGGTACCTCTTTGGTGTAAAACTCCCCACAGATGATATCAATGATTCTGCAGTATGCCAAATATTTCTTCAACATGGCTTTCAGCCTTACTGGCCTGAGAGAGGTTTTTCCAAGGGTTAACACTCAGACTGAAATTTTTATCCTCGAGATCATCAGCCTAAAGTATCTGGGCCTTGACTGCCTGTGGAGGCAAAGTTCATGGTCACTTTCAGCTTCCCAGCCCTGGAATCATTTCAGGCTGCTCCTGATGATTATTTGTCTGTCTTACAGTTTGCTGCTCCCTGTTGCATTAAGGAGGGCACCCAGATACAAGAGAGAACACAAGCTTGATACTAGAGCAGTAAACACCTTATCTACTTCTCCTTCACCCACAGGAGCAGGCAGAGCAACCCATCCCCCAAAGCTCTCACATTCATGAACTGCACTTGTAGTATTACTCTTGCAGGGATCTTGTGAGTGTTGTGTCTCCGATGCTATGTGCCTGTGATGCTGCTGCAAGTAAGTTTCTCATTGCACCTGTGCACACATGGACTTGTGCAGATGACAATAAACCCAACTTTGACTTTCCAGGCCAACTTCCTCCTCATAACACCTGGTTGTAGCGCTGGAGTGTCTTTGTGGTCCCTTGCATAGAAACATGCCTCCTGTGGCTGCTACTTCACCAATCTGTCCACTTGACCCTTTGAAACATTCTCCCATTGCTGTTCATTGAGTAGTCATTGCAAGAGAGCTTCTGCTACGTTATGCCTTTTTGAGAGGTGACAGTGGAGAATGCACCTGCAAGGCTAAATTTCACAGCTGCAAGAACAAGGAATAAATTAATAGAGCACTCTGCTGAAACTGACCGTGTCAAAATCAAAGTCGAGTTTGCCGTATGCACAAGTAAATGTGTGCACAGGTGCAATGTAAAACTTAATTGCAGCAGCACCACAGACACATAACAACATATGAGCAGCACTTACTAAAACATTAAATTATACACAATTTTTACAAGAAAAAAAGCACAATTACAACAAAATAAGCCTAAAGTTCATTTTAGTGCAAAGTGATCAGAGGTCATAGTGTTGCTAACTACAGTGGTGATTAGGGTTTTCCCAGTTCAAGAACCGAATGGTTGAAGGGAAGTAGCTGTTCTTGAACCTGGTGATGTGGGACTTCAGGCTTCTGTACCTCCTGCCCAATGGTAGCTGTGAAAAGATGTCAAGGCCCAGATGGTGGGGATTTTGATGGATGTTGTCGCCTTCAGGTGTTACATAGCGAAACCCAACAATGTTGTCTGTGGGATCTAACATTGAAAATTGTGATCTTCATGGAATCTTACAAGCATCACTAAGATGAATGACAATGCTATTTTTGTGCTGTTAAAAGGTAGTAAAGCAGTTTCTGGGCTCATTTCCTCATCATTCAGGGTTTATACAGAGGAGAACAAGGTGGTTCTCTTAGTATCTGAATAGCCTGTCACTTATTCAGGATCTTTGAAATAGATTAACAGGCCATTCACATCTTTGTTTAAAAAAAAATTAAATGCTGCTTTAGCCAGCATTAAGTACTACAAAGGAAGCTGCTGTTGTGAAGCTGTTGGTGTAGAAGGATGTGCTAAGAGACTTTCTAAAACTGGGTTTATGGATTTCAGAGCCATTCTTTGGCCATGATGGGGAATTATTGTGTCAGTGAGTGAAGTAATGTGCATTTCTATAATGCCTCTCGCAATCTTGGGAAAACCTTAAGTTTTCTCATGGCTAATGAAGCACAACTTAGTCGGTGTTGGCATTTCAGGTCAAAGGTACCTTCCCCCCTGCCCACCCCCCCCCCCCCCCCCCCCACCCCAGCTGCCAGTTTGAACAAAGATCCTCCACCCGAAAAGTTAACTCTTTCTCTTTGCATAGATGCTGCCTGACCTGATGTGTTTCCAGTATTTTCTATTTTTCTTTCAGATTTTGCATCATCTGCAGTTATGTTTTGATTTTCACGACTTGGTCATTGTTGGATGGAATGACTGTCATTATGTACAGAGCAAAGATCTGCTTTTGTTTCTTGTTGTTTGAGGGCTAAGTGCTGGCCTGAACATCAGAGAGAATTCCATCATATTTCAACTGGTGCTGTGGGATCTCTTGCATCCACCTGAGATGGTGGTTAACATTGGGTTAATGGCTCATCTGAAATCTGATCCATTGGTTTGGATTTTTGTGCTGGAGTCTCTGGGGTTGGATCACAAACCTAGACTGTTTGAACTCCTGAAATAAGAGATTTAGGACCATATGTTGGTAGAGCTGGGTTATTTTGTTAAAAGAACTTTTGCTCATGCTGCAAACAATCTGCTGGAGGAACTCAGCAGGTCAACCGGCATCTGCAAGAGGAAAGGAATTGTCAACGTTTCAGTTTGAAACCCTGCATCAGGACAGTGCAACTCGAAACGTTGACAATTCCTTTCATCCTGCAGATGCTGCTCAATCCGCTGAGTTCCTCCAGCAGATCGTTTGTTGCTCCAGCATCTGCAGTCTCTCGTGTCTATCTTGTTCATGCTAGTTGCATTTGGTGCAAAGATCCTTTTAATTTTTCAGTTGAAACAGAAGTGATGATTGTGATTCCAAAGTAGCTAGTCGTATTGTTTTGGTGTGCCTTCTAGTCTATCCAACGGCTTTCCTGTTGGACCAAGCTGTTTCATTCTGAATTTATTGTCAATGCTGTCATCCCAGCCTGGTTAGTGTCAAGTATATTGGCTGTACCTCTACACTCGAGGTTCATCCGAGTGCAGTTGGTTGTTCCACGATGACACAGGTTTCCCAATAAAAACGCCTCCGTGACTGCACTTCAGAAAACACTAGGTAACCTGCGCCTGTTTCTGGATAAGTTCTTGCTAATTCATGTGGTGCATTTTCTTGCAACAGCACCCTTTTAGTTCTGAATCAGTAAAGTGATTGGAGACTGTTCGATAAACCAAGAACTGGTTCAGTTGGAGCAATTCTTTTTCTACTCTATTCTATTTGCTACACAGTTCTAGAAGGCCTGCTGGCCCAGTTTTAATGTTGTCGTTTTCTATACCTGTCACCTTTTACTGCTCGGTTGAGTAATCATTGCACTTCAGGCTTGTTTTATATTGGAACTATTGTAAACTGATGCTTCACCAAATGTCTGCCACAGCTATAAATGTGGCAATAGGTTTACGGATTGCTGCACAATAAAAATGTTAATATTTAACAATCAGCATCTGTTAATGATGGCCTATTAGTGTCACACATTGTTGGGGGGGTGCATCCTTCAATTAAAGCAGAGTAGAGGGAATAATTTGTGCCTTTTTCTAGAATGTTGATTAACACTAGATATTTATTTAATTAAAATTATTGGAACAATACTTGTACATTTATATTTAATAAAAGTTTTTTTCATATAGATGTATAGCCTTGGCTGATGATTTGGTCCATAATTAAAATTATGGGTTTCAGGGTCTTCAGAGGACAAGGTGGATGTGGAGAGGATGTTTCCTCTGGGAGAATCTACAACTAGAGGTCACTTTTTAAAAAAAATAAGAGCTTGCCCATTTAAGACAGCTGAAGCCAATTTTTTTTTCCCTGAGGGTTGAGAGTCTTTGGAGGCCTTGATCATTAGTGAGTTTGTTGAGTGAGGTGGATGGGGAGAAAGGTTACTGGGGTGGTTGGGAACATGAAGCTGAGGTTATGATCAGACCTCATTAAATGACAGGGAGGTTTGGGACAGATTGACTGGCTGCTATTCCTGCTCCTGTATGCTCTGGGATTTTGGATCTGTTTGCACTGGGAGGCAATGTTTTTTTTACATGTGGTCATTGTGATCCCTTTGTCATTTTGCCCCATTCCTTGCTCTTGTTCTTCCATCGGATTTTACCTTTGGACAGAGAACAAAGTGTAGAAATGTATTTACAAAAGCTTTTTTTTTTAGCACATTTTCTTCCTTCCTCCCTGTAGGCACTTACTCCAGTTGGGTTTAGAAGGTAGAACGTGGAAAAGTACAACACAAGAACTGGCCCTTCAGCCCACAATGTTGCACTGAACTAATTAAGCTAATAACCACCTAATTAAAGTAATCCCTTCTGCCTGCATATGGTCCATATCTCTCCATTCTCTGCATATTCATGTGTCTATCTTAAATGCCTCTATCATATTTGCCTCCGTCACCCCTGGGAGTGCATTCCAAGCACCCACCACTCTCTGTGTAAAATGAAACTTGCCCCGCGCTTGTTCCTTGGCTTCCTTGTATATTCACTGGGTTATTCCTCGTTCTTGAGACTGATGCTGTCCTTGCTCAGTGTGGACCTTTTTGCTTGATGATAATGTGCATTGAAGTGTTTTCACTGCTGAAATTGGCCACCAGCGATTCTGATTCTCCTGCTCTCTAGCTCAGACGTTGAACGTGCCAAGAGAGCGGTTGATCACTCCCTGAACTTTGGGGTCATGTTTTAGAGACACCTTATATATAACAAAATAAAAATACTCTTCTTACCAGAAAACCTATCTCATGTTTTCAAAATCATTTGCAATTGAGGAAGTGTGAGGGTAATTATACAATGTATCAATAAATAGTGCACCCAATTAAATATTTCAGAAGTGATGAAGTGACTTGCATTTTTTTTTATAATGTGGGGGTCGGGAGGGTATTGGTTAGGCCAGCATTTATTCCTCATCCCTAATTGCCCTTGGAGCTAGTAAGATGCCACATGGTAGTCCCTGTGGTACAGAGGTTTCCACACTGTTCTGTGATGAGCGTTCAAGCATTTAGCTTCAGGAAATTAAGGAAATCTACTACAAAAGTTTTCACAAACGTTGTGGGAAATGTGATTGTGTGCAGTCCCATGCAGAATAAAGCAGGTGTTTGATTGGGACCCCATCCAACACTGTTTAAATTCCCATCATCAGCAGCATACACAATGCTCTGTAGTCACTCACCCAAGCTTCTCAACAGCATCTCCTAAAACCATGATCCACCAAGCAAAACAAGTGCATCAGTCTGCCACTACTGTATGATTTGGCCCATCAGGTCTAGGCTGCCTCCTAGCAGAGCAATTACATCAGTCCCATTTCCCCTCAGTCCTGCACCTTGTGTGCTCATCACCTTCCCTTCAATTCTTTTGCCACTTACCTACACCAAGGGGTAACTTGCAGTAGCCACTTGACCTACCAGCAGCTCGTTGGGGTGTGGGAAACAACCAGAGCACCCAGCAGAAATCAGCATGATTATAGGGAGAACATTCAAATGCCACACAGACAGCACCTGAGCTCGGGATAAAATCCAGTTCCCTGGAATCTGTAAAACAGCAGCATTAACTGCTGCCCTCTTTCTCCCCCCCGGTCCCCCCTCCCCGGTCCCTTCATGCCAGCCAGGTTCTCATCCAAGTTGGGAAATATTTTGCTGATCCTTCATCCTTGCTGGGTCTCAATAGTAGAACTCCCTACTGTACAATATTATAGTATTGGATAATTATTGTCACATACTGAGATGCAATGAAAAACTTTTGTTTGCAGATAGATCATAGTGTATATAAGAAGACAGGTAGTAAAAAGGAAACAAAATGCAGGATATAGTGTTAGTTACAGAGAAATTGCAGTACAGGTAGACAAAATACAAGGGCCACGATGAGGTAGATTGGGAGAGCAAGAGTTCATCTTTTAGCATGCAAGGGTCCATTCAACAGTCTGATAACAGCAGGGTAGAAGCTGTCCTTGAGCCTGGTGGTACTTGCTCTCAAGTTTTTGTATCTTTCGCCTGACGGGAGAGGGGAGAAGCGAGAATGACGGGTGGGAGAGGGCCTTGATTATGTTGGCTGCTTTCCCGAGACAGCAGGAAGAAGAGGGGAGATTGGTTTGCTTGATAGACTACAGAAGTTCAAGAAGGTTGCTCTCCATCTTCTCAAAGCCAGTTGTCCATGGATAGTAAATCGCAGCCTACACTGGCCATGTCCATGTTCTGAAAAATAAATAACAAATAAATACCAGACACCAAAGAAAGCTGCTGCGATGGTGGCATGGTATCTTTTTCACATTCCCTGGCTTGTCTGAAATGGCACCTCCAACTGTGCAGCCTTCCCTAAGTACCAGCTTGAAATGTCAGCCTGGGTTCTGTGCTCAAATCCCTGGAGCAGGACTTCAGCCTCTGACTCGGAGGTGAAAGTGCAACTTGCTGGGCCGCTGTTGTTACTGGCTCGTACTCTGCATTTATATTTTCCCTACAGGAAGTGTACCACCCTTCTCTGTCCTGCATAGCTCCCAATAATTAAACCTATAGAACACTAATAGCAGGAAACTGTTCAGTCATAGAGTAATACAGCATGGAAACGGGCCCTTTGGCCCAACTCGTCCATGCCAACCATGGTGCCCACCAAGCCAGTCCCATTTGCCCATATCCCTCTACACCCCTCCTATCCATGCAATAATCCAAATTTCTTCTAAAGGTGGAGGAACTGGCCAACTCCCAACCCAACTCCAGCACCTCCACCTTGCTGTTTACAGGCAGAGTCTTGAACCAATAGCCTGGACGTTTCACAGGCAAACATCTCCTGTGGCTCGTCCATTGAGCTGGTAGAAGATCATTGGAAGAGCTATTCAGTTAGTTGTGGACCTAGGACTGCTTGGCCAGCTGAGTTTAGTAAGGTTCAACTAAATTGCATTGAGTTTGTTGGAAAAATCAAGTCTCTGATTAAGTTGTAATCTTCCTATCTATGCTCAGTGCAAGATTGTACAATGGGTAAGTGCCAGTTCATCAATGATGTTGAGGAAACCACTTGTAGATATTTTTGGTCATTCCACCTCCCCATGTCATACTTTCCGAGCCAGTCTCTTATATTTCTAAATCTCTTTGTCAGTCCCCTTGTCCTACTGCTTAGACTTCTGGTTTCCCCAGTAAAACCCTGTGATTAATGGAAACATTCTTGGCAAATGCTTTTGCTTTGAGGTTTTTAACTCTGCTGTACTCTTAAATAGTTCAAGGCTTGAACTGATGATGTGCAAGTAGACCAATATTTACTTTTAACCTAATTAAAGTGTTTTGTCATTTCCAGCAAACCCACCTACCATCTACAAAGCCTCAACGTACTGAAATTTGACAAAGAGCGCATGGAAAAGAAGGTGAGTGACATCTGAGAGTAATGCAGTTTATCTACTCTGCATTCGGTGCTAAAACCTGGTGCTGTTATCTTGAACTGCTGCAGTCTCTGCTGGAAGTGCTCCCACAGTGCAGTGGGTAGGGGTTTCCAGTGACAATAAAGGAATGGTGAGATATTTCCATAAAGGATGGTGTGTGATTTGGAGGGAATCTGCAAGTGGAGGTGTTCCCAGGGGCCTGCTCGTCCTTTTTGGTGGTAGATGGCAAGGGTTTGGCACATGCCTTTAGAGTAGTCTAGATGAGCAACTGTGGTGCATTTTGTAACTGGTACACATTGCAGTGAAAGGTTAAGAGGCTTTAGGAAGATGTATGTAGATCCTGAGAACTATCAGACAGGAATATAAAAAGACAATGCTGGATTCTTAGATGCAAAACTGGGCCAGCTCTTGGCCTGCAGAAATCGGTGCTTGTGTTGGGCTCGAATAATATGCTTTCTGGTCATACAGCCTACGTCTGCTATGAGCTATCAGAGGACATTTTCTCCTGTCTATCAATACTCCATTGTATAGAGCAGTTCCTTCAGAAAAGGAGTGGAACAAATTGGTGGGACAAGAAAGAAGGCCTTTCCTATCTCTCACTCCTTTGGAGTTTGGGATCTTGAATTCAAAATCTCAAACATCAGAGGAATGGGTGACAGGAAAGATCTGGTTCAAGTTCATCGCCATAGGCGCACACCCAGGGTATAAATGCCATGAAAATGAGCTTTTTTGCAGCAGCAGCAGCACAGTACGTTACAGACATGACAAACATAAATTATACATAACTTACCATAAATTATACATAACTTACATGACAAAATAAACATAACAACATAGCGCAAGTTGAGAGAGAGAAAGAAATATGTTGTCTGGGTAGCTTCTCTGAATAACCTATTTTCAGCAAATGCTTAGTAGCATGAAGGTTAGGGATGCAATTTATCAGCTGTCATTCCATTGTCAGTGATCTGTTTCCTATCGGGATGCTGTGTCCATTCCAGCATCTGTGAGAGGGAGGTGGACTGGTTGGGAGATGTCTGCCTCTGTTTCATTGCTGCTGAACACAGCTGTTAATTATCAGCTTTGCTAATCCCATTTATTAAAGTGTTAACTGTTTATCTCCTGTAATATGTCACTTCTGTTGAATTTAAAAATGCTTGTAGTGTTTCTGCATGTTTCTTGAAAACACCAAATATCTATCTATCTGACACACACACACACACACACACACACACACACACACACACACACACACACACACACACACACACACACACACACACACACACACACACCAAATTCTTTGATGGAACGAACTCTGACATAAAACTCTTATAAAAGGCTTTGGTGCACATTGTTGGACACTTGCTACAGTGGGTTAAGGCATTTGATTTGTGAATACGAATACAACTTGCAGAATGTTTGTTGCCAGAGAGCCAATTGCCCTCGGAATAGATTTATCCCAACTATTATCCCAATCATTTTTCTAGATTCTCCTGTGCAAACAGGAGCACAAAGCCCTTCCAGAAGATCTCCTGAATCAGCACCGGGACATTAAACAGCGGATCCAGTGGCAGAATTCACATCTGGCTCATGGAGACTCCAAAGTTCTGAAAGGTAGCAGACCCCACTTTCTACTCCAGGGACTTAAAAACGCTTCTTGTTTTTCTTCTATTTTCAACTGAAGTGTGCTTGTTATTTACAAGACTGTGTGAAGAGTAAGGTGCAGGTCAAAGACGACTAGACTGTCCCTTTCATGTTAGCCTCTCTTCCCCTGTTCTCCATCCCTGTCCCAACTCTCCCCACCCTATCACCCCACCTATTTGAACTAAATTAACCCGGCGATCTCCTACTATTTTAAGTAGTGGTGTTTGTGGAGGAAGGGCCTCTGTGAGGTTTGATTTACAAGGCCTGCTCTGTTGTTTTAAGCATTCTACCTGATGGGATATTACCGCCTGTGGGCCTTCCAGTAGACCCCTGACAGCACCACTTTTGCTGGGACCTCTTTCACTGACTGTTGCTCTAAGACTGTGCAGTAACTGGTAGGAAGTGCTCCCGAACTAAGGTGGAATCATAGTCCAGAACTGGAGGTCATTAGCGATAATTTGGGACTTTGCTCGTATGTTTCAGGTTGTTTGAAACATTAGGCCTTAAGAAAATCGTGATTCCGATCTTCTGTACTATACACATGCAATGTTTCGGTCAGTTTGGAGCACATCATTATGTTTTTGTTTTACAGAGTACATAGCCCAGTTGGAGAGGTATTTACACCATTACACCGACGCAGCTAAGCGACTTGGTAACGAAGGCCAGCGGGTAAGTAATCAGAGTGTCTGATTGTTGTGATGGGCAACTATGTGGCAGAAAATGGAGTCTGTATTCTTCAACTGGATGGAAGGTGGAATTTTCACCCTCCTGGAGAGCCCGCATCCTTCAATGGAACAAATTCCTTTTCTGAGAACAAACCTACTTGGAGTCTGGTCCAGAGAGAAATTTGTAGAATGAATGCTGCTAGTGTTGTGCTGCAGAGTCTAACCCGGAGCAGTAGGACACCTCTCCAGACTTGACCCAATAACCCAGGGTCCAACCATCTGCATGTCTCCTGGAGAAGTCTATAACTGCCTTCCATATGATAAGTTGCATTGTCCTTTCAGTTAAAGACCCATCAGTCTTGCGTGTATTCACCCACAATGGTGGTCATGTTGCCACAGATTCAATTTTAAAGTTCTCCAACTAGTTTTAAATCCTTTCCTGGCCTCCCTTTTCCCTACCTCTGTCATCCTCTCCAACCGTGCAGCCCTTAGGTCTCTGCACTCTCCAGTTCTGATCTCTGGCCAGTGTTCATTGTGCCTACAGCTGTCTGCATCCTGAATTCTGAAATCCCGTCCCCTGCACCTACTTTAAAATTGCTCATTTTCCCCAGTTTTTTTTACGTATTTATCTATCAGTCACATGTACATCGAAACACACAGTGAAATGTGTCTTTTTGCGTTACTGAGAATGTGCTGGGGACAGCCCGCAAGTGTCACCACTCTTCTGGTGCCAACATAGCACACCTACAGCTCCTAACCCGTAGGTCTTTGGAATGTGGGAGGAAACCGGAACACCCAGACAAAACCCACGCAGACACGGGGAGAATGTACAATCTCCTTAGAGACAGTGGCGGGAATTGAACCCGGGTCGCTGGCACTGTAATAGCGTTATGCTAACCGCTACATGACCATGCCGCCTATAAAATCCAACACAGCATTTGTGACCCCGACGTGATTCGAGCATGCAGCCTTCTGATTGGAGACAGACGCCTTACTGTTGTGCCACAAGGTCTGACAGTACCTGATAAGGTGGATAATTTTTGCCAAAAGTGAATTTGCATAATTCCAGCATCATACAGAGTGCAATGTTACATCTTAAGTTTTCTTTTTATACCCTGAGTGGCTTTGTTCTCCTTTCTGAGCAGGATTTGGCAAAGGAAGCATTGCACAAGAGGAAGCTGGTGAATGAGGAGGTGAGGTACCACACTTGCTGCTACTTTATTCAGAATGGTTATGTACAAGATGATACTCATTTATCTACACGTCTTGTCTTTAACTTGTTCACACTACTCAAAAGTAAAGCAATCTAAAGCAAAAGAGTAAGTTGGTTGTGGGTAGTTCTCTTGCTTCTGAGTCAATAGTCCATGAGTTCATAGAGCATAGGACACTACAGCACAGTACAGGCCCTTCAGCCCACAATGTTGTGCTGACATGTTATCCTGCTCTAAGATCTATCTACCCCTTCCCTCCCACATAGCCCCCTATTTTTCTATCATTCATGTGCCTTTCTAAGACTCTCTTAAATGTCCTTAATGTATCTGCCTCCAAACCTCTGCCGGCAGTGTGTTCCACTCTGTGTATAAAAAAAAAACTTGCCTCTAACATCCCCCTTATACCTTCCTCCAATCACCTCAAAATTACGTCCCCTCATGTTAGCCATTGTCACACTGGGAAAAAGTCTCTGACTGTCCATTCAATCTATGCCTCTTATCATCTTGTACACCTCTATCAAGTCACCTCTCATCCTCCCTCTCCAAAGAGAAAAGCCCTAGCTTGCTCAACCTATCCTCATAAGACAATTCAACTTGAGGCTTGAACAGAAGCTGGATGCAGGTGCTTCAGTGCAGTACTTATGAGTGCAGTTGAATGAGCTGAGAGTTCACTTATCCCCTCCAAATATAAAATATCTCTTGGTGTTTCTTTGAAGAGCAGGAAGCTACTGCCTGGGTCCTGGGCAATATTTATCTCTCCACAGGGCAAAATAGATTATCCAGCGTGCTGTAAACACTCAATAGGTCAGGTCAGAAAGAGAAAATCTGCCTTATCTGCTGAGTCTTTCCAACATTTTCTGTTTATATTTCAGATTTTGATCATCTGTAGTTCGATTTTCACTCTCACATTGCTGTTTATGGTAGGTTGGCGAGCAGAACATAGAACACTGCAGCACAGTACAAGCCCTTCTGCCCACAATGTTGTGCCGACATTTTATCCTGCTCTAAGATCTATCTAACCCTTCCCTCCCACATAGCCCCCTATTTTTCTATCATTCATGTGTCTATCTAAGAGTCTCTTAAATGGCCCTAATGTATCTGCCCCCACAACCTCTGCCGGCAGTGTGTTCCACACACCCACCACTCTTACCCTGGTAAGAAAACTTACCCTGACATCCCCCTTATACCTTCCTCCAATCACTTTAAAATTATCTCCCCTAGTGTTAGCTGTTGGCCGTTAGCTCTCGTGTTAGAAATTGGCTGTTACGCCTTTCCTATCACACCAGTACCCCCGCCCCCCTCCAATTCCTCCACTGTCTCTGATTTGTCACACTGCTTATCCGTAATACAGTATTGAATCTCCATATATATCCGCTAAAGGAATATTTTAAAACTGAAGCTCATGCCTTTGGGAGAGAGACATGGTGGGACCCAGAGAAACGAGGTGCTGTGGTCTGTGATGCATGTGTCCAGCACAACAAGCACAAAGTGCTGGAGGAACTCAGCAGGCCAGGCAGCATCTATAGAGGGAAATGAACAGTCAATGTTTCAGGCCGAGGCCCTTCATCAGGACTGTGTCCAGAGTTGTCTGTGGTCTCTCTTTTTGGGACTGAATTACAGAAATGAGTCTAGGTTGTTAAATTCCTTTCCTCCTGCCTGAAAGCTGCTAATGTGTGCGGTGGTAAGTGGAACACTGCTCTGCCAGTTTTTGCCTTGCTGTTACCTTGTAATATTGGTGTCAGTGTTTTTTTATGTTCTCCTGTGGGGCTTTAGGAGGAGTCCACTGCTGGTGTAATAGAGTGTATCAACTCCAAATGCTGACTTGCTCAATATCTGATTTTGTTGCCATTAATGCTATTGGTAGATATTGGTCACTCTAGGACTGGACTGGACTTTAAATAAAATAACTAACTTTCACTTTTTCCCCTTTTCTCTGTTTCAATCCTCCACGCTCTTCAATCTCTGCTCTCCCTTACAATCACCTCATTGCCTGCACCCTCTCACTTTCCCTTTCAATACCCTGGTGTATTTCTCTCTTGGTCATGATTACTCACTCACCTGTGTGTGTGCATACTCACTCACACTCTTGCTTGCACGCTCTCATGGTCTCTCTCTGTCACGTGCTATTGCTCACTCCTTCCCTCTCCCCGTTGCACACCGTTACTCTCTCTCCCTCTCCCTCATTACTCCTTCTCCCCTCTCCCTCACTACTCCCCCTCCCCTCTCCCTCGCTACTCCCTCTCCCCCCTCTCTCGTTACTCTCTGTTTCATGCGGTTACTCACTCCTTCTCTCCCTCCCACACACAGCTGCAGAGATTCAAACGCTAAAGATCACAGTACTTGGACTGGTGCTACACCTTCCCTCGCGTTCCATACTAAACGTTCATTTGAAGCTGCTTCGCCACACCCTGCATCTCCAAGGTGAGCCAGCACTATCGGGGCAGCCGAGTGGCGAAGACCAACTGACGTCAGGATCTGATAATGCCGCCTCCTGGCCCTGAAGCTCCTTGGAGTACCTCATTCCCCCTGCACACTAGGATACCAAGCTGCTCAGGGGCAGAACACACGCACTTGGAAACTGCAACACAGAGACTTAGCAAAATGCCCACAGACTGTGTGACCCTGCACAGGAGATGCTTGGAATACTTGTCAATAGAGGCTGGAACCCAATCTTGAAGCCACAAATTGGCTTGCTTTGCTCTCTTATGTTGCCAGGGTCACATGAACACTCTTTCCTCCCTCCCTCGCAGTGCCTGACCTCCACCCTGTCTAACAGCAGGAGATGGTTACTGATGCAGTACCTTGTCACTTTCTGATGCTTGAGACAATCTCCACATGAAAGGGTTATTGGGTCCAGCCATGAACATACAGTCGGTTCATATTTTCAGTACCAGCTGCCCAGAAAACTAGAATTGGCCCGACCAACCTTATATTAATTCAAATGTGGGGATTCTGGAACTTTTACCAATGCATTCTAATCTAATTCTTTATTTCCCGATTATCGATTTTCCCCCCATGAATGGATGCGCTTCAGTTCCTGGCCAGCTGCTGATGTATTACTCAAATGTATAGTATTTACTGTTTGGCTTCTCATTTATTGAATGGAGCTCTGAGCAGTGAGGGTGCACCTGTAATGCTGAAATGTTCACTAGGTTGCATTACCAGAGGAAAGTTGAACGGCTCCTGGAACCCTTTGGGAGTTAATGCCCTGCCAGGTTTGAGTATTGATCCTGCCAGTTCTGTGCTGAGGCTGCAAGTATGTTAATAATACTTTAAGGAAAATAATAAGGAGAATTGGCTAAAAAGAATAGACTGGATTCCGTCTTTAATCGTGTGACTCAATGATACAGGAAGCAGCTGGTAATGGCCTTGATATTGGTATTATTGGATCCAGGAATGGAATGGTTTCCCACAGGATGATGCAGCTCCACTTTAACCCTAATGAGTGGGGTGGTTTTAAGAAGGCACAGTTTGTTTTCCTTGGAGCTCTATCTTAATTAAAGAACAGTTGACTGATATACTGCAGTCCCTGATTGTATGCAGCCCATTCTGTGCAGTGTTGGAGGATATACTGTATGCCATTTCTACCCATTGTAGCTGTTTGTCATTTACAAAATATCGCTGGATCAGGAGCAATGACTTGTGACTATATAATTTTGAAGACTTTTGATTATATAGTAACTGAAATGTGACTGTCGTAGTAAGTGGAAGTCCTTGCAAATGAATGGCATTGAGTTTGGGCTTGAGTTTACACAGGACTTTGCAGCCTATCTGGGAGTGAAGGCTGTTCTCAATTCCAGGCAAAAGATGATGGATTTCTACCAGCCCTAATTTTGGGATGTTCAATTACGGGCTTATTAGACAAGTAGACACTAGGGTTCCTGTTATACTTGGCACAGCTTCAGCCTCTGGTAAGGGTTGTTCAGATCTTCAGCCTGCTTCTGAATAAAGTGATTTTTGATTTGTTTTTCTGCTTTCCTTTCCTCCTCTGCCAAAGCCCCAACCTACACATGGGGCTTGTTTCAGGAGCCTTGCTCAGCCACATTGGATCCCACCACAGAATAGATTCTTTGGGGCAATGCAGCTCTGAGGTTTGATCCTAATGAGAGGCGCGCATAAGTAAAGGAACCATTCCTTGCAGTTGTCCCTAACTAAAGAGGAGTGGACTGGTACATTACAAGCCCTGTCTGCACACCAATTGTATATAGTTCATTCTGTGTGAGTGTAACTAATGCCCACCTCTGTTTGCATGTGTAAATCCAGTGAGTGAGCAGTTAAGCATTTATGTGCTTTCCCCAGTGTGGCCCAAGGTGTTTTGCTGGTTGTGACAGTGGGAGCTGTCACTTCACTGCACCTGCTTGGTACCAGTTTCTGCCTTACCTGCCTCACCCCAAAAAAATTTATTTGGATATGCTGGTGTCCTATGACCAGCACAGTGACGCACAAGAGCTGAATAAAACCACAGAAATACAGCAGCTTCATTAAATCCTGAAGGGAAAAGGAGCAGCAGGAACTGAGACACTGGCCCAGCCACCACACAATCTGATTGAAATCAGATGGAGGTTTAGCTGGCCTTTTGATGCTTTCCAACCATCCGCTTCCTCCCTGGATGAAGGCGTGCTCACAAACAGGGCAAGTGCCGGGGAGCTCACTGCCACAGTTGGCTTTGTGGCACAAACACAGCCTAGATTATTATCCTAATAAATATTTTTTTATGAATTGGTAATTAAGAGTACATTAAGTTGCACCAGAATATAAAAAGTATATTTATTTAAAGCAATAATTTGGCATTACAGTAAATACTGATGGATAGTGCATTATTTCCGATGGGTGCCCAAGAATGAAATGTCTCTATGTTTATACACAAACATTTTAAAATGATGTAAATATTAGCTGGAATGAAAGGTGTGGCTCTGTGGGAATGTTGGAGCAGGAAGATGGGGTCAAACTACATCTGCCTCTTTTACTGTATCTGCTGTTTTACTGCATTGTTGTAGTGTCGGTCTTGCTGTTATCTCTCCTTGGGTGCAAGGCTGCTGTGGTAGATCTGGGTCAGCTTGTTGAGCAGACTTTGGTGCCACAGGAGGTAATGTCCCTGAACAGCCTTGAGATTTTAAGAAGGTGTTCTGGTGTTTCCGAGGTCTATTGACGCTCTGGGTCCCAGAGCAGATTGGAGCCATCCACAACTATCCCTCTTGCAACTAAATCAAGAAGAGTGATTCCTCCTTTTACTTGTATATATATTTTTTGTCTGACTGAGAAGGAGAGGGGTTGAGGGAGGATTTGAAATTGCTGAGTATACCACGTATTTGTCAGCAGAGAGTCAGACAGCACAGCTGAAGACCATTTGTTTCTCTGTGCCTGTGTTAGCTCCTTGAAAGAACATTGGCTCAGATCCATTTCCCTGCTCTGTGGCCATGAAGATCTTCCCTCTTTTGTTATTTACCCAATTTACTTATTATTGAATCTGCTTTCGCTGCCCTCTTGGGCAATGCCGTCCCCATCATTAGTGTTTCTGTGAATTTAAACTATTTTTTCCCTCTGATATTGAATGCAAGATACACTCAGCAGGTCAGGCAGTGTCAGTAGAGGGAAAAACAGCATTAACATCTCAGGTCAAAGACCCTTTGCATCAAGATCACAAGATCACAAGATAAGGGAGCAGAAGCAGGCCATTCGGCCCATCGAGTCTGCTCCAAGGAAAAGGGAAAAAGAAATGGGGTGGGAAAAAAAGAGAGAGAAAAAAAACTATTCTAATCCCATTTGCCAGCCTTATCCCCATATCCCTTGATACCCTGACTATTTAGATATCTGTCTATCTCCTCCTTGAACACCCCCACTGATCTGGCCTCCACTGCTGTGCGTGGCAAGGAGTTCCACAATTTCACCACCCTCTGGGCAGATGCTGCCCGGCCTGCTGAGTGTTTCCAGCATTTTCTGTTTTTATTTCAGATTTCCACCATCTACATTTTTCTTTTACTTTTGTTTCCTCTCCTTCATTCTTTGGTCAGTTACCGAAATGACCCATGTTGATGACCCTACCCTCTGCCAGCAGAAATTATTCCTATTTACCCTTTATAATCGTGAATGCCATTGCCTCTTAATTGTCTCTATTCTAAGGAGAACAGTCCCAACCTCTCCACTTTCTCCCTCCTTGCTGGGACTGTGCATCTTCTACAGAACTTACTCCCTTCCAGAGTTGAAGCCCAACGCTACAGGGGATGTCTGACTGGTAATCTTTAGAGAGACAAAAGTCGAAGGTTGCAGAGACAGCAGAACTGATTTATTGAGCTGGGTTTCTCTTTAGCCAGGCTACATATTTCTGGCATTTTTGGTTTTCAGTCAAGCAGCTGCTGCTGTGTAGTGAGAGTTCAAGACTGGGTGCAGAAAAAAAATCAGGTGACTTTGTGTCTGAACGTGAACTTAACCTTACAGATAGCTCCTCGGATTAGAGCTTGATGCTCCTCAAATGGTGACCCCATTCTCTCCCCCAGATATTCCAGCAATGGAAGTGGGTGGGGCCGAGACACTGACAGGGAGGGGTCCCACTATCAGGGGCCAAGGTCTGTCAGTGGGAGGAAAGACCTGCTCCAATTGGAGGTGGGGTCGGTCGAGGGCGTGGCCTGCACAGGAGGTGGGGCCAGTGGAGGGCGGGACCTGTCAGCAGGAGGCGGGGTTAGTAGAGGGGGAGCCTGGCCAAGTGGAATAGTCTTCTGGTTGAGTAGCTGCTGGCCTTAGTTCACTGATAGATTAAGGAAAGAAAATCCCTTTGTGAGTATAAACACTTCAGAGCAGAAACACATTTCCCAGCACTGAGGAGTGAATACTAATCCAATGATACAATGGAGCAAAACCTATCCAACTCTCAATGTTCCCCTAGCCTATCAGTAATGTTGTTGTGGCTTTGTTTTCATTTTCTTAAATTGTGACCACCTCCCTGCACTGATTATACTATCTACATAAATAGAGTTCAGATGTGGGGTGGAGGGAGTGGCCATTCACTGTAAGTGGCCTGACCCAGGGCATGGCATTTCTACAGGTATTCAGGAGGCTGATCCTCCTCATCACAGGGAGTACCTGCCCTAACAAGAACCCTGCAAAATAGTTGACTAATATTACAAGGGATCAGCTACTCGGATGATAATTGCAGCCAATTAATCCTCAGCATTACATACGTGGTGTGACTGCACACGGATCCCATTGAGAAGTGTTGCCCTGACCGGCCATTTCCCCCTCCTCCTGGAGTCTGTGGTGTGGAAGCTTTGCACATTAGGAGAGAGGGCATCTTCCCATTCCTCCATAGGACATGTGGTGACAGCCTCGGCTGGCAATTGGTAAAAGGTGGGGACATGACCTGCCCTACTTTCCATTTTGGACCAGTTGCAGTTGACGGATCTCACTTACGTTTCCTGGTTTAAAAAAAAATACACTAATATCCAACTGAGAAAGACCCAAATAGTTGTGTGTGGGCTTTGGATGCATCAAGCCTGCTGAGTTAGCAACTGAATAAGATGGGGTTTCTTGCTCTTCATCCTTGTCTTTGTTTATGGACTACTTTACACCAACACATCTGTATTGGAAACTTTCCCAAGCAATCATAACTTGGGAGTGGTAACCTTGGGGGTTTAACTCATTGGAGAGAGTTTACGACACTGCTCCCTGTGAACCTCCATGCATATAACCAGTATAATGCTGTCATTTTCATCTCTGACTGAGGCTTTGGTGCTGGGGTGGGAAGGGAGGGTTTTTTGGATGGGGCAGGAGTTGGGTTGGTGGTGTTCAGAATTCAGTGAAGTGCCTGCTATCTCTGTACTGAATGTTTTACAATTTGGAAAGTAATGTATAAAATGGAGATAATTATTGACAATAAAGAGATAAATGAAGATTTAGTAAACAATTGTTCTTGATTATTTGCAGTAGTTTTCTCTTTATTAGCAACTTCTACCAAAGGGACCTGTTTGGTGTCTCCTCCTACACCTCACACCCACCCTTTGTTTTCTCATTTTTGCCTAAAAGGCAAGGGTGAAAGAATGTTTATGGGACCTTCCTGTGTGTAGTAAGCTGGCACATTTCAACACTGGTGCTCTTTAAAACAAAAATTACCTTGGCACTTCTTGAACATTGTGCATTTACAAAAGGTGCTATACAAATGGGGGTTTGAAGGTTGTCTTAGTAGAGAAAATGACCAGGCCGAGTTGACTGACTGGGTTGAGAATCACTGCTCCTAAAGATTCAGTCTAAAGTTCAGCAGCTCAAGGATATCAAAATAAGAATGAACGGGTCTGGCGGTAAGCTTTGGATTGGAAATTTATCTTGATTGAAATCAACGTGCAAGGCCCTATTGAATCGATGCTGCATTGTAGCTGCAGCTCTTTGAAATGTCAGCTAAGGCCTTTGCTTGTCTGCCCTATTGGTTCAAGGGAATATTGACCATCACATGGTGCTATTTGAAGAATGGAGGGTTCTCCATGAGTCCTAGATAATGCTTTTCTCATTAGAGTGACTGCTTAGCTATCTAATTATTTGTGGGATCTGGGGCTGGATATCTGTAATATCAATCACAGCTCTCCACCAAAGGAGTTCATTGTGTGGGACCGCACAGGTTAGGCAGTGTAGGTCGAACCACCAAGAGCTAGTGGATGGCTATCAATAGACATATCATAGATGGACTCTTGACCTCACAATCTACCTCGTTTTCACCTTATTGTCTGCCTGCACTGCATTTTCTCTGTAACTGTAACACCATAATCTGCATTCTGTTATTGCGTTTCCCTTGTACTGCCTCGATGTACTGATGTGATGAAATGATCTGTATGGACGGCATGCAAAACAAAGTTTTTCACTGTACCTCGGTACACGTGACAATAATAAACCAATTTACCAATTTGCATTCAAATCGCAAACTTCACAGCTGGTGGTAATGTAGTCACAGCAGTTGTTTATTTGTATTAGATTCAACGTATTTATGTATGTTATGAAATCCTGCTTAACTAGTGGCAAGAATGATTGATAAAACTGGTCTTGAAATCGTGGTGTGCACTAGCTGGTTGTTAGTGGAGGGCAGAGAGCTTTGACCTGATGATTGGGTACAAGTCTGTACTGGAGGCCCAGTGAGGGCGGGGAAGGTGTGTGGAGATCAGGGCTCTCATTGAGGAGTTTGGGGGAAGTTGAATCTGGGAATCAGCGATTTTATTTGGAGGAAGGGTACTGGAAGATGGGGCCAGAGGCAATTGGGAAGTCTGAGATCAAGTGGGTGGTTGCTGAAGGATCAAGGAGGGGGAACAGGACCTAGAGATTGCTCAGGGAGTGACTAAAGGGAGCACTCCTGAAGGAATGGGTCTCAATGGAAGAGAAGGGAGGTAGGAGGTGAGCCTGGATTTAGGGAGGACTTGAAAGGTACGACAGGTCATGAAATTTGTCCACTGCTACCCACCCCTCAATCCCTGGGTGTGAGGTTACTCCTCATCATATCCCTGGCAGAACAACCATTGCCAGCATTACTACTACCATTAACCTGGCAGATGGTCCCTGGAGCTTGTACCGAAGTGTCATCTGAAGGCAGGATACCGTGGCACTGGTATCTCAGCAACAGTTGGCACTTTGGGCACCAAGATGACAGGAAAGTCAAGGATGTCATCACAAGGTAGTCTTTCTATCTTACCAGGTAATTAGGGAAGGGAGAACAGTGTGGACTGAATGCAGGAATGATTCATTAGCAGATTGATGACATGGCAAGGTTTTTCTTTGAATAAAAACAGAGAATGCTAAAAACACTCAGGTGGTCAGGCAGCATCTGTGGAGACAAACAGTTAACACTTCAGATGTGGGACCCTTCATCGGAACTCTTCAGTTTCTCGGTTTCTCTCTCCACAGATGCTGCCCGAGCTGCTGAGTGGTTACAGCATTTTCTGTTATATTTCAGATTTCCAGCATTGAAGTTTTTCTTGATTTTTTTTTCGTTCAGGTTTATCATTATTGTCGGTGTAGCTGAACAGTTTTCTGTTGAAATCCTTAAATCTTATTGACCATTGGAGAAGTCAAAAACATTTAATATAAAGATGAGTCGATGTATTCAGCAGTAAGTAGGTCGAGGTTATGACTGTTCCCGGTGTTAGGATTGTTTAAGCTGGCCAGTTGCTGAATTCTGGTGGTAAGGGCTCTTTAGTTGGTGTTCCATGATTGCGTTACTCACTGTTCTAGCCAGCCGTGGACAGCCTCTGCATGCCTCGGCTCAGCTGGTTTCTCGTAGTTCTTTGGCTGGCTGCTGTGCTGTTGCTCCCTGCTTGTGCTGGATCTCCTGAGATACTGTGCAGGACACTGATGTGCTCCAGGTTGCCCGTCAGATCCAGAACCTGCAGATGTTGCAGCCCCATGAATGCTTTCCTTTCCAGACCAGCGGCAGTCAACCGGTTCGACCTGTGGAAGAAAACCGGGCGCAACGATGAACACTGACAGCAATGTGCTGAGAGACGGGATTGTGCCAATAGCCCCGACTCCAAGTTTAACCCACGCCGGTTTGGGGAGTTCCAGGCTGCTGGTCCTTGCACTGGTGGGACACTGCAGTGTGGAGAGGAATGCTGAGAGACTGGGATGCAGGCACCTCAAGACCAGATGGGAGTGAGCAATCATCAGCAGTCCATTTTATGGCACGGACTGACTCAGGCACACAGATGTGGTGGATTGGGTTCTATCCAAGTGTAGATAACAGTCTGGTCAGCTTTGCAAGACAACTGTGGTAAGTGTGGCACTTTAGGAGGACACAGCCCAGTGCGTCATGGAAACCAGCCTCCCCTCCTTAGACTCTGTCTTTACCTCTCGCTGCCTTGGTGAAGCAGCCAGCATAATCAAAGACACCACCCACCCGGGTCATTCTCTCTTCTCTCCTCTTCCATCGGGTAGAAGATACAGGAGCCTGAGGGCACGTACCACCAGGCTTAAGGACAGCTTCTACCCCACGGTGATAAGACTATTGAATGGTTCCCTTATACGATGAGATGGACTCTGATCTCACGATCTACCTTGTTGTGACCTTGCACCTTATTGCACTGCACTTTCTCTGCAGCTGTGACACTTTACTCTGTACTGTTATTGTTTTTACCTGTACTACCTCAATGCACTCTGTTCTAACTCAATGTATCTGCACTGAGGAATCAATTGACCTGTACGATCGGTATGCAAGACAAGTTTTTCACTGTACCTTGGTAGAAGTGACAATAATAAACCAATACCAATACATGCTTCCTGCTTGGAGGCACATTTGTGTTGGCTGACCCAGTTTCTAGACCCCAAGTACCAACTACCCTCTCATCCGGGGGTTTGAACTTCCAATCTCTTGCCGCCTTTGAGATTTACTCCTTTCTGTTGGAAGCAACGGTGACAGGCGAGCTTCCCTCCTCGCCATCTCAGAGCTCAACACCAGTGATCCAGCTAAAGACGGGACTGCAGCTGTCTCATAAAAACAGAGGAGATTGGAGCAGGAATAGGCCATTTGGCCCTTTGAGCCTGCTCTATCATTCAACAAAACCCTGGCTGATCTACCTTGACATCATTTTTCTGTCCTATCCCTGCATCCCTTGATTCTTTTAATCTATTAATCGCCATTTATGTTCCAGTCAGTGACTGAGCCTCTGCACAACCACCACCCCCCAACCCCACTGACCTCCCGCCAGGTAGAAAATTTCAAAGCTTTGCCAGCCTTTGAGTGAAGAAATGTCTCTTCATTTCTGTCCCAAATGGCCCATCCCTTATTTTGAGACTGTGATCCCCAGCTCCCGACTCCTCACCCCAGGGAAACACTATCCCTGCATCCACCCTCTTGAGCCCTCTGAGAATTCTGTATGTTGTCACAAGCACACCTCTCATTCTTCTAAACTCCTTTCAAGAAAAAAATTGGGGCTAGCCTACTCATGCCGCCTCATGACAGATCTTGAAAGCGTACAGAGGAGATTTCCAAGGATGTTGCCAGGACTCAAGTGATTGAGTTATGGAGAGAGGTTGAGCAGGATGGGTCTTGTTTCACTGGCGTGTAGGAGAATGAGGGGTGATCTATAGAGGTATATAAAATTATGGGGGGCATAGATAGGGTGAATGCGCAGTGTTTTTCCCAGGATTGGGGAATCAAGAACCAGAGGGCATAGGATGGAGGGGAGAGATTTAGTAGTAACCTGAGGGGCAACTTTTTCACTCAGAAGGTGATCAGTATATGGAATGAACCGGCAGAGGAAGTGGTTGAGGCAGGTACGTTAACAACATTTAAAAGGTACTTGGACAGGCACGTGGATAGAGAAGATTTAGAGGGATATGGGCCAAATGTGAGTAAATGGGACTAGTGTAGATGGGAATCTTGGTCAGCGTGGACCAGTTGGGCTGAAGGGCCTGTTTCCGTGCTGTCTGCCATCCCAGGAACCAGCCTGGTGAATCTTTGACATCCTTTCTCTGCCCTCCATAGTGAAGAGCTTCACTGTGGAGTCTACAGTGCAGAGGTTTTTCTAGGCAGCAAGACTTCAGCAGAAACAAGTGGTGTAGCCAAAGCAGTGGGCAGTCATCTGCTTACCTCAGAACTATGACTTTGACATTTGGTGCAGAGGCAAAGGAATTCGAGGTGATTGTTGAAATGCGGTTATTCTGCAGGTAGACATACTCCAGGGATTCGGGCAGGTCTGGAGGCACGTAGGATAGTTCATTATATCCCAGATCCAATAACTAGAAGTAATAAAAGTAGATTGATTATATTTTTTTAACCAATGTTAAATATTGTACAGCTGCTTAATACCTAATGTGGGCAAGAAATCTGCCTTTGGTGGCTCATACTAAGTGGATGAGTGTCATCTGCTGGTTGACTTTACCAGAGCCAAAAGTTGGGGGTGAGTAGAATGAGTTTTTGCACTCATTTAGCAAGTGACCAGAGTTTCTACCCACATGTTCTTTCCATTCACATGCTTGCTTTTGTTTTGAAACTCGACACTTTGTGCCTAGTAGACCTCCTCCAGCCCATGAGGTTTCCCCGGGTGCTCCAGTTTCTTCCCATATCCCAAAAGCTGACTGGTAGGTTTAGTTGGCTATCCCTCAGTGTAAGTGAATGGCAAAAAAAGCAAAGGGGAGTTGATGAGCATGCGAGAGAGAATATGCTGCAAGGCTAAGGGGAAATAAGGAGAAGGGGGATGGGATTTATGGAACTGAACTGCTAGGAGCTGGCTTGAACACGATGGGCTGAATGCCATCCTCTGTGTTTTGGTAACTCAGTCCCAGGTACTTAAAGGTGTGAAATCTCTCTCCAATCTCTGTTCCCATCCACATATATTGAAGTTGAAATCAAGTGTAATCAAAGGCCCCACTCACCCCGGACATTCTCTCTTCACCCCACCACCACCACCCCCCCCCCCCACCACATTGGGCAGAAAATACAAAAGCCTGAAAGCATGTACCATCAGGCTCAAGGACAGTTTCTATCCCACTGTTATAAGACTATTGAATGGTTCCCTGGTACGATAAAATGGACTCTTGACCTCACAATCTACCTCGTTATGGCCTTGCACCTTATTGTCCGCCTGCACTGCACTTTCTCTATAACCATAACCATAAATTAAGATAAGATTTCTTTATTAGTCACATGTACATCGAAACACACAGTGAAATGCATCTTTGCATAGAATGTTCTGGGGGCAGCCCGCAAGTGTCGCCATGCTTCCAGCGCCAACATAGCATGCCCACAACTTCCTAACCCATACGTCTTTGGAACGTGGGCGGAAACCCAAGCAGACACGGAGAATGTACAAACTCCTTATAGACAGTGGCCGGAATTGATTCTGGGTTGCTGGTGCTGTAATAGCGTAATGCTAACCACTACACTACCATGCCGCTCTACTGGCTGCGCCACTGTGCCGGTGTTTATGGGCCCTTGCTGTACATAATACTGCATTCTGTTAGGTTTCCCTTGTACTACCTCAATGCACTGTGTAATGAATTGATCTGTATGAAGACAAGTTTTTCACTGTACCTCGGTACATGTGACAATAATAATAAAAACCAATTCTCATAGATCATCATCCATTCCCCACTGTTCAATATCACCCAGTCCTTTCCTCCTTGTGGTATCCAGCTTCTGAGACTTATCCCTGAAGCTCTGCTGTAAATTTTGACCCCCTAATACCAATGCCTGACCTGTTAGTGGACAAAAGGATGTGGGTCAGCACCCTGTAGCCAGGAAGCACAGCAGAACATGGAGCAGCAAGGTTATCAAAGGAGGCTGGTGGTTGTGTACCAATGGTCTCATGCTATAGGTCTCTAACAATGCAACTGATGGAAAAGATCTTGCAGACCTGATTATGGGAGGGGAGTTCTCCCTACTGTCCTGGTCAACGTTTCCCCCCTGTAGAACATCACTAAACCAGAATATTTGGTGGTTCTTACTACCATTTCCATATTTGGGAGCTCATTCGGCCCATCAAATCCATGCCAGCTCACAGAGCAATCTTCGCTAATTTCCCTTGTAACTTAGTCCCCACACATCCGTATCAACATCCCCCCCAGATTCTACCACCCATTTGCACTGGGGACAATTTAGTGGCCAATTAACTTATGTCTTTCAGATGTGGGAGGAAACCGGAGCACCTGGGGGAAACCCACATCGTCACAGGGAGAACATGTAAACTCCACAGAGACAGCACCGGTGGTCAGGATTGAACCCTGGTCACTGGTGCCGTGAGGTAGCAGCTCTACTGGCTGTGTCACTCTGCCGATGTTTACGGGCTCTTGCTGTACAGAAATTGCAAATGTGTTGAGCAATGCCCTGGACAGTCCCTGGTGGTGTGAGGCCCTGTACAAATGCAAGTTCCATTTCTTGGCCCGTTCTGGTACTCGCCTTGAGATTGGGGACCTCCCCCCAGGTTCCAGGCTCTATCTTGCCAATGGTGAGCTTGTTGTGATTGAGGCGCAGTTCCTCCAGAGCCTTCATGTTGCGTAGCACCCCTGCAGAGAGCTGGTTAATCTGACCGTGCTGCACCACCAGAACCTCCAGACTGGGCGGCAAGCCGCTAGGAAGCAAAGTCAGGCGATTGCCGGACAGTTCGATCCTCTTCAGCTGGTGAAGCTTCCGAAAGGCCAGTCGGTGAATGCGCGCGCTGTAGAGCTTGTTGTAACTCAAGTTCAGGTCGGTCAGGTGGTAAGTGGTGACGAAGTCATTGGCACCGATCTGCTCGATCCCATCGTGGAGCAGCATGAGGGAGTTGACACGACGAGGGAGGCTGTCTGGGACCTTGCTCAGTGGGTTGTTAAAGAGGTGAAGTGTGTGCAACTTCTTCAGCTTTGCGAACGCAGCCTTGTGGATCCCAGCACTCGTGATCCTGTTGTTCTGAAGCAGCAGGTACTCCAGGTTCCGGATCCTGTTGACGCTGCTCTTAGAAATGGAGGTGATGCGGTTTTTCCCCAACTGCAGGATGACGATGTTTGGGGGCAGTCCATCGGGTATCTTTACCAGGTTGTTGCTGGATAGATCCAGGTATTCCATCCCCTTCATTTTACTGTCAAGTAGGAAGAGAATGGAATCCTTACTCAAAGATGCAACAGAGAAACGTCTAGAAATAAAAGATACGATAGAGTCGTATCAAACAGGACAGAAACAGGCCCCGTGGCCCATGGAATGTGTGCTGACCATCAAGCAACCATTTGTGGACTGTTCAACAGTCATATAACAGTGGGATGGAAGCTGTCCTTGAGCCTGGTTGTACGTGCTTTCAGGCTTTTGTATCCTCTGCCCAATGGGAGGGGGGAAGAAGGGAGAATGTCGCTGCACTTTCTCTGTAACTGTAATGCTTTATTCTGCATTGCTTTTCCCTTGTACTACCTGTTGCGCCAAAGTTAAGCAGAATTGTTTGCAGATCTGATAGAAGTAAGCCTTGCACACGCAATGCTGCACACAGCACACTTTATTGTGAAGTGACAACAAGTGGTACTTACCTCGGAAGCGCGGCTGAGCCTGCTTAACTGCAGCGCCCCGTTCCGATCGGTCCACAGTGTCAGCCGTGACCTAACCTGTGGTGAGCCCAAATCCAAGAGACCTCACCACTGGTGCACTCACTCTTTTATACCCTGGTCACTCCTCTCTGCCCCTACCTGGGTCGATCCTTTGTCCAGGTCGACCCATCACGTGACTGTTGCCTCGGGCATTGCAGGCTCATGTCTGCAGAGGCAATACCTTGGTTACCTAGCACCCAGGTCACCCTTGCCCCGCGCACACATACATTTGAACCCAGCAATTGTTCCTTGCGCTCTCTGGCCGACATTTCAGGATTCTTACTGCACTACTTCAATGCACTGATGTGATGAAATGATCTGTATGGATGGCATGCAAAACAAAGTTCTTTCACTGAACCTTGGTACATGTGACAGTAATAATTCAATTTATCAATTTAAAATTTGCACTGATCCAACTTAATCCCATTTTATTCTCCTCATTGTCTCAGCTGCCCCCCAGATTCCACCAATCACCTACACACTAGGGACAATTTACAGCAGCCAGTTAACCTAACAACCTGCATGTCTTTGGGATGTGGGAGGAAACTGGAGCACCCAGGGGGGACCCCATGCAGTCACTGAGAGAACATGCAAACTCCACACAGACAACACCCGAGATCAGGATCGAACCCAGGTCTCTGGCGCTGTGAGGCAGCGGCTCTACCAGCTGTGCCACTGAGTCACCCAGCTGTGAAGTCAGTGTGGATTTCTAAAGGAAAGGACGTCATTGACCAATCTTGGATGAATGATTTGAAGGAGTTAACATAGGTTAGACAAGGATAGTTGTAATAACTTGAAATGTTTGACTTTTTTATACAGGTATCAGATATTCATGTATTTATTGCCAGAACTTGGGAACTAAGGAGACAGCCAGCAGAATGGATAGCAAACTGACTGCAAAATGGAAAGCAGCAGAGGTTAAAGGCAGTTACTTAGAGTGGAAGGGAGCCAGTGGTGGTGTTCCACAGGAATCACTCCAGGGACCACTGCAGATGATGTCACGTTGGGGAATGTAATCAATGAAGAGAACTGCAGTAAGATGCAGGAAGACATCAGTGAACAAAAGGGCAGGTGACGGGCAAATAAACCTCAATTTAGATGCATGTTTGGAAGATGGAGATCCCAAACAGAGCAGAGGGATCCAGGGACAGGGATAAACAAATTGCTAAGAGCAGCAACACGGTAAATGAGGGGAATAGACAGTCAACGTTTCGGGTCGAGATCGGGATCAGTCCAGATGAAGGGTCTCGACCCGAAACGCTAACTGTCCATTTCCCTTCATAGATGCTGCCTGACCTGCTGAGTTCCTCCAGTATTTTGTGTGGTGCAACCAGATCCCAGCATCTGTAGTCACTTGAGTCTTCAACACACTAAATGAGGCCACTTCTTTAAACAAACACAAGTGGAGCTTGGGATTCATTTCTAGAGGAAGTGAAATCAAAGGCAGAGTCGTTAAGCCCTACAGAACCTTGGCTGGGCCACACTTGGAACCTTGGGGTGCTGGTGAAGGTTGCATTGCTCACCTGAAGGTTTGTGCAGTAATGCCTGCGTTGGTCAGATGGTTGCTTTGCAGATAGAGTTCTCGAAGTTGCTGCAAATTACTGAAGGCACCTTTGGGGATCTTTGTGATTTTGTTGTTCTGTTACACGGAAATACAAAAAGAGCAAATCAGTGGGGCCTCAAGCACCTCCCTTCCCTTCATTGCATAGACTTGGCAATGCTGCTTCAACGTGGCCTGATGGACCTCAGCTTCCGCTCTCCTCTAGGTGTGTTTGCCAACTTGGATTGAGGCCTAAACCTTCTCAATGAAGGCGGTTGTCCACTGTACACACAGTACCTGTACCTGCTGTGCCTCTTGTTAAATATATCAGGCTGAGACCCATTCCAGAGGCAGGGGCGGGCTGGGCCCGTGTTCAATATGCAGAGCAAGGACCTGCGCCCACTGAGCCTTGCTTCAAACTACTTAAGTAGGAATAGGCCATCCAGCCCCTTGTGCCTGCTCCACTATTCACTTAGTTGATGGTTCATCTTTTACCTTAGCAACACCTTCCCACAAAACTCTGATATCTCTTGCATCTCTTAATATCCAAAAATCGTTTGGCGTTTGTCCTGAATATGCTCAGGATAGAAAATTCCAAAGATTCATGAACTTTTCATCTAGGTCCTGAATGGCTGACCCCTTGTTTTGAGAGTGTGACCTGTGGTTCTAGACACCACAGCCAGGGGACATATCTACTCCACATCCAGCCCGCTGAGCTGTGAGTATTCTGCAGGTTTTAATGAGACCTAAACTCAAGCAAGTTTAAGCCTAATGAATCTCTTCTCATATGACAAACCACCTATCCAGAATCCATCTGCTGAACCTTCATTGTACTTTCTCTATTGTGAGTATATCTTTGCCTGGGTGGGAAGACCAGGCCTGTACATAATATTTCAGATGTGATCTCACCAGGGCCTCGCCTAATAGGAGAAGGGCATCTCTACTCTTGTACTCAAATCTTCTGGCCATAAAGGTCAACGTACCATTCACCTTCCAAATTACTTGATGTATCTACATGTTAACAGTCAGCAATTCATGAGCAAGGCACCCATTTCCCTCTGAACACCAACACCTTTCAATCTCTCACCATTTAAAAGAAAAACTCTACCTTTCTTTTTCTGACAAAGTGGATGACCTGACATTTTTCCACATTCCACCTGCCGTATCCAACTGTTCACCTGGACTGTCTGCATCATCCTGAAGCCTCTTCACATGCACCTCACTGCTTACGCTGGCAATTAGATTTGCATCTTCAGCAAACCAGGATATATGAAAACATGGAAATATGATTTCCCTTTTTTAAATCCATGTTGAGTCTGCAGAATCCTATTAATATTTTCCATGTGCCATGTTACCACATTCTTAATAATAAATTCCAGCATTTTGCTCTCCACTGATGTCAGGCTAACTGCTATTACAGTTCTGTGTTTTCTCTGTCCTTCCTTTCTGAAATAATGGGGTTCCATTTTATACATGGCAATCTGTGGGAGCCTTTCTTGAATCTAGAATGTTGTAACATGACAATAGTGGCATTTAAGAGGCAGTTAGACAGGCTCATGAACATGCAGGGAATGGAGAGGCAGATGGGATTAGTTCAGTTTGGCATTGTGGTTGGCACAGACAATGTGGGCTGAAGGGCCTGTTCCTGTGCTGTGTTGTTCTATGTTCTGTGGCCACCAGTGCATCACTAAAGTTCATGGCACTTGATCTTCTCACCCACATCATTAATATAGATTGTAAGCAGCTGTGACTCCCACACCAATCCCTGCGGAACCCCACTAATCACAGCCTCCCAACTTTAACATGGCATGTTTATTCCTACTTAGTCTTGTGCCCATTAGCAACTCTCAGTCCATATCACCACATTACCCACATGTTGCAGCTACATAAAACTTTGGTTAGGTCACACTTGGAGAATTGTGTGCAGTTCTGGTCACCCATTACAAGAAGAGTGTGGAAGCTTTGGAAAGGGTACAGAAGAGGTTCACCAGGATACTGCCTGGATTAGAGGGTAGGAGCTATAAGGAGAGGTAGGACAAACTGGAGTTGTTTTCTCTGAAGTGTCAGAGGCTGAGGGGAGATCTGATAATTTATAAGAGGCATAGATAGGGTAGACAGTCAGAATCTTTTGCCCAGAGTAGAAATGTCAAATACTGGAGGATATGCATTTAAGGTAAGAGGGGGAAAGTTTAGAGGAGATGTGTTGGGCAAGTTTTTTTTACACAGAGAGTGGTGGGTGCCTAGAACAGGCTGCCAGGGGTAATGGTCGAGGCAGAAACAGTAGTGGCATTTAAGAGGCTTTTAGATAGACACATGTGTACACAGGGAATGGAGGGATATGCATCATGTACAGGCAGAAGAGATTTAATTTCATTTGGCATTGTGTTTGGCGCAGACATCATGGAGTGAAGGGCCCGTTCCTCTGCTGTACTCTTCTATGTTCAGATACCAAGTACTCTCATTTTGTTGCATAATCTTTTATGGAAACTTATCAAAGGCCTTCTGAAAGTCTTTTGCAATAGACTTGCAAAGGAATAGCAAGAGATTCTGCATCTGCTGGTTTGGCCTTAACTGTTCTGCTAGTTATAACCTTGAAAGATCCTAATAGATCTGTCAAATATGTTTTCCCTTTTATAAATCCATGCCCAGTCCGATAAATATTTTCCAAGTGCCCTATTACAACATCCTTAATAATAGATTCCAGTATTTTCTTCTCTCTCGATGTCAGAGTAATTGGACTGTAGTTCTGTGTTTATTCTCTCCCTCTTTTCTTAAATAGTGGTGTTCCATTTTACACATTGCAGTCTGTGGGAACCTTTCTAGAATCTGGTATTTTGGAGGATGAAAGTAATTTGGTAATTGGTTTATTATTGTCGTATGTACCAAGATACACTGAAAAGCTTTTGTTTCCGTGCAATCCAGACAGATCATTGCATACATTAGTACATCGAGGTAGTACAAAAGGGAAAAGAAAACAGAATGCAGGATATTAGCGTTGCAGTTACAGAGAAAGTGCAATGCAGGTAGACAAATAACGTGCAAGGGCTGTGACGAGGTAGATTGAGAGATCAAGAGGCTGCGGAGGGTTGTAGACACAGCCAGCTCCATCACACGCACAACCCTCCCCACCATCAAGGACATCTTCAAGAGGCGGTGCCTCAAGAAGGCGGCATCCGTCACTAAGGACCCTCACGATCCAGGACATGCCCTCTTCTCATGACTGCCATGGGGGAGGAGGTACAGGAGCCTGAAGACCCACACCGAATGATTCAGGAACAGCTTCTTTATTTTGCACTATTTATTTATTTTGTAATTTATAGTAATTTTATGTCTTTGCACATATTCCATGAAGACAAACAAAATATTTGTCTGATTTCTTTTCCATTTCCTATTTCCCAATATACCACACCCACCCGGATCATTCTCTCTTCTCCCCTCTCCCAGCAGGCAGAAGATACAGGAGCCTGAGGGCACATACCACCAGGCTCAAGGACAGCCATATTGAACGGTTCCCTTATACAGTGAGGTGGACTCTTGACCTCAAAATCTACCTTGTTTGACCTTGCACCTTATTGTCTACCTGCAATGCACTTACCTGTAGCTGTGACACTTTACTCTGTATTCTGTTATTGTTTTTACCCTGTACTACCTCAATGCAATGAATGGATCTGTAGGAATGGTGTGCAAGACAAGTTTTTCACTGTACCTCGGTACAAGTGACAATAATAAACCAATACCAAATACCAATTTCCCTTCTGTCAATCCATAGGGGACCCACATTAACTTCTGTTACTTTTTTCTTATCTGCAGAATCCCTTGCAAATCGTTTTGATGTTTCTTGCTGGTCAACTCTCGTGTTCCACTTTCCCTTTCCTTTTCAATGTCTTGGTCCTTTGCTGAGTTCTGAAATCTTCCTAATTCTCAAGCTTACTGCTATTATTGGCAACATTTTAGGAATTTTCTTGGATCTAATACCACCTTTAACTTCTTGGAAGCTATGACTGGTTTACTTTCCCAGATATTTTTGTCTTAGAGGAATTATGACTGTAAACCATACATTAATTCTTTAAACGTTAGTCATTGCTTGCATAGGGTAATACCTTTTAATGTAGCTTCCCATACTATCATAGCCAACAGATACCTAATGCCTTTATGGAGTCATAGAGTTGTACAGCATGGAAACAGGCCCTTTGGCCCAACTCATCAATGCTTACCAAGTTGCCTACCTGAGCTTAGTCCCATTTGCCTATGTTTGGCCCACATCCCTCTAAACCTTATAAAGTTTGCTTCATTCTGAATTGAACCCCCCTGATTTCAGATTGAACAAAATCACTTTCAATCAAGTTCTGACCTGCTGGTCCTCAATTCAAGGATTTGAGCAAAGGCCAGTACCAGCTGGGATGTGGTTTGAAGGTTTTGAAGGAAAATAATCCAGGGTCCAAGATACATTCCTATTCTGGAAATTTAAACCTTGGTCAAAATTGACACACAGCAGGTTATTATTTTGCACCAGCAGTACCCACGTTCAGAGGTTGGTCCCCGTCTAATATATGTCGGATCCAGTTATTTTCGAATCCACAGGTTCTTTCAGGAGTCCAGGAATGAGTTGAAAACAACTTGGTGCTTCACAAAGTTTTATTGGAAAAATTTAAAACAAAGAAACAGTCACAGAGCACATGGCACTAGCTTTACTACTGGGAGATGAGCTGAGACAAAAGGAACTAAAGATGAGCTCGGATCAGGGGGGAGGAGAGCAAGAGAGAGATGCGACACCTTTCATACCTGAGATAAGAGGTACTCCTTAGCTAACAATTGTCCAATCAGGGAACCTATTAGATACTTGTGGCCAAACCAACCAATGAAAAAAACCACATATTCACCTGATGGATGAACCAATAAGCTAGTAAGTGGCCATTCCTTGTGCAGCCACTTGAAGCATATTAAACACTATACATGTTAAAAATAATTAAAACAGTCGAATCCAACATATACACGCAGTGGCCTTTCCCTGGTTGGTCTATGTTAATATACAGTTTGCTTCATTATTAGGATTACTCAATGGTTGAGTTGCATGGGAAATAGGCAGTGCTCCTCTAATAAAACTGTTTCCCCTTTTTTCCTCTTCTGCAAGCCAAGTCATTATTGCAGTACACCTCTGCATTTACACACCATCCCTGGGTTATGAATGCCCGACATATGACACCCCTACATACAAACCATCTCCCATATTATTCATAAATTCAAAAGTTCGATGCACATACATATGTTCATTCCTACAAATGGCAGAACTAGTTTCCTCTCTCTCTCCACTTTTAATCATGTAATTATGTATGGCATATCTGTTAATAACCTGTTGTGTTCCAGTATTGACCAAAGCAAAACAAACTTTTCACTATCTCGGTACATGTGGCAATAATAAACCAATCTGAACCAATGTATTCTTTCATATCATTCTTACATGCTTTTGACAGGGTGGTGAAAAAAGCGCTTAGCATGCTGCCCTTCATCAGTCAGGGCACTGAGTATAGAAGTTGGGATGTTATTTGCATTTGTACAAGACATATTGGTGAGGCCGCATTTGGAATATTGTGTTCAGTTTTGGTTACTCTGCCATAGAAAAGATACCATTAAGCTGGAAAGAGTACAGAGGAGATTTACGAGCATATTGCCAGGACTCGAGAGACTGAGTTATGGAGAGAGGTTGAGCAGGTTGGAACTTTTTTCACTGGACCATCGAAGAATGAGGGGTGATCTTATAGAGGTGTATAAAATCATGAGGGGCATAGATAGGGTGAATGTGCACAGTCTTTTTCCCAGGGTTGGGGAGTCAAGAACTCGGGGGCAAAGGTTTCAGGTGAAAGGGGAGAAATTTAATAGGAACCTGAGGGGCAACTTTTTCACCCAGTATATGGAATGAGCTGCCAGGGGAAGTGGTTGAGGTAGCTACATTAACAGCATTTAAAAGGTACTTGAACAGGTACATGGATTGGGAGGGTTTAGAGGGATATGGGCCAAATGCAGGCAATTGAGACTAGCTTAGATGGGAATCTTGGTCAGCATGGACCAGTTGGGCCGAAGGGCCTGTTTCCATGCTATATGACTCTATAATGCCGTACAGAGCCCATTTATTACACAGGGGTGGCCAGAAATGGTGAATTCATCACACAGAGCAGGGAAGGCTGTGACATGTTGGGATATGGGCTGAAGTAGAGTCATACAGGATTCAAAAGAACTTGGAAGTTCATCTTTGACCAACGTTTAAACAGAATAGGTTTTTAGCCAAGAATGAGACTGGGGTTATCAGGTTGTTGTGCAGAGACATATTAGGACATTTGATAAGAGAAGATGCACATCGGGCTGGTGAGAGGCGCGGTTAGAATTGGTAACTGGTTTATTATTGTCACACGTACCGAGATACAGTGAAAAGCTTTTGTTTGCATGCCATCCAGAAAGATCATTCCATACATAAGTACATCCAGGTAGTACGAAAGGGAAAAAAAACAGAATGTAGTGTTACAGTTACAGAGAAAATGCAGTGCAGGTAGACAAATAAAGCGCAAGGGCCACGACGAGGTAGATTGGGAGATCAAGAGTTCATCTTTATCGTATGACGTCCGTTCATTGTCATTTGGCAGCGGGATAGAAGCTGCCCTTGAGCCTGGTGGTTGGCATGTTGGCACCTACCTGTAAATGCAGCTGGGTGAGCAGAGGTGGGAGGTTCTCAGGTACTTGTCTTAGATTGTTGCTGGACAGAATTAAAGTCGTCACCATCTGAGAGCCATTGAACATGGCCTTGGGCAGGCCTGAGTTTGTCAGCTTATTGTTGTGGAGATAGATAAACCTATTGAGAGAGAGAAAGAGAGAAAGAGGGAGAGTCACTTAGCCTGTTGCAGTGAGAAATACCAAAAATGAGTTCAGCACAGGTGGCTGGAGGGTAAAGGGTTGTGTAATACGGAGAGGTGACCGTCCTGCTGCCAAAAATACTGCACAGTATTGCGTGAGGCTGCAGAGGGTTGTAACCTCAGCCAGCTCCACCATGGGAACAACCCTCCCCACCATCGAAGACATCTTCAAGAGGCGGTACCTCAAGAAGGCGGCATCCATCACTAAGGACCCTCACCATCCGGGACACGCCCTCTTCTCGTTACTACCATCGGGGAGGAGGTACAGGAGCCTGAAGACCCACACTCAATGATTCAGGGACATCTTCTTCCCCTCCGCCATTAGATTTCTGAAAGGTCCACGAACCCAGGAACACTACCTCGTTATTCCTTTTCTTTGCACTATTTATTTATTTTTGTAACTTATAGTAATTTCATGTCTTTGCACTGAACTGCTGCCGCAAAACAACAAATTTTATGTCAGATTTCTATGATAATAAACCTAACTTTGATTCTGATACCCTGTAATAGTTGGTAGCACCGGAGATCAGAATCGAACCTGGGTTACTGGAGCTGTGAGACAGCTACACTACTGAGTAGTCCTCTCTCTGTACAGGACAGTTTTTCCTTTCCAAGCTTTGAGGTACACCTTTGGTTTTGGCTGATGGTCAATGATTGTAAATAAAGTTGATCCCTGTGTCTGTCCATTGGGAAGCTGTGTCTCAAGTTAGCGCTGCTTTGAAGTGCTTTTCCAGCACTGTACCAGGGGCATCTGTTTTGAAAATGTCTATGTAACTTGTCCAACTACTTCATTATTTCACTTCTTCCTGTGCTGGGGGGGGGGGTTAGCTCGTCGGAAGTTCCAAACTTTTTGTTAACACCAGACGCGATTTAGTTAACCTCATTGTCACACCTAATGGCCAGGAGCTTGATCAACCATGGACTGGGTAACAGACACATCAGCTTCACCACCGAACAGGGGATCAGGAGCTAGGCCGGAGGATTTACCAGAATGAATAAATGAGTAAATGAGTAGTATGAGTCATAGAGACTCAGAGTGATACAGCATGGAAGCAGGCCCTTCGGCCCAACTCATTCATGCCGACCAGCGTGTATTTGGCCCATATCCCTCTAATCCTTCCCTATCCGTGAACCTGTCTAAACATCTTTTGGACAATCTAATTGCACCCACCTCTCCCACTTCCTCTGGCAGCTCATTCCGTATACACACACCACCCTCTGTGTGGAAAAACTTGCTCATCAGGTCCCCTTTAAATCTTCCCCCTCTCACCTTTAAACCTATGCCCTCTAGTTTAAGGCTCCCCTACCCTGGGAAAAAGACCGTGACCATCCACCTCATCTCTGCCCCTCATGGATTTTCTATCAAGACACCCCTATATAGAGACACGATGCTGGAAATCTGGAGCAACGCACAACGTGCTGGAGGAACTCAGCGGGTCAGGCAGCGTGTAATGGAAGGAAATAGTCAATGTTCTGGGTCGAGACCCTTCATCTGATTTAAAGATAGATGGGAGGTAGCCAGTATAAAGAGGTGAGGAGGTGGGATTGGTCACGAACTGGCAGGTGATGGGTGAATCCAGGTAGATGATAGGCAGATGGAGGAGGGGAAAGTGGGAATAGCGACAGAGGCTGGGAGGTGAGAGTTGGAGGCGACAAGAGGGCTGCAGATGGTGGAATCTGATAGGAGAGGAAGGTGGAGCGTGGAACCAAGGGAGGGAGGTGGGGAGGGCAGATGGGAACAGTGGAGGTGGGGGACCCTTCATCTGAACATCTATAGAACATACTTTTACTATCAACAATTCAATTTAAACCCTTTTAGTCATAGAATTGTGACAGCACAAAGGAGACCATTCAGCCTATTAAGTCTGTACTCGCTCCTTGCAGAGCAATCCCACTCCCCGCTTTTTCTTCTACCCCTGCAAATGTTGTCTCTCGAGTGCCTTGGCCACTCCAGGTAGCGGCTGGAACAGGATAGGTGTTTGGACGTCAGCATTAGTGCGGGAGAGAGCAGAAAGGATCTGGTTGAATGGCGGGCCAGAACAGATGGGCTGAGTGGCCTACTCCCGCTGCTGTTCCTTACATCTTTACCTGAGCCTTGGTTTGTGGCTGAAGGTGAGCTCGGAAACCTCCTTGAGACGGTTGGCAGCAAAGTCGGTGATTTGCAAAGTGTTGGGCAGTCTCCTGGGTGTTACCGTCAGCTGCACAACAATAGGAAGGGCATAATTGAATCACATCTCCTCTTAGTGCTTCTACAGAGGTTTCCCGGGCCATTCACCTTGTCCCATTCTGGAAAGGTTTACACAGGACCCACTCTAACTCCCTCCTGCTTTTGTTCCATACCACCTCCTCTAGCCTCGAGTCCATTGGACCTTGTCCATGGGTAACCTCTCCCTCCCCCTAAACCCCCAAACCCTCCAATACGGCCCTGAGAGTCAACATGAGTGAGTCTCAAACATGCATTGAACAAGCCATTTTGCAGGCATCACACTTGACAATAGCGGGAGGATAGTCTTTCATTTGCACAACAATTATTACCTCCCCATTTTCCCAAAGCCAATACCTCTGACCCACACTGCAACAGTGTTTGTAGCTCAAGGTGGTGGAGAATTTATACACAGAAATCTGGACTTAAGTGAGGTTAACGTATTTGTTTCTGATTGAAGGAGAAACGTTGCTGGGGACCCTGAGAATTCCCCTGCTGTTTGCCAGATAATCCAACAGTGTCTTTCATTTCCAGCCCTGAAGACTTGTGGAGCTCCTGTTTAATGGCTCTTCAGGAGCCGGTCTTGGGTGGAGAGGGGATAGGGAAGGGTGGAATAGACCCCAGGAGGAGCCAGTCCTCGGGGAGGAGAGGGAAAACTTAGTACTAAAGGTAAAATGGCTCCGCAGCATTTGTGGGAGCTACTTTCAGAAAGTGAGGGCTAATTAAACATTTACAACAGCGACACAAGAGACTGCAGATGCTGGAATCAGAAACAACACACAACGGAGCTGGAGGAACTCAGCAGGTCAGGCAACATCTGTGGAGGGAAGTGGACAGTCGACATTTTAGATTAAGACCAGCTGAACTCGGTCTATGCCAAGCTCCTGTTTCTTGCCATTTCCATGTTCGATTTCCTCCTGACCAGATGAAGGGTCTCGGCCCAAAACGTCGACTGTCCATTTCCCTCCACAGATGCTGCCTGACCCGCTGAGTTCCTCCAGCGTTTTGTTTTTTTTTGCATTGTGTATTTACAGATCTGGTATCGGTAAGTTCCAGAGCAGGCAAATTTGTGAAACCCCAGCACTGTGCCTCGTCTCACTAGAAGAGTCCTTAAATAAACAACATATTTGCAACTTCATTCTCAGTTGCTTGAGATTCATTTTATTGTTTCTAGTAGTGGCTCCAAAGCCTGGAGACAGATTTAATAGGTTACTTGAGAAACCAAGATCCTAATCAGCTGTTTAACTGTGTCCAGAGCTTTGTGCAAAACTATTAAGACCAGAGTTTATCCTGTTTTGCAAGAAGTGCACAGCAGGTCGACCTGGAACGTTCCCTTCCAGATTACGTCAATGTTTAGCTCTCACTTTGGAGTAGTAAACATTTTATCCAGGATGGCACTCCCAGTGGAGCAGTGACGTGGTGTCTTTCACTTAATCTGAGGCTCTTAGATGGGAAAGGATAGGGTGAAGCAGCCAGCGTAATCAAAGACCCCACCCATCCAGGTCATTTTCTCTTCTCTCTTCTTCCATCAATACAGGAGCCTGAGGGCACGTACCACCAGGCTTAAGGACAGCTTCTACCCCACTGTGATAAGACTATTGAACGGTTCCCTTATACGATGAGATGGACTCTGACCTCACGATCTACCTTGTTGTGATCTTGCACCTTATTGCACTGCACTTTCTCTGTAGCTGTGACACTTTACTCTGTACTGTTATTGTTTTTACCTGTACTACCTCAATGCACTCTGTACTAACCCAATGTAACTGCACTGTGTAATGAATTGATCTGTACGATCGGTATGCAAGACAAGTTTTTCACTGTACCTTGGTACAAGTGACATTAATAAACCAATACCAATACCAATTTCACAGCTCTGTACCAAAGAACAGGTGAGTTCTCTGGAGAAAACTGGCCAATTTTTATCCCTTACCAAATGTTCAAAGATAACACATTACCCAGCCATTGTCTGATGGCTCCTTGTGGGACTTGGCTGTTGGAGAATTGGCTGCTGCATTTCCTACATTATAACTGATTGGACCTTAAATGCCTTTCAATGACTGCGACACATTGGAGTAGTGCAAATCTTATTTTCTTTTCTGTTATGTACCTCTATGTATTTTCTTCCTAATGTGTGCTGGGTGGAGAAGGGTTGGGATTTAAGGAGCCCATGAGAATTAAGTGACATAAGGCCCATCATCTCCGGCTGACTTTCTGTACAAGTCCTCCCCTCCTTTGATGAAGTGTGACCTGTGTAACCTATTGTAGCAGGATGGGGAAGGTCAGGACACTCACCTTATTATTGGACAAGTAGAGGTACTCCAGTTCCTGCAGAAACTTGAAAGCCTTATCTGGTAACCCTGGAAGGACATGACAACTTGAAAAAGGAACAGGAGTAGGACATAGTATTCCAGTTTACTCTGCCATTGTCATATACAGCACAGAAACAGGCCCTTCGGCCCAACTGTCCATGCTGACCAAGATGCCCCATTCAAGCTAGTCCCATTTGCCAGTGTTTGGCCCATAACCTTCTAAACCTTTCCCATCCATGTACCTGTCCAACCATCTTTTAAAAGTTGTTATTGTACCTGCCTCAACCACATATTTAACAACCTTTGTGTAAAATAGTTGCCCCTCAAGTTCCTATTAAATCTTTCCCCTCTCACTTTAAACCAATGCCCTCTAGTTCTTGATTCCCCAACCCTGAGAAAAAGTCTGAGTGCATTCACCCTATCTATGCCCCTCATGACACACCTCTATAAGGTCACCTCTCAGTCTCCTATGCTCTAAGGAATGGTCTCAGCCTGCCCAACCTCCCCCTATAACCCAGGCCCTCAAGTCCTGGCTCATTGGGTAAGACATCTTGATTCTATTTTCCTGCCCAATCCCATTTCCTTGGATTCTCTGGGTCAAAACTCTCCTGATCCCAGCCTCGTCCAGCTCAACACCGGAACATCCCCAGCTCTCTCAGGCAGAGAATTCCAATGGTCCACAGCCTCCTGATGCATCCAATGGCTACTGCTCAGCACCAAACCTGTGCAGCCTCCTCATTATTGAGATCAGCTCCAGAGTATAGACCCAACCTACTCAACCCTTGCTATCTTCCTTGCAAAGTAGGAAGAAGTCATTCATCTCATCTAGTCTATGCTAACCCCAGAGAAAGCTGATCAATTCCATTCCACCTTATTCTCTCTCACATCCCCATAAACTCCCCCCCCCCCCCCCGAGTCTCCCACAACCCACCTGCACTAGGCATGGTTTACTGTCATCTGTGGAACATAAGTGTATCCCCTCTTCCCTTCAGACCCTTACCTCTGGAGAGAAGCCTGTTGTTGTGCAGGCTGAGTGTCTTCAGTTTGGTGAGCTTGGCCAGGTGCTCGGTTGGAATATTTTCCAGTTGGTTATTCTGCATAGAAAGCGATTGTTAACCCAGTTCATTCCCACCTCATGGAAAAGCTGCTCCTTCTACATTTTACCTCCTTTTTTGCCCATTTTTCAGATTTTTTCCTTTAATTTATAAAATATGAGGTCCCAGGACCCTGAGCATAAGGTAAATACTTCCTGGGTGAACCATTATAGGGGGAGCCAGTGGGCTTTGCTGCTGATACTGGTTTCAGCCACTATCCACTTAGTCAAGCAATTCAACAGGGAGAAACTGTTTTCTGTCAAGATCAAGAATCCAGTGAGGGAGCTTTGCTCTGTGTCTAACCTGTTCTTTTTCTTTTAATCTCTTTTTTTCTAAACTGTAGTGTCCCTTCCCCAGGAGTATGTGATGGGACAGTATAAAGGGAGCTTTACTCTGTCTAACCCATGCCCTGGGAGTGTGTGACGGGATAGTTTAGGGGGAGCTTTACTCTTGTGTCTAGCCCATGGTATCCACACAGCAATCACAGTGATGGGTGTCTCTATGTTCGATGAGCCCGGGTTTGTCTCCCTAGGGAGATGCTTCTTTGATTAATTCATCCATTGCTAAATATTCTGGACTGCACTGCTCCTCAAGCATTGCTATCTTCCTGACCTAACAAATTTACTGGTGATCTCACAGACAAGCCCAGGATGGAGCAGTGAGGAAAGTCACAGCTCAAGGCATTGTTGGGCCATAGGTGTCTCAGATACATCCTTGTCTCCACTAGATCGGGCAGTGCAGTGCTAAGGTTGGGCTTCACACCGCTCTGGCACCGGTTCCACCCAGGATCCCTGCTCCTGGCCCTCTGAAGATGAGAGAGCTGGCTGCAGGTTTGCGATCGGAGCGGCTGAGGGCTTGGTACCTGCAGGGACAGGTGCTGGGTGTTTGCGGACAAGTTGCTTGGGAATAAACTGAGATCCACGCCGCTGCAGTCCACGGTCGCCTCCAATGTGCAGGTGCATCTGGATGGGCAGCTGGTCACCTCATCTCTCAGGAACATCGGGGGCTCATCCTCCTCGTTGCCAGGTGCCGGGGACGTAGGGGGGGTGGTCATCACGTAGATGAGCAACAGGGACCCCCAGGGTAACATCTGGAGAAGGAGGAACAGAAGTACCTGAGAGTGTGGGAAGGGGGACACTATTGCCCTATTGTGCTAACATGTGCTCCATATCGGTACAATTTCCTACACACTGTTCATAGAACATAGAACATAGAACAGTACAGCACAATACAGGCCCTTCGGCCCACAATGTTGTGCCGACTTTAAACCTCGCCTGAGACTACCGAACCCCTTCCACCCACATATCCCTCTATTTTAAATTCCTCCATATGCTTATCTAGTAATGTCTTGAAATTGACCAATGTACCTGCCTCCACCACCGCCCCAGGCAGCGCATTCCATGCCCCAACCACTCTCTGGGTGAAAAACCTCCCTTTGATATCTCCCTTGAACATCCCACCCATTACTTTAAAGCTATGCCCTCTTGTATTGAGCATCGGTGCTCTGGGAAAGAGGCGCTGGCTGTCTACTTTATCTATTCCTCTTAATATTTTGTACACCTCTATCATGTCTCCTCTCATCCTCCTTCTCTCCAAAGAGTAAAGCCCTAGCTCCCTTAGTCTCTCCTCATAATGCATACTCTCTACTGCACTTTACCTCCATAACAACAACCTACACCAATACTTCCCACTTAATAAACCATCCCAAGGCATTTCCATTTAACATCATGTAACTCTTTATATTGTTGAGACCAAGGCGGACTAGGTGACCGCTTTGCCGAGCTCCTCTCTTCCATCTGCCATGGCCTTCTGAAGCTCCCAGTGGCCAGCCATTTTAATTCCAGTCCCCTTACCCACACCAACCTGTCTGTCCTCGGCCTCCTCCACAGCCAGGGGGAGGCTAAACGCAAACTCGAGGAACAGAGCCTCGTATTCCGCCTGGGTGGTCTCCAACCCGATGGCATGAACTATGAAATTCTCCAATTTCAGCTGAGCTGCCCTCTCTCTGACCCGTTTCTCTCTCGATCTATTTGGTTCATCCTTCACCCAACCCAGCCCCCATCACCCTGTTTCTTTCCCCTTCCCCCACCCACTCCTCCCACGGGGTCCCCTCCCTCCACTGTTCCCATCTGCCCTCCCCACCTCCCTACCTTGGTTCCAGGCTCCACCTTCCTCTCCTATCAGATTCCATCATCTGCGGCCCTTTGTCACCTGACCAAGTACTGGTAAATGGGAGTACTGTAGATGGGCACTTGATGGTCACCATAGACATGAGGGGCCGAAGGGCCTGTTTCTGTGACGACTCAAATCTGAATCCCATTTATGATGCCCTGAGCTCATGGCGGGTGTGGAACCAGTCCCCAGACTGTGTGCACTCAGAGACAATGGGATCTCTCACAGCACTTCGGGAGGTAATTCATCCCATTTGTACCTGTGTCACCCACAGAGGCAGGAGTTGGGACAACTCCTTGTTCAGTGTTGTGTGGACCTGCCGATTAGTTTAGTGGTGGGAAAAAAGGTGGCCCCAGATTCATCTACACGGGAAGCAGATGGAGAGTGAGTGACCGGATCATTCCTCGCAGAGGGATACCAGGGACCTGGCAGGAGGCAACGAGTGGACCTGTTGGAGGAGGGAGCTCCCTGCCAAGGAACTGTGCACTGAAATAACCTCCCTCAATCAGAAGCCTCCCAATTCCTTCTCTCCCACCTCCTTCTCTCCCACCAGAGGCAATCAACATTACTTTGGGATTTCTTGGACGTTCTGATATATTACAGATAAAACTCACAACCACTTTAAAAAAATAGGTCTCCTATCTCACTAAACCAAGCTGTTGTCAGCAGAGGCACTGAAGAACGGAAGCTTCCCTTACCCTGGGGACTTTGCCAAAGACCAGCGGTACTACCGATAAATCCATGGATCTCGGAGAGAGCTGCTCCCTGGGACTGAGCTGTTCCCTGGGACTGAGGAGCTGCCAGGTCTCTCTCTCTCTCTCTCTCTCTCTCGCTCTCTCTCTCTCTCTCGCTCTCTCTCTCTCTCTCTCTCTCTCTCTCTCTCTCTCTCTCTCTGTCTGCTAAAAGACAAAGTCAACAGACCAAGAGTCGGCAGACTTTTTTACGAATGTACAATTGCTGCTCACCACTAACTTCTCCTAAAATGGATTTTTTGAGATTATAAGGATTTAGGATCATTCCATTGCCAGAATCTTATGTCAGCTTCACACACACACACACACACACACACACACACACACACACACACACACACACACACACACACACACACACACACATGCACACACACACGTACACTCACGCACACAAATGCACACAGATGTGCATGCAAATGCTTCTGCACACGCGTGCACACACACATGTGCACACAGATGTGCGCGCACACATACACACAAACGTGCACACACTTGTACACTCACATGCACTGTGCAGACACGTGCACACTCAGTAGTGTGTACATATACTACAAACACACACACACACACACACACACACACACACACACACACACACACACACACACACACACACACACACACACACACACACACACACACACACACCCCACAAACTGACATCCTTTTTAATGGAACAATGCTCTCCTCTGTCTTCAAGCAGTCCTTTTATATCCAGGACTCCCACCCTGTGTCTATACATGTTTTTTTGTTTCAAAGGAACTTTATTAAAACATCAAAAATATAATCGAAGTTGGAATGTTGCCCTCAGTATTGGGGATGATCCTGAAGGGTTTCTGTAACCTAGTGGACACCACGCGCTCCCACCCCAGAAGTCCCGGGCACAACCACAACCCCAGAATAGGACAGGTGATCAGGACAGAGAGAGAGATAAGGGAGATACCTTTATTGGTCACGTGTACATCGAAGCACACAGTGAAATACATCTTTTTGCGTAGAGTGTTGTGGGGGCAGCCTGCAGGTGTTGCCACACTTCCGGCGCCAACATAGCATGCCCACAACTTCCTAACCTGCACGTCTTTGGAATGTGGGAGGAAACCGGAGCACCCGGAGGAAACCCATGCAGACATGGGGAGAACATACAAACTCCTTACAGACAGTGGCCGGAATTGAACCCGGGTCACTGGCGCTGTAAAACTGGACCTGTGAATGGACGGCTTTGCCGACCTCAGGGGCAGACCAAGGAGGAGGACCCTACTCAGTGTGGAAGGAACGGAGGGTTCACATTGTGTGGGACTGGCTCCCGAAGAGGGTTTCAGGAACCTGGGTCTGAAGAGCAGTTCCAGCTCGATCGGGATCCTTCCACACTCTTGACCCCTTCAACGCCCACAGTGACAGGGTTCTCAGAGTCTTCAGTTAGAAGATTCAGAGCTCACTGCTCCACCGTCCAGTCTGTCCCCATGCTCGTCCTGACAGCCAGTCCCCATCTCGGCCAGTGGGGGCACTCTGATCGGAGGTCACTGAGTCCCACGCTCCCTCAGCGACGTGCACTAACACTTGCTGCTGGGAACTGCTTGTCATCACTTCTCGCTGCCTCGATAAAGTCAAAAGTCAAAGTCAAGTTTATTGTCATATGCACAAGTATATTGTACAGGTGCAATGAAACACTTACTTGCAGCAGCATCACAAGCACAGAGCATCAGATAAGCAGCATTCACAAGAAAAACATAAATTAAACATAATTTTTCAAGAAAGAACACAATTAGAACAAAAAAAGCACAATGTCCATTTTAGTACAAAGTGATCAAGGTGGTCACAGTGTTGTTAAACTGTAGTGATTAGGGTTGTGCGGTTGGTTCAAGAACCGAATGGTTGAAGGGAAGTAGCTGTTCTTGAACCTGGTGGTGTGGGACTTCTGTACCTCCTGCCCGATGGTAGCTGCGAGAAGATGGCATGGCCCGGATGGTGGGGATTTTTGATGGTGGATGTTGCCTTCTTGGGGCAGCACCTCCTGTAGATACCACCGATGGTGGGGACAGATGTGCCACCGATGTGTTGGGCAGATTCCACTACTCTGCAGCTTCTTACGTTCATAACATAATTAAAAAACCCTCACACCCTGTATGTTCTCCCTTCTTCCCTCTCCCATTGGTCAGAAGATACAAAAGCTTGAAAGCACGTACCACCAGGCTCAAGGACAGCTTCTATCCCGCTGTTGAAAGATTATTGAATGGACCTCTTGTACAATAAGATAGACTCTTAACCTTATCATGGCCTTGCACCTTACTGTCTACCTGCACTGTATTTTCTCTGTAACTGTCTCTGTGTTATTGCTTTTCCCTTGTATTACTTCAATGTACTGAAGTTGTAAAATGATCTGTATGGATGGCATGCAGAGCAAAGTTTTTTCATTGTGACCAAAATAAACAGTTACCATTTATCCTGCAGGCAATGCCCAGGAAGAAAAGATCTGGGAGAATGGTCCATGTACAGGTTCCCAGTGCTGGGTTTCCTGGGTATGGACACACACCAGTGACAGACCACAGCAGAGACCCAGTGTTTCCCATTGAATGCACCAGCTTTTTTCTGGATCTTGGTGACAAAAGCAGGGAGCAGAACCAAAGTGACCCTTGTGAGTTTGGTAGATTAAAATTAAATTGGTAAATTGGTTTATTATTGTCACATTTTATTGTGCAAGAGGTCCGTTCAATAGTCTTATAACAGCGGGATAGAAGCTGTCCTTGAACCTGGTGGTACGTGCTTTCAGGCTTTTGTATCTTCTGCCCAATGGGAGGGGAGAGAAGAGAGAATGACCAGGGTGGGTGGGGTCTTTGATTATGCTGGGTGCTTTACCGAGGCAGCGAGAAGTGTAGACAGAGTCCATGGAGGGGAGGCTGGTTTCTGTGATGTGCTGGGCTGTGTCCACAACTCTGCAATTTCTTGCAGTCTGAGGCAGAGCAGTTGCTGTACCAAGCTGTAATGCATCCAGATGGGATGCTTTCTATGGTGCATTTATAGAAATTGGTGAGGGTCAACGGGGACATCCTGAATTTCTTTAGACTCCTGAAGAAGTAGAGGCGCTGGTGAGCTTTTTTGACTGTGGCGTCTGTGTGGTTGGACCAGGACGAGAGATTGGTGATGTTCACTCCTAGGAACTATCCATAGACAAGCGTTCAGTCCCAGGGGCTGTCATTTGGGTTGTCATTAGGGAGGTAGAATGCCAACATATCTGCCCAAATCCTACATGGGAAGGTAAGTTATGTCCCCAAAGATGCCAAGCAAAATCCGACAGACAACACAGAGTTGTTGGCTGACGTTGTCAGGAAATCTGTTCAGGACATCTGGAGACTGGCCACCGGTTTCTGAAGAGGCAGAGATCACCCCTATTGGGCAGCAGGGTGATGACTGCCCTGCGGCACGTGGGGCATCTCCGCAGTCACCAGTCTTTCCCCAGTACATCCCAGAAAGTCTCGGGGAACTCCACAGTCAGCCTGTCCAGCGCTGGGGACTTGCCTCTCGAGAGCTGGTGGAGGGCACCAATCAGCAACGCCAACATGAAAAGGGTATCCAATCGATCGATACTTCTGGTCCAACCTTTGGCACGTCCTTGCACAAAACTTTACGTGCATCTTCTTTGGATAGGTCTAGCGAAAACACAGCTCTATGAAAGTATCAGACCGGATGCATCACGGCTTGGTACGGCAACTGCTCTGCCCAAGACCGCAAGTAATTGCAGAGAGTTGTCAACACAGCCCAGTCCATCACGCAAACCAGCCTCCCCTCCATTGACTTCGTCTACACTTCCCGGTGCCTTGGGAAAGCAGCCGACATACTCAAAGACCCCTCCCACCCCGGACATTCTCTCTTCTCCCCTCTCCTATCAGGCAGAAGATACAAAAGCCTGAGAACACGTACCACCAGGCTCAAGGACAGCTTCCACCCCACTGTTATCAGACTCTTGAGCAGACCTCCCAAACACTAAAAGCTGAACTCTTAATCTTTCAAGCTACCTCATCGTGGCTCTTGCACCTTATTGTCTACCTGCACTGCATTTTCTCTGTAAATGTAACACTATATTCTGCGTTCTGTTTTCTTTTTACTACCTTGATGTAATTATGTATGGCATGATCTCCTGGATGGCACACAAAACAAAAGCTTCTCACTGTATCCCACCACACGTGACAATAATAAACCAATTACCAACACCAATACCCCTTGCCCTGCCTGAGCTCCAGAAGACGCAGTGCGCCGTTGTCAGGGACTGGACACTGGAAGTTCCTTCTGCGCCCTCCCCCTGCACCAGCCGCGTGCTGAACTGGTGGCGGAATGTGGAGACAGTGGGACCTCCCCTCCCCCTAAATGGTGCGGGTAGGGGAGGAGGTGCTCACTCACAACGAAGTGATGAACGACTCTGCTCCCTCCTCACAGGCTGTTGGCAACGGGACTTATTCTTGACATGAAGGTTACTATCGCCAATGTCAACGCCAGTGGCAGCTCTGGGTCTCCAACGGGTCCACTAGCCCCCAGTGGGCCACGTAAGTCACTGCCTGGTCTTTCAGAAGCATACACCCTGTAGAGCATCAAGGTCTGACACTGGTTGAGGGGCAGGCGGTCTCTAACATCACCTTTACACAGGTCACATATCACCAGAGCTAAGGACAGATTCTACCTCACTGTTATCAGACTCTCGAATGGACCTCTTGGATGCTAAAAGATGAACCCTTGATGGTTATATTGGGGTAGTTGTAACTCTTGACTGTGATTGGCCTAAATGGTGACGGAGTGGCAGGGGGGATTGGAGCCAGCACAGCTGGAGGGAAAGACCCTACAGCCAGCAAAGGTGATGGGGTTTAAGGGTTGTACCAGGTTAAAGCAATAAACATAGCAGAACTAGAGGACGTGCATTTAAGGTTGGGGGGTGGGGGTAGTTTAATAGAGATGTGCAGGGCAAGTTTTTTACACACAGTGTGGTGGGTGCCTGGAACAGGCTGCCAGGGGTACTGGTGGAAGCAGATATGATAGTCATGTTTAAGAGGCTGTTAGACACATGAATGTGCTGGGAGTGGAGGGATATGGATCATGTGCAGGTAGAAGAGATCTAGTTTAATTCGGCATCATGTTGGTCACTGTGGGATGAAGGGCCTGTTCCTGTGCTGTACCTGTTCTCTGTTCTATTAAACCATAAATGACAAATGAGGGTAGGAAGAGGAGGCATTTCAGGGAAGGAAGGGGAGAAATGCCAAGAGGAATGTCTCCAGCTTTGACTTGTGATGAGGTACTTGGATGGCTCCAGCTCCAGAGACACAGGTTCAATCCCGACCTCTGGTGCTGTCTATGTGGAGTCTACACATTCTCCGTGTAACTGCATGGGTCTCCTCCGATTAATCCGGTCTCCTCCCCGTCCCAAAGACGTGCGGGTGGGTAGGTTAATTGGCCGCTGTAAATTGCCCCTAGTGAATGGTAGAATCTGGGGGAAGTTGTTGGGAACGTGGAAAGGATAGGTTACAGGGAAAACTACTGGTGGAATGGGATTGCTCTGTGAACTAGTATCGACTCGATGGGCTGAATGGTCTCCTCTGTGGTAAGAAAATATGGAAATATGGATTTTCCTGGTGGATTAAAACAACTTGTGTAACTTCCAACTTCCATCCACTTCTGCGGGAGGAGAACTCTTCTCTGGACAACGGCCGAGGCACTCTGCAATTCTGGATGAACACGCTTCAGATGCAGGAAATCCGTGTCCCACCGAGCCAATTCCAGTTGTCCTGGGCCAGGTAAGTAGGGTGGGGAGAGAGATTCTCTGTACTCAGGCTCCTCAGAGACAGTCTCTGCAGCAATAGGCAGTATCCAACCCCTGGGTCTTCCAGCTCCTTCAACTTTCCCCAACAGACCGACCAGATGTCCGCTGGTGTCGGACATCCGTCTCAGGAGGTTCTGTTCTTCTCATAAGTCAGTTCTTTTTCTCTCTCCCACACAACACAGATGGTTTAGGATTCACTCCTTCTTCACCGTCAGGAGCAGCCTCTGCTTCGCTGCTGTAGGCAGCTGATACTCATTAATGGAAACAGGTGGAACTCGGTTAGCGTAACGCTATTACAGCGCCAGCGACCCGGGTTCAATTCTGACCACTGTCTGTGAGGAGTTTGTACGTTCTCCCCGTGTCTGCGTGGGTTTCCTCCGGGTGCTCCGGTTTCCTCCCACATTCCAAAGACGTACGGGTTAGGAAGTTGTGGGCGTGCTATGTTGGCGCCGGAAGCGTGGTGACACTTGCAGGCTGCCCACTGCACACTTTATGCAAAAGATACAATTCACTGTGTGTTTTGATGTACATGTGACTAATAAAGATATCTTAGCTAACCCATGTGCGATGGTACAGTGTAGAGGGAACTTCACTCTGTATCTAACCCATGCTGTACCTGTTCTGGGTGTATGTGACAGGACAGTATAGAAGGAGTTTTACTCTGTATTTAACCCGTGCTGTCTCTGCCCTGGGACTGTGTGATGGGACAGTGTAGAGGGAGCTTCACTCTGCATCTAACCCATGCCCTGGTAGTGTGTGATGGGATAGTGTAGAGGGAGCTTGACTCTGTACCTAGCCCATGATGTTCCTGCCCTGGTGGGGGGGGTTGTGTGACAGGACCGTGTAGAGGGAGCTTGACTCTGTGTCTAACCCATGATATTCCTGCCCTGGGGATGTGTGACAGGACAGTGTAGAGGGAAATATTCCTATGCATCTAACCATTGGCAACTGATGTGTTAACCTTTTGCGATGAATGTTGTCAGAACATGCAAAACAATGGTTGAAAATGAGACCAAAATCTCTTGTATGGAAAAGTTGGACAAACGTTTAAAGTTGAGGATGATACAGGATTATGCCAGAAAGAGCAAGACTGTGGGAGTTGTTTTGAGTTCCTCTAGCACAGAGCCAGCACAGAGATCAGTGGCCTCCTTCCAAGGACGCACTGGAATTTAAATGTGACCACTTTTGGAAGACCGTGTTAAACACAGACATATTAGACATAATAAACTATATAAATGCACAAAGGTTGTTAAATGCTCTTCCAAAATACGAGTTTTCACATTCAAGCTGTACTTGGAAGGATTTAACCTGGCTTACAGCAAGATTAAACAACCGTAGTGCGTTTGCTGGTGAGGTTTACTGCAACACCATTTACCACTCATGTCACAAATCTACTCCGGAACTTCAAAATCCTCAGTGGAACACTGTGTGTGCTTGCTCCGTTTTTGGTTTCTGTGGCTCGCACACTGAAATTTCAGTTGGGGATCTGTAGTGGTGGTTGAATGTAAAGCCTGTCTTAAAGCAGAGGTAATTGTTGATCTTATCCATCAGTCCCATGCAATGAGGTCATAGTCATACAGCATAGAAACAGGCCCTTCAGCCCAACTGGTCCGTGCCGACCAAGATTCCCATCTAAGGTCGTGCATTTGCCTGCGTTTGGCCCATATCCCTCTAAACCTTCACGAACCTGTCCAAGTACCTTTTAAATGTTGTTAGTGTACCTGCCTCAACCACTTCCTCTGGCAGCTCATTCCATATACTGACCACCCTCTGGGTGAAAAAGTTGCCCCTCAGGTTCCTATTAAACTCCTCCCCTCTCACCTTAAACCTATGCCCTCTAGCTCTTGATTCCCCAACCCTGGGGAAAAGACTGTGCGCATTGACCCTGTCTTAATGCAATACAGGTGTTAGATTGTTGGGAATCCATGACAGTGCTTGTATTAATGAATTATAGAGCTCCACACAAGGCTTAGGTCTGATTGGTTTGTACTTGGAGTGCTGTGTGCTGTCTGCCATGTGCATCTTAAAACAAAGTTAAGTCTTGCATCCATTCAAGTTTCCTAATACCTTCAGGTCCTATTAAAGAGTTTGCCTTCCAGTCACTGATACTCCCACCACCACTGGACAAAAAACTCTCTCTATTCAAACCATTTCTCCCATTCTTGGAGGAATGTGGAAATTAAAATTAGTTGATCTGATTTTAACCTCAACTCCACATCCCCTGTGGTAACCTTCCACCTCCTTGCTTATCAACAGAGTCAATGTTTCAGGTCACTGATCCTTCACCAGTGCTGATGAAATATTAAAAGACGGTCCAGAAGATTAAGATGCAGGGGATCCACAGTGACTTGGTTGTTTGGATTCAGAATTGGCTTGCCCATAGAAGACGAAAGGGTGTTAGTCTGGCCCCATTGCAGGAAGGATGTGGAAGCTTTGGAAAGGGTACAGAAGAGGTTCACCAGGATGCTGCATGGATTAGAGGGCATGTCCTATAAGGAGAAGTTAGACAAATCTGGGTTGTTTTCTCAGGATTGTCAGAGGTTGAGGGGAGACCTGATAGAAGTTTATTAAATTATGAGGGGCATTGATAGGGTAGGCAGTCAGGGTCTTTTTCACAGGGTAGAAATGTCAAATACTAGAGGGCATGCATTTGAGGTGAGAGGGGGAGAAGTGGATAAGTTCAAAGGAGATGTACAGGGCAAATTTTTCACACAGAGAGTGATGGGTGCCCTGAACATGTTGCCAGGGTGGTGCTGGAAGGGTGGTGTTTAAGAGACACATGAATAGGCAGGGAATGGAGGGATATGGACCATGTGCAGGCAGAAGAGGTTTAGTTTATTTTAGCATCACGTTTGGCACAGACGTCATGGGCCAAAGAACCTGTTCCTGTGCTGTACTATTCTGTGTAAACTCTGTTACATTAACTCTGCTTCTGTCCCCACAGATGCCGATCTGCAGAGTGTTTGCAACAGTTTCCGGTTTTATTTCTAGCACCTGAGGTCTTTTGCCTTCATATTATGTCAGGGTCAAGAGAGGTTGTATTGGTAAATTGGTTTATTATTGTCCCATATAATGAGGTACAGTGAAAATCTTTGTTTTGCATGCTATCCATACAGATCACTTCATTACAGCTGTGCATTGAGGTAGTACAAGGGAAAACAATAACAGAATGTAGAATAAAGTGTTACAGTTATAGAGAAAGTGCAGTGAAGGCAGACAGTAATGTGCAAGGTCATAACGAGATAGATTGTGAGGTCAAGAGTCCATCTTATCGTACTAGGGTCTTATAACAATAGTCTTATAACAGCGGGATAGAAGCTGTCCCTGAGCCTGGTGGTACGTGCTTTCAGGCTTTTATATCTTCTGCCCGATGGGAGGGGGGATAAGGGAGAATGTCTGGGGTGAGTGGGGTGTTTGATTATGTTGGCTGCTTTACCGAGGCAGCGAGAAGTCTAGACAGAGTCCATGGAGTTGACCTTAAAAATTTAGATGCAATCTTAGATGCAGCATTCATGAAAAAGCAGCTGAGATCACAGCAGATCCACACTTTTTTTAATTTCAAAAATAAACTTTATTCATAATAAAAATACATACAAAGGAAGAAACTGGTAAAAACAAAACCTTAACAATCATGGTTGTTACATTCAGTAGTGTAAACTTTAAAGAGAAAGGCACACAAACATAGAACCATTGCCATTTATGTGGCTCTCTGAGGTGACACCCTTTCATTGTTCGAGGGGCTTCCCAACCCAAATCTGCCCCTCCATGTGCGGTAGTGGAAGGAGCCCAGACTGTGGTCCTTCCCCACAGATCCATGCTGCCTTACTGAGCAAAGCTTGGGACACAAGAGGTCCTCAACAAGGAGGCTCCCATTATAAAATGCCAATTACTGCACTCAGCCTTGAGATACAAAGAAATACTTCCACTTGCGTCTGTAAATACCAGTGAAATAAAGTACAAAATGCTTAATTTCGATGATTATTGGGAGTGGGATAAGAGCACACCCTGTTCTTGCCCTCACTGCATGCAGCAGCCCAAAACCAGCCCTTCACGTTGTTACGCTGTCAATGTGATGTAATGTCAGCTGCTGAGCAGCAGATGGTGGTGTTGAGTTTGGTACCTGACTGGGTGAGGAGAGCAGAGATATCGAGATAAACCCAGGAGGTTGTTGCATTTCACTACACCCATCCAGGGAGGTAGGAAGACTGGCTCGTGTTTATAAAGTGTTTGTCATTCCTCTGATTGTCCCAAAGCATCATTGTTGGTCATCTATATTAACATTTTGGATGAGGATGTAGGTTGCAAGATTAGTAAGTTTGCAGATGACTCCAAAATTAGTGGTGTCGTGGACAGTGAAGAAGGTTATTTAATATTACAACAGGATCTAGATCAACTGGGAAAGTGGGACAGAGAATGGCAGGTGGGATTTAACACGGATGAGTGTGAACTGCTGCATTTTCAGAAGTTAAACCAGGCAGGGCTTCCATAGTAAATGCCAGGGCCCGGGGAGCATTGTAGAACAGAGGGACCCGAAGTTCCTCGAAAGTGACGACACAGGTAGACAGGGTGGTGAAGAAGGCATTTGGCAGGCATGCCCTCATCAGTCAGAACGCTGAGTTCAAGAGACTGGACGTCATGTTACAGCCGTACAAAATGTTGGTGGGACTGCACTTGGAGTACTGCGTGCAATTCTGGTCAGCCAGCTGTAGGATGTCATTAAGCTAGAGAGGGTGTGGTAAATATTCGCCAGCACGTTGCTGAGACTGGAGGGCTTGAGCTACAAGGACAGAATGGAGGGATGGAGGCTGTTTTCCCTCGAGTGTAGGAGGCTGTGGTGACCTTATATAAAATCCATGAGGGGCAGAGATAAGGTGGATGGTCCCAGTCTTTTTCCCAGGGTGGGGGACTAGAGGGCATAGGTTTAAGCTGAGAGGGGAAAGATTTAAAGAGGACTTTTTCACAGGGGATTCTTTGACAACGTTCCTCACTATTCACATCTCTGCCAATTGTTGTGTCATTTGCAAACTTACTAATCAGCCCAACTACATTGTCATCCAAATCATTTATGTATATCACAAACAACAGAGGTCCCAGCACTGATCTCTGTGGAACACCACGGGTCACGGACCTCCAGTCAGAAGAACACCCCTCCACCATCACCCCCTGTCTGCTATGGCCAGGCCAATTTTGAATTGAAGCTACCAAGTCTCAATTGAACCCATGTGTCTCAATCTTCTTGATCAGCCTACCATGAGGGATTTTGTTGAAGGCTTTAGTAAAGTCCATGTACACGACATCCACTGCCCTGCCCTCAGCAATCATCTTCATCACCTCCTCAAAAAACTCACTCACGTTTGTAAGAATTGACCTCCCCTGCACAAAGCCACGCCGACTATCCCAAATAAGTCTATGCTTTTCCAGATGCAAATTCATCCTATTCCTCAGAATTCTCTCCAGTAATTTCCCTACCACCAGTGTAAGGCTCACCAGCCTATAGTTTCCTGGATTATCCCTGTTGCCCTTCTTAAGCAAAGGAACAGCATCGGCTTTTCTCCAGTCCTTGACTGTGGCTAAAGAGGAGAAAAAGAACTCGATTAAGGCCCCAGCAATCTCCTCTCTCGCCTCTCTCAATAAATTGGGAGAGATCCCATCAGGATTTATCCATCCTAATGTTCTTCAGGAGACCCAACACCTCCTGCTCCTTGATATTAACATGCCCTAGAATATCAGCGTATCGCTCCCTGACCTCGTTACCCCCCACATCCTTCTCCTTGGTGAATACCGATACAAGGTACTCATTTAGCACCTCACCCATTTCCTCTGGCTCCAGGCATAAATTCTCTCCTTTGTCCTTGAGAGTCCTACCCTCTCCCTAGTTACACTCTTGTGTTTAATGTATGTATAAAATGCCTTGACATTATCCTTAATCCTACTCACCAAGGACATTTCACAGCCCCTCTTAACCCTCCTGATTCTCTGTTTAAGTTCTCTGCTGCTTGCTTTGTATTCCTCAAAGGCCTTGTCCAATTTCAGCTTTCTAAACCTTGCATATACTCCCTTTTTCTTTTTGACTAAATTTGCAACATCTCTCGTCATCCAAGGATCCTGAACCTTGCCATCCTCGTCTCTTTTCCTCACAGGGACACGTTGGTCCTGAATTCTGGCCTTTAAATATTTCCCACATGTCAGGTGTGGACTTACCCAACAACAGCCACTCCTGATCTACTCTCCCCAGCTCCTGCCTAATACTGTTGTAATTGGCCTTTCCCCAAGTTAGCACTTTGACATTTAAAAGACATTTGGACAGTGGTGGAGGCTGATACATTGGTCAAGTTCAAGAGATTGTTAGATAAGCATATGGAGGAATTTAAAATAGGGGGATATGTGGGAAGAAGGGGTTATTTAGTCTTGGGTGTGGTTTAAAGGGCAGCACAACATGGTGGGCCAAAGGGCCTGTATTGTGCTGTATTGTTCTATGGTTATAAGGAGAGCTTAGACAGGCTAAGACTTTATTCACTAGAGCATAGGAGACTGAGAGGGGATCTTCTTGGTGTATAATATCATGAGGGGCATAGATAGGGTGAATGCACTTAGTTTTCTTCCCTCAAGGTTAGGGAATCAGGAACTAGAGGGCATAGGTTTAAGGTGAGGGGGGAAAGATTTAATAAGAGCTTGAGGGGCAACTTTTGTTTTAAAACGCAAAGGGTGGTACCTGTGTGGAATGAGGTGGTGTTGGAGGAAGTACTTGAGGCAGCTACAATAACATTTTCAAGACAGTTGGACAGGTACATGGATTGGAAAGGTTTGGGCCAAATGCTGGCAAATGGGACCAGCTTTGAATGGGCATCTTGGTTAGCATGGACCAGTTGGGCCGAAGGGCCTGTTTCCATGCTGTATAACTCTATGTCTATGACTACATGGATAGAAAAGGTTTAGAGAGAAATAGGGAACATGCAGACAAATGGGACTAGCTCAGGAAGGCACCTTGGTCAGCATAGACTAGTTAGGCTGAAGGGCCTGTTTCTGTGCTCTATAGTTCAATAACTCTATGACATTAGAGCTGAAGAAGCCCTATCGTAGTTACTGCTACAGTGAGGGATACAGCAGGCTCCCATAAACAACTCATAGAGAGATACAGCAGAGAGGCCCTTCAGTCTATCATCCATGCTGACCATAAGCTGGAGGGGGCGCAGTAAAGATTCACGAGGATGTTGCGGGGGACTGGACGGCCTGAGTTATAGGGAGAGAGTGGATAGTCTGGGGCTTTTTTCCCCTGGACTGTAGGAGGCCAAGGGGTGACCTAAAGTTTCTGAAATCTTGAGGGGCTCAGATAAGGAGGATGGTCAAAGTCTTTTTCACAAGGTTGCGGAGTCTAAAACTAGAGGGCTAGGTTTAAGGTGGGAGGGGAAGGATTTAAAAGGGATCTTAGGTTTAGAGGGATATGGGCCAAACACAGGCAAATGGGACTAACTCAGGTAGACATCATGGTTGGCATGGACGAGTTGGGCCAAAGGGCCTGTTTCCATGCTGTGTGATTCTATGACTCCATGACTCACTCATTTACATTAATCCTTTATTTTATTCTCCCCACATCCCATCCGGCAGCATAGCGGTTAGTGTAATGCTAGTACAGCGCCAGCGACCCGGGTTCAATTCCCGCCGCTGTCTGTAAGGAGTTTGTATGTTCTCCCTGTGTGTCTGCGTGGGTTTCCTCCGGGTGCTCCGTTTCCTCCCATATTCCAAGAAGTACAGGTTAGGAAGTTTGTGGGCATGCTATGTTGGTGCTGGGAAGCGTGGGCGACACTTGCGGGCTGCCCCCCAGAACACTCTACGCATAAGATGCATTTCACTGTGTGTTTCGATGTACATGTGACTAATAAAGATAGTTATCTAATACCTATCAACAAACCCCCCAGATTCGACCACTCAGCCCACGCTAGGAGCAATTTACAGCGGCCGATTATCCTGATGACCCACACAACTGTGGGAGGAGGAAAACCGGAGCACCCGGGGGAAACCACACGGTCACAGGGATGAACGTGCAATCTCCACATAGACAGCATCCCAGGTCAGGATCGAACCTGGGTCTCTGGCGCTGTGAGGCAGCTGCTGTACTGGCTGGCCATCAGCTTTGTGCTGGGTTTGGGGTCTTGATACTTTCCTCAGTTGACCAATTTTCCACACTTCCTGCTGCCTTGGGAAAGCAGCCAACATAATCAAGGACCCTCCCTGCCCGGTCATTCTCTCTTCACCCCTCTCCCGTTGGGCAGAAGACACGAAAGCTTGAGAGCACGTACCACCAGGCTCAAGGACAGCTTCTATCTCCATTGTTATCACTCTTGGATGGACCTCTCATACGCTAAAAGGTGAACTCTTCATCTCCTAATCTACTTCGTTGTGGCCCTCGCACTTTATGTTTCTGCCTGCACTGCACTTTCTCTGTAACTTAACACTATATCGATTTCCGATAACTCCACCCCTTCTTTTTCTTCCCCCCCCCCACCAACTCCTTTGTCTTCCCTTATTCCTGTGGCTCCCTTCCCCCGCCTTGATGACCTGCCCGTCTCCTCTCCTCCCTCCCCCATCCTTTATTCCATGGCCCACTGCCCTCTCCGACCGATTCCTTCTTCTTCAGCCCTTTGCCTCTTCTACCCATCACCTCTCAGCTTATTACATCTTCTCCCCCTCCCCCACCCCACCTACCTTCCCCCTCTCACCTGGACTCACCTGTCACCTGCCTGTGTGTGCTCCTCCCCCTCCTCTTACCTTCTTATTCTGGCTTCTGCCCTCTTCCTATCCAGTCCTGACGAAGGGTCTCGGCCCGAAACATTGACTGTTTATTTCCCTCCACAGATTGCTGCCTGACCTGCTGAGTTCCTCCAGACAATAATAAACCAACACCAATACTAATGGGAGGTGCTGGTGAATTTCATCATCAAAGTCTGCTTTCACCAAGCGGTAGATCCCAAGATATGGGATAGGATGCAGAGCAGGGCTGAGAAGTGGCAGATAGAGTTCAATCTGGAGAAGTGTGAGGTGGTACACTTTGGAAGGACAAACTCCAAGGCGGAGTACAAAGTTAATGGTAGGATTCTGGGTAGTGTGGAGGAGCAGAGGGATCTGGGGGTCCATATCCACACTTCCCTGAAAGTTACCTCACAGGTGGATAGGGTGGTTAAGAAAGCATATGTGATTTTAGCATTCATAAGTCGTGGGATCAAGTTTAGGAGCCACGAGGTAATGATGCAGCTCTACAAAACTCTGGTTGGACCACACTTAGAGTACTGTGTCCAGTTCTGACCACCTCATTATAAGAAGGATGTGGAAGCGTTGGAAAGGGTGCAGAGGAGATTACCAGGATGCTGCCTGGTTTGGAGAGTATGCATTATGAGGAGAGACTAAGGGAGCTAGGGCTTTACTCTTTGGAGAGAAGGAAGATGAGGGGAGACATGATAGAGGTATACAAAATATTATATAGAGTAGACAGCCAGCACCTCTTTCCCAGGGCACCAATGCTCAATACAAGAGGGCATGGCTTTAAAGTAATGGGTGGGAAGTTCAAGGGAGATATCAGAGGAAGGTTTTATACCCAGAGAGTGGTTGGGTCATGGAATGCGCTGCCTGGAGTGGTGGTGGAGGTAGGTACATTGGTCAAATTCAAGAGATTGCTAGATAAGCATATGGAGGAATTTAAAATAGGGGGATATGTGGGAGGAAGGGGTTAGATAGTCTTAGGCGAGGTTAAAAGGTCGGCACAACATTGTGGGCCAAAGGGCCTGTATTGTGCTGTACTGTTCTATGGTTCTATGGTTCTAAGTGTCTCACATTGACTAAGACCTTGCCAGTGGTTCTCGGTTATCAGGAGGTGGGTATGGGGCTGGAATCCTCACGGGTGCTCCGGGTGGTTCTGGGTGGACAAGCTGGGCAGGACTGACATAGAATTCCATGTTCATTCAGAAGGACAAGCGCAGCGAAACACTGTCCTCTCCATCACATCCTTCCTCACACACAATCGTAAGGTGGACCCACATCACCACTCCTTCCCCATTACTGGATCTAAATCCTGGAACCCTCCCTCCCCAACCTTCTCCAGAAGGACCACGGAACTCCCCCTCCCCTCACCACCTTCTCCAGGGAAAGTAGGGATTGTAGGAATCCCAGTTTTTGCCCAAGAATCAAAGTGAGGATTTCACTTTGGCTGTGAATGGTTTAAAAAGTGTGTGGACTGAGTTGGCAGGTCCGTGATTGGCACGCTGTTGTTCACAAGCGTCCCGACTGTGACACCTGTGGCTGCCCAGTGACCCTGTCCTCAGCTTGTGGCTGGGTTGTTATCGCCTGTACTGGGTGGTGGCATCTCCTGGCCACTGCATTGGCAGGCGCCCATGAGTTTGGTGCTACAATGAACAGAGATGGGCACTGTTGTGCTTCGAGTGGGACTTGTCCCTGACGAGGATACATTCTATACTCTTGCATCCAAAGGAGGGGGAGCAGAGACTCATGCCCCGAGTCCGCCCCTCCGGGGCTGTTGCTCCTCAGATGGCACCGGGCTGGCGTTGGTGGAGTGGGAATGGCAGTGAGAGGTTTGGCACTGCATGGAATAACATTGCAGCACTGTACATCAGTACATTACAGCCCACAACGTTGTGCCGACATTTTATCCTGCTCTAATATCTATCTAACCCTTCCCTCCCACGTAGCCCTCCATTTCTCTATCATTCATGTGTCTATCTGAGAGTCTCTTAAATGTCCCTAATGTATCTGCCCCCACAACCTCTGCCGGCAGTGCGTTCCACACACCCACCACTCTATATGTAAAAAACTTACCCCTGACATCCCCCTTATACCTTCCTCCAAGGTCCCTTTCCCTGTGTACCAGCCCAGTTACCCTCATTCCATCACTAGTGTCCACACCTTTAGCTGCCTGGGCCACTGGCTCTGCAGTTCCTTCCATAAGCCCCTCTCCTCCCTCCACCTCCCTCACCTCCCTGTCCCCTCACTGACTCAGCCCATCCTGGACATTGCTCCCTGCAGCGTTTACTGCTTGAAGTTTCTGCGTATGGTGAGCTGTTGCCGTACCTGGTTTACATCTGATGTTCGGGACTGAGTGATTGCCAGCAGTTTCCCTTAACCATCGGATGTCAGCTGTAGCTGCCGTCACGTATTCACCCGAGCCCTTCCCCACGTTGTGAGGTGGGGAGTGGGGATATTCACAGACGGTCGCTCAGTCTGCACTTCCATTTGCGACCGAGGCCAGGAAGTAGAAGGTGTAGGACTGTCCTTCTGACGTGCAGGTCCATAGCTTCCTGAAAGTGGCAACACAAGGAAACAGGGTGGTAAAGAAGGTGCACGGCACACTTACTTGGGACATTGAGTATAAAAGTTGGCAAATCATGTTACAAATGTATAAATCTTTGTTCAGGCCACACTTGGAGTACTGTGTGCAGTTCTGGTCACCGGTTACAGGAAGGGTGCGGAGGCTTTGGAGAGGGCACAGAAGCAGTTCACCAGGATGTTGCCTGGATTGGAGAGTATTAGCTGCGAGGAGAAGTTGGACTGTTCTCTGGAGCATCGGAGGCTGAGGGGTGACCTGCCACCAGAACACTCTATGCAAAAGATGCATTTCAGTCTGTGTTTCGATGTACACGTGACTGATAAAGAAATCATATCTTATAGTGTATAAAATTGTAAGAGGAGTAGGTAGGATGAATAGTCCAAGTCTTTCCCCAGAGTGGAAAGGTCAAACACCAGAGGGCACGGCTTTAAGGTGAGAGGGAAAAGGTTTAAGGGAGACATGCGGGACAAGTTTTTTACACAGATATTGCTGGGTGCCTGAAATGCGCTGCCAGAGGTGGTGGTGGAAGCAGATGTGACGGCAACGGTTAAGAGCTATTTAGATGGACAGGGAATGGAGGGATATGGACCACGTGTAGGCAGATGGGACTAGTTAGACTGGCAACATGGTCGGTGCGGACGAGGGGACATAATTTTCAGGTGATTGGAGGAAGGTATAAGGGGGATGCCAGGGGTAAGTTTTTTACACAGAGAGTGGTGGGTGCATGGAACGCACTGCTGGCAGAGATTATGGGGGCAGATACATTAGGGACATTTAAAGGACTCTTAGATACACACATGAATGATAGAAAAATGGAGGTCTATTTGGGAGGGAAGGGTTAGATAGATCTTAGAGCAGGATAAATGTCGGCACAACATTGTCGGCCAAAGGGCCTGTACTATGTTGTACTGTTCTATGTTCTATGTTAACACTTGCACCACAGAACTGTCAGGCAGTGACCATCTCCAACCAGAGTGAGTCTGAACTTCCCTTTGACATTCAATGGCATTGACCACTGTAACATCCCAGTAGTCACCACTGACCAGAAACTGAACAGACCAGCCATGTAAACACTGGCTACAAGAGCAGAACTGAAGCTGTGTATCCTGTGGTGAGTGACTCATTTCCTGACACCCCAAAGCCTTCCCACCATCTACAAGTCAGGTCTGTGACGGAACACTCTCTACTTGCTTGGAGGAGTACAGCTCCAAGCCTCGAGAGTGTCCTGGGCAGAGCTGCCCACTCGATCGGCAGCCCCATTCACCATTCTAAGCACTCATTCCCTCCATCAGTGGCGCACAGTGGCTGCAGTGTGCACCATCTACAGAATGCACTGCAGTTATCACCCAGGCTGTTCCGAGAGCACCTCCCAAACCCACCACCTCTCCCACCAAGAAGGACAAGGACAGCAGGCACGTGGGAACACCACCACTGGCATGTTCCCCTCTAATTCACACACCATCCTGACCTGGAGATATTTCGCCAATCCTTCCTCACCACTGGGTCTAAATCCTGGAACTCCCTCCCCAGTAACACATCTTCCCGCAGCATCGGGCAGGAGGTACAGAAGCCTGAAGTCCCACACCACCAGGTTCAGGAACAACTACTTCCCTTCAGTTCTTGAACCAACCAACACAACCCCTAATCACTACAGTTTAGCAACACCATGGCCACTTTAATCACTTTGCACTAAAATAGACTTGTTTTTTGTTCCAATTATGTTTTTCTTGAAAAATTGTGTTTAGTTATATTTTTCTTGTGAATGCTGCTTATTGGTATTGGTATTGGTTTATTGTTGTCACTTGTACCAAGGTACAGTGAAAAACTTGTCTTGCATACTGATCGTACAGATCAATTCGTTACACAGTGCAGTTACATTGAGTCAGTACAGAGTGCATCGACGTAGTACAGGTAAAAACAATAACAGTACAGAGTAAAGTGTCACAGCTACAGAGAAGTGCAGTGCAATAAGGTGCAAGGTCACAACAAGGTAGATCATGAGGTCAGAGTCCATCTCATTGTATAAAGGAACCCTTCAACAGTTGTTATCACAGTAGGGTAGAAGCTGTCGTTAAGCCTGGTGGTACGTGCCCTCAGGCTCCTGTATCTTCTACCTGATGGAAGAGGAGAGAGAATGACCCAGGTGGGTGGGGTCTTTGATTATGATGTTATGTGCCTACGATGCTGCTGCAAGTAAGTTTTTCATTGCACCTGTGCACACATGTACTGGTGAACATGACAATAAACTTGACTTTGACTTTGAATGGGAGCACTTTCACCAGAAGGACTGCAGTGCTCCTGTAAGCTGTCTCACCACCACCTTCTCAAGGGAACTTAAGGAAGGGCAATAATTTTTTTTAACATGTGCTAATGCTTCCAACATCACCCACACTCTGTAGTTGAATAAAAAGTATAAGTGAGTCATGGAGTTGGTGTTTCAAATCCCAAACCAGGGACAGGTAGCAATTGCAGCCTTAATCTCCAGCACAATGCTGATGGATCATAGCAGGCCGACCATCAGCTGAGACCTTGACCCATCTGCTGCCTAGGGTGGGCATAAATGATCAGAGAAGAGCTGCCTCTCACTCAGCTCCTGCAGTATCTGCTCACCCACCTCATTGCTGTTAGTGCAGCTACAAGAGCAACCACATTCCTGAAAGCATCTTTACTTGCCGCAAAACACCTCGGGACGTCCCAATGTGTTTTATCTGCCGTATTTTTGAATCACCATTCCTGTGGGATCTGCTTTCCTTCCGCAGTCTTCCAGATGGAGGGAAGATTAGAGGGGCCCAGGGTGATAGCACCCAGGACAGACAGGAGCAGATGATCAGAAGCTGGAGCCCTGGCTGATCTTCCTCTCCTAATCGGCTGAGAGCCCTGACTAGGTTAAACTGAGTTTAGTGGATTAACCTAAAGTTAAAGTCAAAAGTCGAGTCTATTGTCACCTGCACAAGTACACGTGTGCACAGGTGCAATGAAAATCTGCACAGGCACATAGCACCAGACACACAACATTCCCAAGAGAAGCAAAAATTAAATGTAAATTACACGCAATTTTTGCAAGAAAGAACACAAAACAAAAAATAAAGTCCATTGTAGCGCAAAGTGGTCAAGCTGGACCTTAGAAGAACAGTTGCAACTAACTTCTGAATCAATTTCATGGAGACTCCCTGCTCTTGGCCGACTGCCACACTGATAGATCCAAAGCCACCTCCTTAATGGCCCTGTGCAGTGGGGAGATGTGGAGTGTCTCTTTAAGTGCAGTATTCGCTCAAGCACAATAGTCTTTCCATCAAAACAACCCTTGCTGTTACATGCTGCTGCTTTGTTTGGCAAACTGATTATGTAATCCTCCTTCAACCAAACGTGTAATATAATCAGTGACCCTGACATTCCCAGAAACATTCATTACTCCCAAGCCTCCAGGGTTCACTTTAGCAATAACTATTTTAAAAAAAAACAAGGGCCAAGCCCAACCAGTCTGATCCAATCTATGCTCCCCACCCCTGACATTCATGCTGTGGTCCACTCCCACCCAACCAACCGGTCCGCCTCACTCGCACCCAGCCTTAGGCCTCAGCCAGCATTGATGTGCCTTCCCAAGTACCACGGAGCCGACTGCCAAATGCCCTCACACTGTGTTCCCCAAATATTACATCATATCGATAAGCGGTTTGGAACAAGGACCCAAGCATTCATCATCGCTTTGTGGAAAACACTTTGATCCCAGACGGAGGGGAGATCGAAAGGCTTTGGAAGATAACGCACAGGTTTATCATTAACTATGTCTGGGCGAGACTGTTCAGGGCAGGAGGAGCCTATTCAACCCTTTGAGGCAGTCTCACCATTCAGGGAGATTGCGGCTGATTTGTGGCCTTGACCCACCTCCTGTCACATCCCTGAATGTTTTGGGTGAGCGAGTACCTCGGTTGAAAGTTAGCAATTAACCCAGAGTAAACATCGACCTGTCTTTGCATGTAGAACCATTGTACATCCTTACACCTGCATTCATACAAAATTAGGAATTAGGAACAGGAAAAGGCCATTCAGCCCCTCCTGCTGCTCCCTTTGTTAGTAAGCCCAGGCTGATCCAACTGTAACCTTGACCCTGTATTGCCGTTTGCCCATGGTCCACCTTTCACCCTCCCCCTTGCTTGTCAAGTTTCCACCTTAAAATACCAACACCTCTGCTTCCACCGCCCTTTGAGGAAGAGAGGTTTCAAAGCCTCACCACCTCTGACAGAGAAACCTTTACCTCAGCTCTGTCTTAAATGATGACCCCTTGTTCTAAACAGTGATCCCCAGGTCTAGATTCTCTTACAGGGGGAAGTGTCCTCTCCACGTCCACTCTCAGGATCTTATGTGTTTCAATTGTACCTACTCACTTGCTAAACTTCAGCAGTTAGAAGCCTCGCCTGTCCAACCTTACCGCGTAGCACAACCTGCCCATTCCTGGGATAGAACCATACAGAACAGGAACAGGCCCTTGGACCCACATTATCTGTGCTGATAACGATGCCAATCCAAGCTTAATCCCATGTGCCTGCACATGGTCTATATCCTCCATTCCCTGCTTGTCAAGTGGCAGGCCTAAATGCCTCTTAATGTCGTTATCCTTCCATCACCTTCCCAGGCAGCCCGTTCCAGGCACCCACCACTCTATGTGTAAAAGACTTGCCTCACCAATCTCCTTTAAACTTTTCCCCCTCTCACACCTTAAAGCTACGCCCTCTAGTATTTGACGAGTCCACCCTGGGAAAAAGATTCAGACTGTCTACCCTATCTGTACCTCTCATTGTTTTACATTCTTCTTTGAGGTCTCCCCTCAGCCTCTGACGCTCCAGAGAAGACAATCCAAGTTTGTGCCAACCTCTCCTTTTAGCTAATACTCTCTAATCCACGCAACATCCTGGTGAACCTCTTCCGCACTCTCACCGAAGCCTCCACATCCTTACTGTAATGCAGGGACCAGAAATGCACGCAGTACTCCAAATGTGGCCTAACCAAAGTTTTATATAGTTGCAATATAACTTCTCATATTAATATAGTAAAACTTTACTGAACTGTTTTCAATGCATTTACATCGTTTCTTAAATAAGATGATCAATACTATACACGATACTCCAAACATTGTTTCACCAATGCCCTATATAACTGAGGTAAAAGCTCCCTACATTTGTATTTAATCCCCCAGCAATAATTAATAACATCCTACCCAAATGGACAATATTCCCATATTATGCTCCATTTGCCAGATCTTTTCCCACTCTTAACCTATCTATATCCTTTTGACAATAAACTCGACATTCAACTTCCAACTTTTTACTTCTTCACAACTTGCTCTCCAACCTATCGCTATGTCATTAGCAAATTGAAAGGAGTGGATCGAATCTTTTGGCTTCTTGGGGCCTAGAAACTTGAGCATTATTCATGTTCTTTTAAGTGCAACAGAACATAACTGTGAGGTAAAAGGGTGGTTGCCACATCCGCCAAGGAATCCTCTGCCTACCCAGTTCCACGTACGGGAACGTAGTGGCAATGTCAGGTTGGGTGCAACCACTGCTGGATCGCATTGGTTGTCACGGGCAACAAGGAAATAGGTGGGCTGCGGTGGCGAAGGCCAGGCTTTGAGCAGGAGGCTGTCTTACAGGGACACGCCCTGTAACCTTCATCTTTCCTGCTACCGTCATTGATGCCTGCATCTATGCCTACTTTGTGTTCTCCTCTTCACCCCAGTCTACCTGTGACTTTCCACCAGCTCGGACCAGCTGCTGTAAGAGGTCTTGCCAGGAAAACCAACTTGTACACTTTTCTACCCTGGTGTGCGCAAACCCGGAATTACACAGTGTTAACGCATGTAGCCTCGCATTAAGGCATAGTTCATCCTGAACAGAGAACTCTGATCTACGGGCTGTTCCCAGGGACACATGCAGAGACGGACATCAAGTGCTGCTGGAAGGTCATGAACTTCGCGAAAGAAACCGTTTGGTCAGCCCGAAAAGTGTTGGTCTCCAGCACAAGAAGATGTCCGGAAGGGAATGCTGCCGACTGACACATTCCGGACTGCAGGAGGACGTGCTGAGGGACGCACTGAGCTCGTGCAGCCAATGCAATGTCTCTGTGGCGAAGGACCACAGTCTGGGCTCCTTCCACTACTGCACATGGAGGGGCTGAGTCCAGTGGGGAAGCCCCTCAAACAATGAAAGAGAGGCCACATGAGTCACAATGGTGTTATGTCTTAGCAAAGAAACAAATGTGCCAGCACTACTGAATGTATTGACCAAATGACACTAAGAACGTAAAGAGCTTTGTACTGTGTTTATTCTTTTGTATGTAGTTCTTATTATGAATAAAGTTTATTTTAAGTTTTAAAAATGACGCATTTCAGAATGCGTGCTATAAAAATCTCCTTCTCCAACAGACCCAGGGTAAACTGGCATGGGTGCCATGGATGCCACCAAAGCTTTTCACCCTGGGGGCCAATTTTTAGCTTCCCCACTTCCTGGCACCAAAGTAAGTTTCTCTCAGTCCCCCTTAATATTTTGAAATCTTTTGCAATCGCCCCTTAACCAGTATTTCGCAATCTGTGGTCACTGAGTAACTTAGAGCAGCTGATAACAGTTGCTAGAGCTCTGGGTAATAAAGAGATCAAGATTTGGAGCACAGTCTGTTTATAAATGGGAGCTGAGATGTTTGAACTTTTATTCCCCATCCTCTTAAAATTAGGGCCAGTCAATCCAGTGGAAATTAACAGTAAAAAGAAGCATCATTTATTATTTCTGTGTAGCCGGGTGAAAGGAAGGAGCCTGAATTTCACTAAAAAACCATTCTCGATAACTTACTTTGCGTAATTTGTGAGCTTATAATCAGCCATGTTACACGTTGCTTCTCTCCTGAAAGAGAGAAGAAGCCAGTCAGGTCACATGTGGGATCATGAAAATCCAGCAACCTCATAGGAAGTTTAACTCATAAAGTCAGGTTTATTGTCATCTGCACAAGTCCATGTGTGCACAGCAGCATCACAGGCACATAGCGTCAGATAAGCAGCATTCACAAGAAAAACATAAATTATACACAATTTTTATAATAAAGAGCACAATCAGAACAAAAAAGAAGTCCATTTTAGTGGCAAAGTGCATTTCTCTTGAGACCTTGCTGTTCTAGATCGATAAGATAAGATATCTTTGTTAGTCACATGTACATCAAAACACACAGTGAAATGCATCTTTTGCATAGAGTGTTCTGGGGGCAGCCGCAAGTGTCGCCATGCTCCGGTGCCAACATAGCACGCCCACAACTTCCTAACCCGTACGCCTTTTGGAATGTGGGAGGAAACTGGAGCACCTGGAGGAAACCCACGCAGACACGGGAGAACATACAAACTCCTTACAGGCAGTAGCCGGAATTGAACCCGGGTCGCTGGCGCTGTAAAGTGTTGACGCTAACCGCTACACTACCATGCCTGCCCTGAGGTGCTGTGCAGGGAGAATACTCTCAGTTTGTTGGGGTTGAAGGGTCCATCTACAGGGGATTGGTAGTGCCGATAGAATGCTCAGTGTCTTCTCGTAAGTTACGACATCCATCAAGCACAACATTCCCTCAGAATGCGCTGGAACCTTAGCTCAGCTAACACGCCAGAGAGTAACTCAGCCCATAGCTCTCTGGCTGTTGGGCCCTGCTAACATATGGTCCTAGGGCTGATTACTAAACACATCCTGCACATATCAGGTTTATCGATGTGACCTTAAGCACGAGGCCAGTGACTCCTCTTTCCAGGAATGGCCTTAGCTTTAGGTACACTCTGTACTGACAGGCTGGGAAAATATGGCAGTTTACCTGTGGAATGAAGGCACAGTTGGAGCACTGACCAAGGCAGTAACACATTATACACAGGCGCCATGCCAGTACTGATTGACTCATAGTTCCTGGAAGGATTTTATAGGGTGTATATTATTCCCATTGCTGGAGTCCTGGACACAAATGGGTGTGAGAGTTAGGAACCTATCTGTGTGTGTGTATCTGAGTATATTTGTGTGTGTGTGTGTGTGTGTTTGTGTGTGTGAGTGTGTTTGTGTGTGTGAGTCTGTGTGTGTATGTCTGTGTGGGTGTGTGCGTGTTTGTGTGTGTGTGATTGTGTCTGTGTGTGTATTCTGTGTTTGTGTGTGTGTGTTTGTGTTTTCATTAATTCATCTATGTATCTTAGACTGCCCACCTGGATCAAGGGCAAGTTCTACTCGAGTTCTGTGGGGTCAGAGTTGGCTGAGGAGGCCAATACGAGGACCACAGAATCTTCCGCAGATGGGGCAGGAGGTTCCCGATGGCTAGGCGGGTGGGTGGGGTAATTTATGAGGTGCTCCCAGTTCCTGGACTGAATGTTCTCACTACTATCCTGAACACTCCTTCTCCACTTGAAGCAGGGGATCCCAGAGTCTGAAGGGATGTGGCATCTTTCCATGGAGGTTTTGAGCACATTCTCCCTGGAGACAGTGGGCATGGACTCTGGGAAGTGTGCACACTGACCTTGGAGACGGCGCACACCCTGGGAACCTGTGCATGCTGACCCTGGGGACGACCCGCTCATTGACCCTGGGGACCAGTGACCATTGACCTTAACATCAGTGCACACTGTTCACACGGTTTGTCAGCCTTTGTCATCACGGGGCTCATGCTGAAATTAATGGAATGAATACACAGAGAGTTGTGCAATGGGTCAGTTCCATTTCAGTTACTTCTTGTTTCCTTCACAGATACCAGAAACAACTTTGCAAAAGGTCTAACAAAAGGAAGAGCAAAACTTACCCTGGCTCATTTGCAACCCTCCTGTACTGCCCTCCTGCAGGAGGTGACAATGGCCTGGCCTTGATTTCTTATCTGGGTGTTGGACGTCGGCAGCTGTACAATTCCAAGTTGGGAATGATCCATTCACTGGAGAAACCTGCTGGAGCTGCAGGGGTTCCCAGTGAAATGCACATTCCCACTGGTACCGTACAGGAGTGGGTCACCACCCTGTGGGTTCTACCACTGACCAGTTTTGGCTAGAATTGGTTGGAGAGATGGGGGTAGGATCAAGGAAATGGAAGGGTTTGAACAGGTGGATAAGGATGTTACATCAGTGAAGTTGGTGTAGGTTACCAGCATGGGAGTGATGTGTGTTAGGACACAGGTAGAGAGTTTTGCCTGAACTCAACTTACTGGGAGTGAGTACATGGTAGGTCAGCTTTGGAAGGGTCAAGGTATTGATATTGGTATTGGCTTATTATTGTCACTTGTACAAGGTACAGTGAAAAAACTTGTCTGGCATACCGATCGTACAGGTCAATTCATTACACAGTGCAGTTACATTGGGTTAGTACAGAGTGCATTGAGGTAGTGCAGGTAAAAACAATGACAGTACAAAGTGTCACAGCTACAGAGAAAGTGAAGTGCAATAAGGTGCAAGGTCACAACAAGGTAGATCGTGAGGTCAGAGTCCACCTCATATTATAAGGAAACTGTTCAATAGTCTTAGCACAGTGGGATGGTCAAATAGAGGGGCAGGGATGGAAACTGGTAACATTCCATAGATGGAGGTTATCAGGGACTTTCTCACCCTCAGTCCTCCATGTCTCATTGATGCTGGAGTGTAGAGTGCAGGCAATCTAGCACACGAAAGGTTACTTACCCAACGTCACTGGGCATGGGCCACACGCTCAACAATGTTGTTCTGACCACGGATTACTCTGGGTGAGAAAGTCATTATGCCACATGAAGGAGGGGAAAGGAGAGCACAAACCTGTGGCCAACACTCAGCTGGGCCCCACCCAGATCGCTGTGTTCTAAGCAGTCGACTCGACCCCGGTTCTCCAAAGATCCATTTAAATGACTTGTTCAAACCACAAATGTGGAAAAAAGATAAAACACTGTGACCTACCCCGCACCACAGCCAAAGTTCCATCCTGACATCTCCCAACCTATCCCACAGTTCTACACAGCACAGGGAAAGTTTCATCCTTGAATCGCCTATTTTGTTCCAAAATCGTGTCCTTGTGCTGGATATTAGTTGATGAACCGACTCTCTGGAATGCTCTGTTAGTCATCTCAGGTTCTTGTCAAAACTGCGATAACTCACAGAGAAAGGTTTCTTTGTTCTCATCTAATGGCAGCAATTATGCGATTAATGTCACCATTAAGATAAAAGCCAGGAGAGTTTCACATTCGATGCCTGAAGTTCCTCTGATGAAGGGCCTTTGAAGAACCATAATCTGCAGAGCAGTATAAATGGGAGCCATACAAAGCTAGGAGACTGTGTGGGCTGTGAGGAGGATACGGAGAGACTTAAGGGGGATATAGATAGGCTAAGAGAATGGGCAAAGAAAATAATGTGGAAAAATGTGAGGTCATCAACTGCAGTGGAAAAAAATAGAAAGACCGAGTTTTTCTTAAATGGTGAGACGTTCAAAGATGTTGGTGTTCAGAGAGCCCCAAGTGTCCTTGAACACGAATCACTGAAAGTTAACATGTAGGTAAAGGAAATAATTAGGAAGGCAAATGGTATATTGGTCTATTTTGGAAGAGGATTTGAGGTGTCGAGAGGCCTTACTCCAATTACGTGAGGGTCTGTGGAGAATGCAGCTGGAATGCTGTGTACGTCTGGTCTCTCCACCTCGGGCAGGATTTCTCATATTACCTTATGATATAGATATAGAAGGAGGCCAGTTGGGCCATTGAGGTTATGCCAGTTCACACAGCAACCCCACCAATCCCATTCCCCACTTATTCCCTCTCACATTCCCATCTACTCTCCCCTGACTCTCCCACCACCCACCTACACTGGGGGCACATTTACCAGCTAACCCACCAACCCGCACATCTTTGGGATGTGGGCGGACACTGGAGAACTCGGTAGAAACTCACTGGGTCATGGGGAGAACATGCAAACTCCACACAGACAGCACTAGAGGTCAAGATTGAACCTAGGTCTCTGGAGCCATGAGGCAGTAGCACTACCATGTATCTACCCTATCGGTGTTGGTATTGGTATTGGTTTATTATTGTCACTTGCACTGAGGTACAGTGAAAAACTTGTCTTGCATACCGTTCATACGAATCAATTCACTACACAGTGCATTGAGATAGTACAGGGTAAACACAATAACAGAATACAGAGTAAAGTGTCACAGCTACAGGGAAGTGCATTGCAGGTAGACAATAAGGTGCAAGGTCATAACAAGGTAGATTGTGAGGTCAAGAGTCCATCTCATCATATAAGGGAACCATTTAATAGTTTTATCCCAGTGGGATAGAAGCCGTCCTTGAGCCAGGTGGTACGTGCCCTCAGTCTCCTGTATCTTCTGCCAGATGGGAGAGGATAGAAGAGAGAATGACCTGGGTGGGTGGGTGGGGTCTTTGATTATGCTGGCTGGTTCACCAAGGCAGCGAGAGGTATAGACATGTCCATGGAGGAGAGGCTGGTTTCCATGATGCACTGGGCTGTGTCCACAACTCTCCACAGTTTATTGTGGTCCCGGGCAGAGCAGTTGCCGTACCAAGTCGTGATGTAGGCACGGTAGTTTAGCGGTTAGCATAACACTTTACAGCGCCAGCGACCTGGGTTCAATTCCAGCTGCTGTCTGTAAGGAGTTTGTACATTCTCCCTGTGTCTGCATGGGTTTCCTCCGGGTGCTCCAGTTTCCTCCCACATTCCAAAGACATATGGGCTAGGAAGTTGTGGGCATGCTGTGTTGGTGCCGGAAGTGTGGCGACACTTGTGGGCTGCCCCCAGAACACTCTACGCAAAAAGATGCATTTCACTGTGTGTCTCGATGTACATGTGACTAATAAAGATATCTTATCTAGGATGCTTTCTATGGTGCATCGATAAAAATTGGTGAGGGTCAGTGGGCGCATGCAAAATTTATTTAGCCTCCTGAGGAAGTAGAGGCGCTGGTGAGCTTTCTTGGCCATGGCGTCTACGTGGTTGGACAAGGACAGGCTATTGGTGATGTTCACTCCTAGGAACTTGAAGCTCTCAACCCTGTCAACCTCAGCACCATTGATGTAGACAGGTGCATGTACACCGCCCCCTTTCCTGAAGTCAATGACCTGCTCTTTTGTTTTGCTGACATTGAGGGAAAGGTTGTTGTCATGACACCATGTCACTAAGCTCTCTATCTCCTTCCTGTACTCTGACTCATTGTTGTTTCAGATAGCCCTATTACGGTGGTATTATCTGCAAACTTGTAGATGGAGTTAGAGCAGAATCTGCCCACACAGTCATGAGTATATAGGGAGTAGAGGGCTGAGGTCACAGCCTTGTGGGGCACCAGTGTTGAGAATAATCGTGCTAGAGGTGTTGCTGCCTATCCTCACTGATTGCGGTCTGTTGGTCAGAAAGTCAAGGATCCAGTTGCAGAGGGAGGTGTTGAGTCCCAGGTCTCAGAGTTTGGTGATGAGTTTGCTTGGAATTATAGTATTGAAGGTGGAGTCAATAAACAATAGTCTAACGTAGGTGTCTTTACTGTCCAAATGCTCCAGAGATGAGTGTAGGGCCAGGGAAATGGCGTCCACTGTAGACCTGTTTCAGCGGTAGGCGAATTGCAGTGGGTCGAGATTGTCTGGGAGGCTGGGGGTAATGTGTGCCATGACCAGCTTCTCGAAGTACTTCATGATGGTGGATGTCAGAGCCACTGGTTGATAGTCATTAAGGCATGTTACCTTGTTTTTCTTAGGTACCAGGATGATAGTGGTCTTCTTAAAACAGGTGGGAACCTCAGATTGAAGCAAGGAGAGGTTAAATATGCCCACAAATACCCCTGCCAGCTGCTCAGCACAAGATCTGAGCACACGGCCAGGGACACCGGGTTCACTCTCTGGAAGACGGATCTTACGTCCTCGACGGTGACCACGGGTTCAGTTGCATTGGAGGCTGTCAGGGTGGTGGTGACAATCGACTCCCCTTCTGTTCAAACATGCACAGAATGCATTAAGCTCATCAGGAAGGGACGTGCTGTTGTTAACTATGCTGCCCGACTATGCTTTGTAACCCATTATGTGCCCACCCCTCGTGCCACCCCTTGTGTGGTTGTGAGCAGTAGACTTGTGATGAGGGAGTTTAGCAGATGGTGGGGCTTGTCCACGAGGAAAGATTAAGCCAACAGAGCTTCCCAAACTCCACCCCTCACCTACACACTGGGGGCAATTTACAGCGGCCAATCAACGTGCAGGTACAAGAGAATCAGAAGTGATCTTGTGGAAATAAAGCACTAAAAATTCTTATGGGGTATGACAAAGTCGAGGTGGGTCTGTTGCTTCCCCTGGGTGGAGTATCAAGAACGTCAGGGGGAGGGCTTGGTGGTTACACTCACAATAAGACCTCCTCTACATTGGTGAGACCAAATGCAGACTAGGTGACCGTTTCGCAGAACACCTGCGCTCCGTCCGTAACCGTGATCTGCACCTCCCTGTTGCCGGTCACTTCAACTCCCCCTCCCACACTATCACTGATATGTCAGTCCTCGGCCTCCTCCACTGCCAGGAGAATTCCAAGCGCAAATTGGAGGAACAGCACCTCATTTTCCATCTTAGATCCTTGCAGCCTGACGGCATGAACATTGAATTCTCCCACTTTAAGTTAATCCTCACTCCCCATCCCCACACCCGCCCCCACCATGTTTCTTTTCCTCTTCCCTTTCCTAGCCTCTCTTTTTCTACCCTTTTCTTCCTCTCTCCTTACCTTTGACCCACCCCCCGGGGGATCTGCTCTCCCCTCCTCCCCCACACGTGCCTATCACTATCTCTTACCTGCATCTACCTATCACCACTCTGTGCCCACCCCGCCTCCCCTCTTTTGTCCACCTATCACTGCTCTGCTTTTCCCTCCTATATATTGGGCTTCCCCTTTTCCTATCTTCAGTTCTGAAGAAGGATCCTGACCCGAAACGTTGACCGCCTGCTTTTCTCCACGGATGCTGCCTGGCCTGCTGAGTTCCTCCAGGATCACCGTGTTTTTCATCTGGATTCCAGCATCTGCAGTCCTTTGTTTCTCTACACTCACAATAAGACCTGGCTAATCAGAACTGAGAGAAGGAGAAGACGTTGGTGAATTTTGGAATTCTCTACCCGAGAAGGTTGTAGGGGCTCAGTTGCTGAGTATATTCAGGAGACTGAGAGATGTTTGGATATTAAAGAATAATGTGTTAGTGCAGGAGAGTGCAGCTGAGGTGAAAGATCAGTCATAATCTCACTGAATGCTGGTGGGAGGGGGTGAATTGCCTACTCTTGCCTCATGTTCTTACCTTAAACATTTTTGGCTGGCGTGGGCTCAGTGGGAGTGGCGTAGCTGGTAGAGCCGCTGCCTCACAGCTCAAGGACCCAGGTTTGATCCTGACCTCTGGCACTGTCGGTGTGGAGTTTCACGTTCTCCCTGTGACCATATGATTTTCCTCCGGGTGCTCCGACTTCCTCCCACATCCAAAGGTGTGCAGGTCAGTAGGTTAAATGCCCCACTCTAAAACACCCCTGTTGTGAGCGGTTGAATCTGAGGAGGAGTTGATGGAAATGTGGGGAGAATAAAAAAAAAGGAATAATGTAGGGTTGGTGTAAATGGGTGGTGGATGGTCAGTATGGACTCGATGGGCTGAAGGGCCTGTTTTTTGTGCTGTATCTCTCTGCCTCTCTTTGACTTAAGTCTGATGTCTCTGTGATTCTAGGAAGATGAGCTGTCACTTGCTGGTGAGTGAAGGAATGGAGATGATTCATCAAGGGGAAGGCAGCAGAGAGATGCAGGGAAAGGGGTAGGGGTGGTGCCTGTGACTGTGGTAACATAGAGCAAGATCTTCTCCACTGTACTGAAGTATCACAGAATCCGATAACACACTTCTCAAACTGAGGGTGTTCTGAAGCATTTACAAGAAGGGATCAGCAAATATACACAGGGCAGGGCCAGAATTGGCATCAGAATCAGATTTATTATCACTGACTTATATGACGTGAAATGTGTTGTTTTGCGGCAGCAGTACAGTGCAAAGACATAAAATTACTATAAATTACAAAAATAAATAGTGCAATAATGAAAGGAATAACGAGGTAGTGTTCATGGACTGTTCAGGAATCTGATGGCGGAGGGGAAGAAGCTGTTCCTGAATTGTTGAGTGTGAGTCTTCAGGCTCCCGTACCTCCTCCCCGATGGTAGTAACGAGAAGAGGGCATGTCCCGGCTGGTGAGGATCCTCAGTGATGGATGGCAATTTCTTGAGGCACCGCCTCTTGAAGATGTACTCGAGAGATGTCACGCAAACATGATAAAGTAATCCCTGTTTAGATTGATATTGACCTTTGACAGGACATGAGTGACTAAAAGTCCAGCCTTGACTTGGAAACACATCACTGGGTCTAAATCTGGAACCTCCTCCCCAACAGCATCTGCACCACATGGACTGCTGTGATTCAAGGAGATGGCTCTCACCACCAGCTTCTCATTGGCAGCAAGGGATGGACAATAAATGCTGGCATTAATAAAAAGATAATTTTTAAAAAATGTCCTATTTCTTCATGTGGTTCAGAGACCCCTCCAATATCTTAGTCAGTATTTACCCTTCAATATAAATAAAAGGATGATCTCAACATTATTTGAGTGATGTTTTTGGGATCTTGCTATGTGTAAGATGGCTGCTTGCACTCGCAGAGTAACTGAACCTCCATTGATCACAATAGCTGTTGGTGGGATGCACACTGGCTTCCACACAACACTGACACATTGGCTGTAAAGTGGTTTTCGATGTCTTTAGGATGTGCAGCAGGTGAAATAAAGATTCATTGGATTTTCCATCTGCTCATATGACAACAACTTGCTTTCTAGTCTTCTCTGGTGAAGTATCAGAGCTGACTGCCTCACACAGTTGAATAGTTTTTCAGTAGCCTGGCATAAGGAACTGGGTGAGACACCAAAGGCTGACTAGTGCTTCCGGGAGCCAACAAAAGCCGTAGGGAAGTTGGAACATGCATTTTTTTTCAGAAGATCAGGTCATGAGTTTGGTTTAGTAAATCCTCTGGTATAAGTGGATTTTAGATTAACCAGCCAGAGGAGCTATTCACAGTGTGGTTGCAGGGCCGAGGAGTGAGACTTGCTAGATTGATTTTACATAGAACAGGTAGGGACTAGATGGGTCGAATGCTCTTCTTCCATGCTGTAACTGTTCTGTGATAATGTGCTACAGATATTCTCCCTCCTCTGAAATGCAGTGCAAAAATGCTCTGGAAAATTGTGTAATAAACACTTCTGCCAGGTTGACAGGGTGCAATTAAATGTCATTAAATCTGACTGGTATTTACGATGGTGATCAGCAGACCTGCTGTTAAAAATAGAGGCCGTGGAACACAGCGTTCTCTTAAAAAGTGCAGGTTATACAATGAGACTCCAGATGAAGCAAAGCCAGCTCACCAAGCACCTTCCCAAAGGCTGGCCTCATAGACTCTCTGCATAGTTCCACCTAGTCTTGCTTTGTGGGTCCTTCACTTCCAAGTCCATCAGAATACCAGGAGAAGGTCCAGGGCCATTCAGCCCCTCAAACCTGTCAGGGACAGTGAGAAGAACAGGAAGTATTTCATTCTAGAGTTGACTGCATCTCCAAAGCAAGTATTTGTGCCATGAGATACAAGAGACTGCAGATGCTGGAATCTGGAGCAAAAAAAAAATAGCTGCTGAAGGAACTCAGGCGGGTCAGGCAGCATCCATGGAGGGAAATGGACAGTCGACGTTTCAGGTTGGGACCCCCCCCCCCATCAGGACTGAAAGAGTAGAGGGGAGATAGCCAGTATAAAGAGGTGAGGGGGAGGGGGTGGAGCAAGAGCTGGCAGGTGATAAGTGGATCCAGGTGAGGAGGGATGATTGGCAGATGTAGTCAGGGTGGAGATAGTGACAGAGGCTGGGAGGTGAGAGGCGGAGGTGACAGAGGGCTGCAGATGGTGGGATCTGATAGGAGAGGAAGGTGGAGCGTGGAACCAAATAAGGGAGGGCAGATGGGAACAGTGAGGGGGAGGGGACCCAGTGGGAGGGAGTGGGTGGGCGATGGGCAGAGTGGTGGGGGACGGGAAAGAACAGGGAGATAGGTGGCTGGGGTGGGCGGGTTGTTTTTTGGAAAGAGGGGTGTGTGCGGGAAGACCTGCGCAGCTCCGAAGGAGAGAGAAAGGGACAGAGGGAGAGCAGGTAACCTGAAACTGGAGAATTTAATGTTGATGCCGTCGGATTTGGACCACCCAGGTGCTGTTCCTCTAGTTTGCAATTGGCCTCACCCTGGCAGTGGAGGAGGCTGAGGACAGGCAGCTCAGCGTGAGAATGGGGAGGGGAAGTATTTGTGTCCGGCTTCACCTTGGCCTGTTCCTCAGATAAGATATCTTTATGAGTCACATGTACATCGAAACACACAGTGAGATGCATCTTTTGTGTTGCGTGTTCTGGGAGCAGCCCGCAAGTGTCGCCACGCTTCCGGCGCCAACATGGCATGCCCACAACTTCCTAATCCGTACGTCTTTGGAATGTTGGAGGAAACCGGAGCACCTGGAGGAAACCCATGCAGACACAGGGAGAACGTACAAACTCCTTACAGACAGTGACCGGAATTGAACCTGGGTCACTGGCGCTGTAATAGTGTTACACTAACCGCTATACTACCGTGCCTCTACCTTCCATATTTAACATCAGTGTTCTCTACCTTCCATATTTAATGGTGTTTTTATATGTGACATCTTTCTTAAATGGTTTATTATTTCCCAGCTCTGGCCAGAAATAAACTCACTCCAAACAGATCAGGAGGACAATATGTCCCTGTTCACATTGGGCCACGTTATGACAACCTCTGCAGTAGCAGCGTAAGGTAAGGGGCGTTGCAACGTGTTCTCTGAGTGATGCTCATTACAACATTCCACACTCAACAACTTCAGACCACTGCTCCCACTCTCTGATGTCAGCTGTTGGGAATGACTTTCCTCTTTCCATAACACGTCCTCTGGACAGATGTTTTGTTTCTTTACTTCTCCTGGCGCCATCCTGCTTTGATGTTTTGGAACACCAGACCTCACCAGTTCCCCTCTACCAACACCGTCCCCTACCTGCATACCCTCAAAACAATCTCACTCAGATTTTTTTTGTTGTCCTGTCTCTTGCACACCTTCCTTTTCATTCCTTCCTCCCTTTCCCTTCATCTGCACTCGCTGAAAACCTGCCACATCTCTCTCTCACTACCTGGGAAACCTCATCGACCTGAAACCCCCAACTCAGTTTCTCTCCCCCAAGATGCTGCTAGGTCTACTGAGTGTTTCCTGTTTTGGTAGCACCACATAGCCCAGGTAACATTATTTTATGGACAGTTGCTGGATGAAAACCAGGGGTAAGACAATGTAACTTTGAGGCATCTGAATTACAAATAGTGCGTTCTGATCGTGACCTATCTGCTGGGCCCGCTTTAGCACTGATGTTCTGATGGGACAGAAGACACTTGGAACATTGTAGAGACACAAGAGACTGCAGATGCTGGGATCTGGAGCAACAGTCCGCGAGAGGTCAACGGGTCGAGCAGCATCTGTGGGAGGAAAGGAACTATCGCGTTTCAGGTTGAAACCCTGCATCAGGACAGGATTTCTTTCCCCCCCACGGATGCTGCTCGACCCACTGAGTTCCTTCAGCAGATTGTAGCTTTGGGATATTGCGCTCAGTTTTGGTCACCCTGCTGTAGGAAAGATGCCATTAAGCTGGAAAGAGTGCAGAAAAGATTTATGAGGATGTAACCAGGACTCAAGGGACTGAGTCAGAGGGAGAGGTTGGGCAGGCTAGGACTTTTATTCATTGAGTGTGGGAGATTGAGGGGTGGTCTTATGGAGGTGTATAAAATCAGGAGCGGCATAGATAGGGTGAATGTGCACAGTCTTTTTCCCGGGGTTGGGTAATCGAGAAGTCAAGGGCATAGGTTTAAGGTGAGAGGGAAAAGATTTAAGAGGAACCCGAGGGGCAACTTTTTCACCCAGAGGGTGGTCCATATAGGGAATGAGCTGCCAGAGGAAGTGGTTGAGGCAGGTACATTAACATTTAAAAGGTACTTGGTCAGGTACATGGATAGGAAAGGTTTAGAGGGATATGGGCCAAACACGGGAAAGTGCGACTAGCTTAGACGGGCATCTTGGTCAGTATGGACGAGTTGGGCCGAAGAGCCCGTTTCTGTGCTGTATGACTATGACTCCACTTCAATCAAATTTGAGTCAGAATCAGCATCAGAATCAGGTTTATTATCACCGACTTATCTGTTGTGAAATTTTTCTTCTAATTTGTGAGTCACTGCAACATGGAACCTGGCCTTGGGTTATCCTTCCTGGATACGTACATGGGAACGTGGTGAAAGATGTTGCAACAGAAAATTCTTCAGATTACTTCTCTCGTTCTGGTGGGGAGAGTGTGGGTGAGACAACTCTTCTCTGTCCTCTCGTGTCATCCCTTCTCCCCCCAAATGTCAGCTGTAAACACACAGTGCCAAGTTGGCAGAGACAAAGGGAATAAGACACACAGTTATGCAATGTGTTATGGACTCTGAGGGGAATATTATCTGTCTGAGTTCGTTCAACAGCTCTCTGGTACCTGGGGCCTTGTTAGAGGGAGTGATGTGGCTGTGTGCTCTGCCAGTGGATCCACAGTGTGAAACCTTCAGCTTCAGTCTCAGCATTCAAGCTTTGGCTGGTAAGTTCTTTGCTTGCCAGCTGTAAAACACATCCTAAGGTCATACAGCACGGAAACAGGCTCTTCGGCCCACTGAGTCTGCACTGACTATCAAGTACCCACTTACACTAATCCTGTTTTGTGGGCAGGCACGGTAGTGTAGTGGTTAGCGTAACGCTATTACAGCGCCAACGACCGGGTTCAATTCCGGCTGCTGTCTGTAAGGAGTATGTACATTCTCCCCGCGTCTGCGTGGGTTTCCTCCGGGTGCTCCGGTTTCCTCCCACATTCCAATTTCACATTCCACAGTCAGTAGGTTAACATTGGTGTAATTGGTCAGGGCGGGGCGGGCTCATTGGGCCGGAAGGGTCTGATACCATGCTGTATAAATAAAGATTTTAAAAAAATTTTCAAAGGTTTAAAGTTTCAAAAAAAAATAAAGTTTTACCACCGCTCACCTTAAATGCATGTTGTCTGGTATTTGATATTTCTACCCTGGGAAAAAGACCCTGACTGTCTACCCTATCTCTGCCTCTCATAATTTTATAAACTTCTATCAGTTCTCCCCTCAGCCTCTGACACTCCAGAGAAAAGAACCCAAGTTTGTCCAACCTCTCCTTATAGCTCATACCCTCCAATCCAGGCAGCATCCTGGTAAACCTCTTCTGTACCCTTTCCAAAGCCTCCATATCCTTCCTTAATGGGGTGACCAGAACTGCACACAATACTCCAAGTTGAGACCCTTCATCGGTCCTGATGAAGGGTCTCGACTCGAAATGTCAACTGTTCATTTCCCTCCATAGAGGCTGCCTGACCTGCTTGAGTTCCTCCAACATTGTGTGTGTGTTGTTCCAGATTTCCAGCATCTGCAGTCTCTCTTGTGTCTCCAATACACCAAGTGTAGCCTGACCAAAGTCTTATACAGCTGCAACATGACTTCCTGACTTATACTCAATGCCCTGACCAATGAAGGCAAGCATTCCACATGCCTTCTTTACCACCCTATATACTTTCATGGCCGGCTGATTGGGAGCACCTAAGTCAACCTTCGAACATCAGTGGTTCATTGAGGTGCTTGAGAGGTGGATTACATGTAGCGGTTACGTAAATTGGACTGTGCTTATTCAAGAAAGATGTGGAAGAAATGGAGAGAATCAGCCTGGGACCCCCAAATTCACCCATCTCCCCTGCTGTATTAGCATTGCAACAGGACACTCCCCCTCTGTCCTGTTGGAGAAAGACAGAAGCACTTTGGTAAAGTTCTGCTTTTTAGAAATATTAATCAAGGATAATTGCTGGGCAGATTTCAAGATAACCCACCGCCTACCTTTGAAATCTTTTACTTCCACCTGATTGAGGGAGAAGATTGGGCCTTTGTTTAACGTCTCATCTGAAAGACGAGTTAAGCAAAGGAGACTATAAAACAGAAGTTTCTGGAGATACACTGCTGGTCAGCCTTACATCAACGGTTGGTAATTATTGGAGATAATCCCAGGGGATAGGATTTATTTGCACAGGTCTCCCACTCCGCCATCTGGGTCTGGTTCCTGCCCTACACCTCTCTCCTTATGGTTCCCTCTCTGTCCTTCCTTACCTATCAGATTCCAGCACTGGCAGCCTTTGTGTTCCTGCTTCTCACCCTCCAACAGCTGTCTCCACCCTCCCCTTTCCCCACCTCACTCCATCTTCCTCTTTATTGTCTGCCTCCACCTATCACCCACCTCCCTCTCGTCTCCCACCCCCAGCCCACCCCCTCGCCCACCTGGCTGCACCTGCCTGTCATCCTTCACCCCTCCTCGGTCCACCAGTCACCTCAGGCTCCTGACACCACCCCCTCCCCACTTTATACCGGCCACCTCCCCTCTCCACTCTCAGTCCTGATGCAGGGTTTTGACCCAAGATGTCGACAATTCCTTCCCCCCCACCCCCCCACTCCCCCAGATGCTGCTCGACACATTGAGCTCCTCCAGTAGATTGTTCATGGCTCCAGATTCCAGCATCTGCAGTCTCTGGATTTATGTATGTTTGGAAAGGCGGGAGCTGAGCAGGAACAGTCAGAACAGCTTTGTGCGTGGGAAATCGTGCCTCAATATTTTGATTGAGTTTTTTTTGGAGGTAATTTTTTTTTGTCTCATGAGGGTAGGTTGAGTGAGCTGGGGCTTTCCTCTTTGGAGAGAAGGAGGATGAGAGATGACTTATAGAGGTGTACAAGATGATAAGAGGCATAGATCGAGTGGACAGTCAGAGACTTTTTCCCAGGGCGACAATGGCTAACACGAGGGGACATAATTTTAAGGTGATTGGAGGAAGGTATAAGGAGGATGTCAGGGGTAAGTTTTTCACACAGAGAGTGGTAGGTGCGTGGAACGCACTGCTGGCAGAGGTTGTGGGGGCAGATACATTAGGGGCATTTAGGAGACTCTTAGATAGATACATGAATGATAGAGAAATGGAGGGCTATGTAGGAGGGAAGGGTTAGATAGATATTAGAGCAGGATAAAATGTCGGCACAACATTGTGGGCTGAAGGGCCTGTACTGTGCTGTAATGCTCTACGTTCTATGTTCTAACTGAGAGGATTGATGAAGGAGAGGTGGTAGATGTTGGCTATGTGGACTTCAATAAGGGATTTGAAAAGGCCATACATGGTAGGCTGGTCCAGAAGGATAAGGCATGTGGGATCCAAGGCAAGCTGGATCCAAAGTTGACCTGGTGATGGGAAGCAGAGGGTAGCAGTAGAAGGCTGCTTCTCTGATTGGACGTCAGTGACCAGTGGTGTACCACAGGGATCGGTGCTGGGACCCTTATTGTCTGTGGTACATATTTGGATGTGGATGTAGGAAGTATGATTGGTGAGTTTGCGGCTGACACGGAATATTGGCGATGTTGTGGATAATGAGCAAGCTTGTCTAAGGTTACAGCATGATGGAGATCAGATGGAGAGTTGGTGGAGCACTTGCAGATGGAATTTAATCTTGACAAGTGTTAGGTGAAATATTTTGGGAAGTCACATGGGGGTGGGAAATAAATGGTGGGGCACTAAGAAATGTTGATGAAAAGAGGGACCTTGGGGTTCAAGTCTCTAGTTCCCTGAAAGTGGCAACACAGGTAGATAGGGTGGTGAAAAATGCATATGGCATGCCTTATAGGTCGGGGAAGAGAACATAAAAGTTTGGACATCATGTTGCAACCTCACAAAACACTGGTCTGACCATACTTGGAATATAATGTGCAATTCTGGTCACCACACTACAGGAAGGATGTGGTTGTGTTGGAGAGAGTGCAGAGAAAATTCACCAGGATTGTCTGGATTGGAGAACTTTAGTTATGGGGAGAGATTGGATGGGTTGGCATTGTTTTCCCTGGAGCGAATGAGGCTGAGGTGTATAAAATTATAAGAGGTATAGAGAGGGTAGACAGCAGAATCTTTGTCCCAAGGTGGGAGTATCAAAAACGAGAATGCATAGGTTTAAAATGAGAGGAAGGACTTTTAAAGGTGTTTTGAGGAGTACGTTTTTCACACAGAGAGTGGTTGATATCTGGAACTCACTGCCAGAGGTGGTGATGGAATCAGATACAATCATTACAGTTAAGAGGCAATTAGACTGGCACTTGAATAGGCAAGGCATGAAAGGATAAAGTCAAAGTGGAGTTTATTGTCATCTGCACCAGTACATGTGTGCACAGGTGCAAGGAAAAACTTACTTGCAGCAGCATCACAGGCACATAGCATCAGAGACACAACATTCACAAGAAAAACATACATTTAACATACATTATACAAAATTATACAAGAAAGAAGACAATTAGAACAAAAAAAATCTACATCCATTGTAGTGCTAAGTGGTCAAGTGTTGTTATACTGAGGTAATGACTAGGGTTGTGCCGGTCAGTTCAAGAACTGAATGGTTGAAGGGAAGTAGCTGTTCCTGAACCTGGTGGTGTGAGACTTCAGGCTTCTGTACCTCCTGCCTGATGGTAGCTAAAGAAGATGGCATGGCCTGGACGGTGGGGATCTTTGATGATGGATGTTGCCTTCTTGAGGCAGCACTTCCTGTAGATACTTTTGATGGTGGGGAGGGATGTTCCCGTGATGTACTGGGCTGAGTCCTCTACTCTCTGCAGCTTCTTACATTCCCAGGTGTTGGAATTGCCATACCAGACTGTGATGCAACCAGTCAGGATACTTTCAGCCATACATCTGTTGGGGTGTTGGGTGACAAGCCGGCAAATGGTCAACTGAGCAACTGGGATTAGCGTAAATGGGCAAGAAGGTAGGTGTGGACATGGTGGTCTGGAGCGCCCCGTTTCTGCGCTGTACGATTCTGTTACTCAGCAGGCCAGGCAGCGGCTGTGGAGAGGGAAACAGCATTAACATTTCAGGTCAAAGACCTTCTACCAGAACTGGAAAAGGTGGAGTCATTGAACTTCCCAAATTGTTAGAAACATTAGCAATCAATGGAGGACATTTAGCCTCCTTGAGCCCGTCAGACAGGAAGATCAGGAAGAGGGAGAGGCCATTCAGCCCGTGAGCACCTGCTCGATAATTTAGATTACACATGCCTGAGGTCTATGTTCCTGCTTTCCTTCATCCCATCAATCTTCTGACCCACCGACATCCTCCCCACTCAGACTCCGAGCTCCAGTAGTCCTTCACCTCAGGTTTCTTGGTAGACCCTGTCAAATGTGGTTCTACCCTGTGCCATGTAAGGTGGACAAAAGCAGAGGGGAGATGGCAAGAGATGAATTGTTGCCCCTGAACGTTTATCTGCCCAGCGGATGGAGTCAAATTGTATTGGAGCTGAGCTGAAAATGAATCAGAGCCCTTGAGCCCAATTAGCACAGCTAAATCCAGCACTTACATAAGTCACTACACCACATTGTATAACCCAGTCCAGCTCCCCTGATAATCACTTACATAACGTGTGGAAAAAAAAGAGCTTCCCTTGATCGTGTTACATTAATTCAAGTCATGGTTACAGTCAACATCTTACATAAAGGGGTCTTAGTCACAGCAAATTGTAACAGGTTATGTAACCTCCTGATTTAACACAGAACATAGCATGAATCACTCAGCTGCCACAGTCTGCAAGGATTAAAGGAATGTTGTCAGTGTAAGGTGGTGGTGGGGGAGGCAGGGAACAGTTCTTTTTTAAGAGTGGTAGAGAGGGAATAAATGGGAATGAGAAAAAGAGATGTACAATCAAATTAATCTTTGAAGGATCGGATTAATTAAATAAAGCATGCAGTTGTTCTGCAGTGTTTTAAGCAGCTAAGGATCAAACTGTGAGGGTTGTGTAAGGTAAGATTTAACCCTTGCATTTCCAGGGTGTTTTTGTTGAATATTTACAGCAGCAAAGCCAAACGAAGTTCATGGCAATAGCTGAGTTGCCTCAATATGAGGCAACAACTTATATCACAGTTCATTCCAAACCTTTCTCACTACCCGAACATTCACCAACGTGACTCTGTCTAATCAGTGTGTGACAGGGCAGTGTAGAGAGAGCTGTACTCTGTATTTTACCTGCACTGTCACGGCATTGGGAGTGTGTGACAGGATGTTGTAGATGGAGCTTTGCTCTGTGTCTAACCTGTGTTTTTGCAATTCTATAAAACATTTAATCAGAATCAAATAAAAATCACAGCCACTAATATAAATGTAACGTAAAATGGTTTGTGTAGTGGTTAGCGTAAAGCTATTACAGCGCCAGTGACCCAGGTTCAATTCCGGCTGCTGTCTGTAAGGAGTTTATACATTCTCCCCTTGTCTGCGTGGGTTTCCTCCAGGTTCTCCGGTTTCCTCCCACATTCCAAAGACGTACGGGTTAGGAAGTTGTGGGCATGCTATGTTGGCGCCGGAAGTGTGGCGACACTTGCGGGCTGCCTCCAGAACACTCTACGCAAAAGATACATTTCACTGTGTTTCGATGTGCATGTGACTAAAAAAGATAGCTTATATTATCCTAATACCCTGCTATATGGTCATAGTGCCATAGTCTCAAAGCACTGAAACAGGCCCTTCAGCCCATTGATTCCACACTGTACATGTATTACACTAATCCTACACTTACCCCATTTTGTCCTCCCCACATTCCCAGCAACTCCCCCTAATTCTACCACACAGCTGCATACTAGGGACAATTTAAGCAGCTAATTAACCTCCTAACCCACACATTCCTTGGGATGTGGCAGGATATTAGAACACTTGGAGGCCACAGGAAGAACGTGCAAATGACATCCACCGAGATAAGGACTGAACCCGGGTCAATGGAGCAGTAGGGCTGCAGCTCTACCAGCTACACCCCTCTACACCCATACATTTCTCTCAGGTAAAAGGAATGCAGCCTAACAGCTTCCAGGGTAGTTGTCTAAAACTGACCAAGCAGCAGTTGCAAACACACAATATTGCAAATAAAATTTAAGTACACGTCAATCTCTATAAAGACAATGGAACTCTTGCTTAAAGACCCTGAGGCAAAGGAGAAGTGTGAGCTTCAATCAAAGATATTCCATGTCGTCCCTGCCCTGGGCGTGTGTGGCATACCTTTAATACACCACATTGTGTAACCCAAGCCCAGCTCTCAAAGTATTAGGCAGGAGCCGGGGTGAGTAGATCGGGAGCAGCTGTCATTGGGCAGGTCCACATCAGATATGTGGAAGTCGTTTAAAGGCCAGCTGGTTCAGAGTTCAAGACCAACATGTTCCTGGGAGGGAGAGAGACGAGGATGGCAATGTTCGGGGACCTTGGATGATGAGAGATGTTGCAAATTTAGTCAAGCATATGTAAGGTTCAGGAAGCTGAAATCGGACAGGGCCTTTGAGGAATTAGAAGGGTTAAAAGGGGCCATGAAATGTCCTTGACGAGTAGGATTAAAGAGAATTACAAGGCATTTTATACATAGATTAAAAACAAGAGGGTAACTAGGGAGAGGGTAGGACCTCTCAAGGAGCAAATTTATGCCTGAAGGAAGTAGGTGAGGTACTAATTGAGTACTTTGCATCGGTGTTCACCAAGGAGAAGGACGTGGAGAATAGTGAGATCAGGGAGGGGTACACTGATATTCTAAGCAGGAGAAGGTGTTGCGTCTCTTGAAGAGCGTTAAGTTCCCAGGACCTGATGGGATCTATCCCAAGTTACGGAGAGAGACAAGAGGGGAGATTGTTGGGCCTTGACAGAGATTCTTGTATCCTCTTTGGCCACAGGACTGGAGAATAACCAATATTCCTTTGTTTAAGAAGGGATACAGGGATAATCCAGGAAATTATAGGCTGGTGAGCCTCACATTAGTGGTAGGGAAATTATTGGAGAATATTCTTAGGGACAGGACGTACTTGCATCTGGAAAAGCACAGACTTATTGGGGACGGTCAGCTTGGCTTTGTGCAGGGGAGGTCATGTCTTACAAACATGATTGAGTTTTTTGAGGAGGTGACAAAGATGGTTGATGAGGGCAGGGCAGTGGATGTTGTCTACATGGATTTCAGTAAAGCTATCGACAAGGTCCCTCGTGGTAGGCTAATCCAGAAAATTAAAGTTTATAGAATCTAAGGAGAATTGGGAGATCGGATTCAAAATTGTGGAGGTGGACTGGAGGTCTGTGACCCGTGGTATTTCTCAAGGATCAGTGCTGGGACCTCTCTTGTTTGTGATACATACTGTATATAACTTATTTGAACAGAAGTATAGGTGGGCTGATTAATAAGTTTGCAGATTAAAAATTGGCAGAGTTGTACGTAGTGAGAAGGGTTGTTGAAGGATTCAGCAGGATATAGACCAGATGGAAGTGTTGGCTTGGATTTTTTTCTCTGGAGTGGCAGAGGCTGAGGAGAGACCTGATAGAAGTTTATAAAGTTATGAGAGGCACAGATAGGGTAGGTAGTGAGAGTCTTGTTCCCAGGGCAGAAATATCAAATACTAGAGGGCAGAGCTGTGAAGTGAAAGGGGGAAAGTTTAGAGGAGATTTACGAGGCAAGTTTTTGGCACAGAGGGTTGTGGGTGCCTGGAATGAGATGGCAGGGGAAGTGGTGCAAGCAGATATGATAGCAATGTTTAAGAGGCAGTTAGACAGGCACGTGAGCAGGCAGGGAATGGAGAGATGCAGACAATATGTGGGCAGATGTGCAGTTTAAATTGGCTTTGTGGTCGGCACAGACATCATGGGCCGGAGGGCCTCTTCCTGTGCTCTACTGTTCTGTGTTCTATTCCTATGACAGTGCAGAGGAAGCTTTATTTTGTAATGGCAATCTTTGGCTGCAGAACAATACTGATGAGTTGGTAAGATGTGCAGAGAAACGGCAGATGAAATTCCATCCTGAAGAATGTCAGGTGACGCTTTTTGTGAGGACAAATAAGGAAAGGATGTTCACAATAAAGAGCAGAACCCAAGGAAGGGCTGAGGAACTGAGGGACTTTGGTGTACATGTCCAAGAACCCCTGAAGGCAGCAGCATGGGTAGATAGGGTAACAAAGGAATATGGCAAACTTGCTTTAACCCTTCCTTAACCTCATCCCTTCCCATCTTTGAGGCTCCTACCTCTTTGCCAACACTAAATGGTCTGATTCCCTGTGCATCCTCTCTCTTTATCTTCCTATCACCGCTGGCGATGTGTCCTCAGCCATCTTGTCTTTGCGCTCTGGGGTTCCCCCCCCAAGTCCCTTTGCCTCTCCACCCCACCAAACCATCGATGATCAAGTTTCAGCATATACTGATGCTGCTTGCTTTACTAATTGGGCCTCTGAGAATTTCCTGGGCATTTGTGTGTGTGCTGGCAATGGTATCTTAAATGTAATTTGTTGTAGAATTTTATCTCAACATCAGCGAGGGAGGGGAAGTTTCCCTTCATCCCTTATTTTTGAATGCAGGGAAACATCCCTTATCTTGTCTGAAGGCTGAACTGCTAGGAACCATTTTGCATTTCAGACTCGAGGAAGTAAGGTGTTGCGGAGCTCAAAGGCTCTGGATTTTGTTAAGCTATTGCAAATCTAAACTAGATGTTTAAGTTTGTTAGTGGCCTAGAAATGGTGGCACAGTGGTGCAGCTCATAGACTGGTGCTGCCTCAGCGACCCAGGTTCAATCCTGGCCTCCGCTGCTGTCTTGGTGGAGTTTGCACCTTGTCCCTGTGACCGTGCGGGTTTCTCCTGAGTGCTCCGGTTTCCTCCCTCATCCCAAAGGTGTCCATGATGCTAGGTTTGTACATTCTCCCCGTGTCTGCGTGGGTTTCCTCCGGGTGCTCCGGTTTCCTCCCACATTCCAAAGACGTATGGGTTAGGAAGTTGTGGGCGTGCTAAGTTGGTGCCGGAAGCGTGGCGACACTTGCGGGCTGCCCCCAGAACACTCTACACAGAAGATGCATCTCATTGTATGTTTCGATGTACATGTGACTAATAAAGAAATCTTATCTAATTTGACAGTCGGTACGATGTGGTGTGTCTAAGAGCCTGCTTCAAGGTTGTGTGCCTGTTTGAAATATTCAGGAAAGGTGCTAGAGCCCACTGTATCAGGCATCTCCAGACTAGTAAATACATCAGTGCAGCGTACATAAGTGTATGTGTTTCTTTAAGAACTTAGTGCCCCATGTGGAACAGATCTGATAGATTGTTGTACCAGCCACAGCTGTTCCATGAGATTTCTGCTCTTCATTGAAGGATGTTTTGTTGTAGCTTCACCTCTGTTCCTTGCCTCAGCAAGCAGGACACCAGAAAGCCTCCAGTCACTACGGTCAGGGAACGGCAGGATGATTAATGGACGGATATCTGGCTTGCGATGAGCAACAGATTTCTCAACATCTGCTGCTCAGAGTGTTGGGAAGATTCTCTACGTTCTGCAGTTCATGGGTTGCATTGCCAGCTCTGGGTGGATACATTCCTGAATCTTTCATTGTGTGACCCTTCACCTTATCCCCAAGCCTTTGCCATTGGCCACTTGGCCCATCCATTCTAATAAAGTACCGCCCTCTCTTGCCATGTTGGAAAGCAACTGGACACTTTTGACTGTCAGTCAAATAGCCTTAACTCCCCATTTCCAACAAGTGTTATAACCACTGAAACGCCCAAAGAACGCAGAGTGTTTCTAAGTTGGTTTGCTTCCTGGAATTGTTTGCAGCAGTCCCCAGGAAACAAATCTCGTAGTTCTTGGAGAGGAGACCAGGATGATCCTGGAAGTTTGGCAGCTGTAACTGTGAGTTCTTGCAAACAGCCTGAAAACAAAAGTCATCGACTTAACTATAAATAAAAGCAGTTCCTGTAACAGTGTACAGCTCACTGACCAGGCAGCTTTTGAAACACAGTGAGCTATTTTAAGCTCTTTGATGTGCTGTGGAGGATTCAGATAAGAGCAAGAAGAATGCGTGTGCTGCTATAAATAGTTTGTAGTTTTAGAATTAATAAAGCCTACCTTCCGCTGTCTCACAAGTCCAGTAGGGTCTCACTTCAACCTATGGGCTGGACTAGTGTGGACAGTACTTAGTGCTGCTGCCTCATCACCACAGGGTCCCGCGTTTGACCCTGACCCTAGGTGCTGTCTGTGTGGAGTCTGCATGTTCTCTCCAGTATCCTCCCACATACCAATGATGTGCAGGTTGATAGGTTAATTGGCCGCTGTAAGTTGCCCCTAGTGTGGTACTGGTATTGATTTATTGTCACAGATACTGAGGTACAGTGAAAAACTTTTTTGCTTCCCATCCTGGCAGATCATGCCGTGCGTATGTACATTGAGGTAGTACAAAGAATGCAGAATATAGTGTTGCAGCTACAGAGAAAGTGCAGTGCAGGCAGACAATAAGGTGCAAGGTCATAATGATGTAGATTGTGAGGTCAAGAGACCACCTTATCGTACTAGGGGATCATTCAATAGTGGGATAGAAGCTAACCTTCAGCCTGGCGGTACGTGCTTTCAGGCATTTGTATCTTCTGCCCGATGGGAGGAGAGAGAAGAGAGAATGATGGGATTGCTGAGAGGGCTAGCATAGACTCAATGGACCAAATGGCCTCCATCTATATGGAATATTGGTGGGCTGTGCGGGTGTGTGTGTGTGTGTGTGTGTGTGTGTGTGTGTGTGTGTGTGTGTGTGGGCATGGGCTGGGTGTGTGGGAGCTGGCATGAATGTGGCTGTGGATGGGGTGCAGACAGCCACAGGAGACTCTCAATCTAGTTGCTAATGGGGTAGTCAGGCCCAGCGTGCACCCAGTATTGGGCTGGCTCCTGGTGTGAGTGAACTGTTTGGCCTTCAACAGGCAGCTTGCCAGGGATCAGGCTTCAAACGTGGAACTCAGCAGGTCGAGCAGCATCTGTGGGGGTAAGGGGAAGGAATTGTCAATGTTTCAGGTCAAAACCCTGCACCAGGACTGGGAATGGGGAGGGGAGATGGCCGGTATAAAGAGAAGTGGGGGGGGGGGGGGTGGTGAGACAGGGGCCAGAGGTGATTGGCAGACTGAGGAGGGGTGATGGATGATGGATCATCTACCTGGCCCCCATCTCACACTCCCACCGCCTCTCCTCTCTATACCGGCCATCTCCCCTCTCCCCTCTCCACTCCTGATGCAGGGTTTCGACCCAAAATGTCGACACTTCCTTCCCTCCCACAGATTGTGCTCGACCCACTGAGTTCCTCCAACAGATTGTTTTTTTGTTCCGTCTGCTGTCTCCTGTGCCTTCGAATGTTCCCCACGACCGGCTGCAGCCTCAGGCGAGAGATGACGACCTGAGGTGTGGCCATGCTGAGGGTGATCATAAAAGGGGCTATGGGCGGGAGAGGGGTGAGCGGTGTGGAGTCACAAACAGTTTTATAGGTGCAGTCAGAAGGAAGACTCTTGCCCGTGATGGGGTAGGTCAGAGTTCACAGGGCAGGGGACTCTCCAACCTGTGGAGGGGACGTCAGTGAGTGCAGGTTGCCAAAGGAACACAGGCCAATACTCATTTCGGTTGCTGTGGGAAAGTCACAATCCGAGCATACAATGGCATCAGGCCTTGCTGAGCATTGAGCCTGGTCCCTATTTAGGGGAGAGACAGCAGACTCTTGAAATCTGGAGCATGATGGAGGAACTCAGCAGGTCAGGCAGCATCTGCGGAGCGAAATGAACAGTCCACGTTTCGAGTCGAGACCCTTTATCGGGACTGGAAAGGAAGAGGGCAGAAGCCAGAATAAAAGGGTAGGAGGAGGGGGAGGAGCAGGAGCTGGCAGGTGATAGGTGAGTCCGGGTGAGGGGGAGGTAGGTAGGTGGGTGGCAGAGGGGGGTAAAAGGGAATGATGTAAGAAGTTGGGAGGTGATAGGTGGAAGAGGCAAAGGGCTGAAGAAGAAGGAATCTGATAGGAGAGGATGGGATAGGACCCATTCAGTGGCGCACTGTAGAATTCTCTACCACTGGGTGTTGTGGAGACCAGGTCACTGAATATACTTAAGATAAGATATTAGTCACACGTACATCGAAACACACAGTGAAATACATCTTTTGCGTAGAGTGTTCTGGGGGCAGCCCGCAAGTGTCGCCACGCTTCCGGCGCCAACATAGCACGCCCACAACTTCCTAACCCGTACGTCTTTGGAATGTGGGAGGAAACCGGAGCACCCGGAGGAAACCCACGCAGACACGGGGAGAACGTACAAACTCCTTACAGACAGCGGCCGGAATTGAACCCACGTCTCTGGCGCTGTAATAGTGTTACGCTAACCGCTACACCACCATGCCTGCCCTTTCCATAGTCATTTGTTTCAGAACTTCAATAAACAAAAAAAAAATCAAAATAAAGATATCTTTATATGGGTTCAGGCACCAAATGTTTTTTTTCAGGAACTGGATGTTGTTGTCCAGGCCAATATTTACTGCACCTGCTTAGTTACCCCTTGAGAATACAGTTGGAATCAAGTGGCTTTCCAGGAGATATCAGAGGGCATTTTTAACGAGTGAACCACAAGGAGGAGATAGGAAAGATTCCCAGACATAAACGGCATTAAGGGGAGAGCAGGAAGATGGTACTGAGATACAGAGTCACGGCAGGGTTCCATTCCCGTGAACCGTTCATAGGTTCCCAGGTCAGAAGTATAGCTGTGAATTGAGTTCCCACGTGGTAGAAAATGCCTGCAGCCCCACATCAGTCGGCAAATCCATCCTGTCAATCTCCCAAATGCTCGTTGCGTGGACGGGCTGTACATAGGTCGGGTGTTTGTATCCCAAGGAGGTCCTATGGAGGAGCAACACACAATCTACTGGAGGCACTCAGCGGCTCGAGCAGCATCTGTGGGAGGAAAGGAATTGCCAATGTTTCGGGTGGAATCCCTGCATCAGTCCTACTGGGGGACAATTCCTTTCCCCTCCCACTGAATTCCTCCAGCAGATTGTTTGTTGCTCTGGTTTCCAGCATCTGCAGTCTCTTGTGTCTCCAGGAGCTGTAGAGGATTTGCCATGACCATATCAAACTTGGCTCACCTATTATCAACAGCTGCTTCTTCAGTGGAGATTGCTATCGAATTCTTTATTTAGCTGAATTCATATTTTAAATTAAAAATACCTTTAGCCAGTAGTTCTCTCCGCTTCTCTCTGAAATCAGAATTGTCCCAACTTTGAGGAGGGAGGGGGAACTGTGTATGTTGTTGGCACTACTTTTCCTGAGTACCTGGTTATGTTATGTGTTGTTAAGAAGGTAAACAAGAGCAGGAATAGTCAGTTCAGACCCTCAAGCCCATCCCATCATCCATTCAGATCATGGGTGAGCCTTTACCTCCGCACCACTTCCCTACACTAACCCAAGGTTATAGGGCGGTAAAGAAGGCGTATGGCACTCTTGCTTTCATTAGTCAAGGCACTGAGTTCAAGAGGCAGGAAGTTACACTGCAGCTCTGTAAAACTCTGGTTAGGCCACATTTACATTCAATTCTGGTCGCCTCATTAGAAGAAGGATGTGGAGGCTTTGGAGTGGGTGCAGAGGAGCTTTACCAGGATGCTGCCTGGTTTGGAGGACGTGTGCTATGAGGAGAGGTTGGACAAGCTGGGGCTGTTTTCTCTGGAGCAGCGGAGGCTGAGGGGAGATTTGACAGAAGTTATAAAATTATGCGAGGCATCGATAGAATAGACAGACAGTATCTTTTTCCCAGGGTCAAAATGTTTAATACTAGAGGGCGTGTATTTAAGGTGAAAGGGGAAAGTTCAAAGGAGATGTGTGGGGCAAGTTTTTCACACAAAGAGCGGTGGGTGCCAGGAATGCGCTGCCAGGGGTGGTGGTGGAGGCAGATAGTATTGGAGTGTTTAAGAGACTCTTGGATAGGCACATGAGAAGGGAGGGGTATGGTCAATGTGTGGGGAAGAGGGATTAGATTAAATAAGAGTCATTGGTTTAATTAGTTCAGCACAACATGGTGGGCCAAAGGGTCTGATCTGTGCCGTACTGTTCTATGTTAACCCCATATCCTTTGATTCCTATCATAACTAAAAGTCTATCAGCCTGTTAGTATATAGGTTATCTCATGTCACTGCATCATATCAGATTGTGTTGCATGCATCATATCAGTCAGTGCATTGCCCGCTACCTCACAGATAAACTCGGCATTTATTCTGAAGATTAAAACAAAAATACAGATACCGGAATCTGAAATAAAAACAGAAAATGGGCACAGAGGATTCCAAAGATTCACCACCCTCTGAGTGAAGAGATTTCCTCCCACTCTGAATCCTAAATGGTGGGCCCCTTATTTTGAGACACAAGAGCCTGCAGATGCTGGAACCTGCTGCGGGGCCTCGTCCCGAAACGTCGACAATTCCTCCCCTCCCCTCCACAGATGCTGCTTGACCCACTGAGTTCCTCCAGCAGATTGTTTGTTGTTCCTTATTTTGAGACTGTTCCCATAGTTCTAAACACCTCAGCCAGGGGAAGCATTGTCCTTTTACCCTGCCAAGTCCTGTGAGAATTTTGTACATTTCAATAAGGTCACCTCTTATTCTTCTAAGATAAAGGGGATGTAAGTCCAGTTATTCCTTGTTATTCCCCTTTGCACTATCTATTTATTTTTGTAACTTATAGTAATTTTTATGTCTTTATGTCTTGCACTGTACTGCTGCCACAAGACAACAAGTTTCACGACATATGTCAGTGATAATAAACCTGATTCTGATTCTGAGTCTGAGCCTACTTCACCTCTCCTCCTACAACAGCCCCTCACCCCAGGAATCAATCTGGTGAGCCTTTGCTACACTGCCTCAATTGCAAGTATATCCTTCCCTGAATAAGGAGACCAAACCTGTCCATGTTATTCCTGATGCAGTTTCACCAAGGCTCTGTGTAATTTAAGCAAGGCATCTCACTCTTGTTCTCAATAATGATAAGCAAACCCTTTGCCTTCCAGTGACTCGTGTACAGGGACATCCAGGTGCCTCTGAGCATCACCTTTCAATCTCATGATTTAAAATATACTTCGCCTTTCTATTTTTTCTACCATGGTGGATGATCTCACATTTTTCGACATTATATTCCATTTGACACGTCTTCACCCATTCACTTAGCCTGTCTATATCTCCCTGAAGTCTCTCTGCATCTTCGTCCCTGTCTCTCAGCTTTGAATCCTCGTCAAACCTGGATATATTGCACTTGATCAATCATTCATGTCAGTCATATAGTCTTTGAACATGTTGGCTCCAGAACTACTTCTTACGCTGTCCAACTAGTCACAGCTTCCCATTTTGAAAACTATCATTTCAAAAATCAGAAGTCAAGTTTATTGTCATCTGCACAAGTCCATGTGTTCACAGGTGCAATGAAAAACTTACTCGCAGCAGCATCACAGGCACATAGTATCAGATAAGCAGCATTCGCAAGAAAAACATAAATTATACACAATTTTTTCAAGAAAGAACACAATTAGAACATAACAAACAAATTCCATGGTAGTGCAAAGTGGTCATACTGTTGCTATACCGTAGTGATTAGGGTTGTGCTGGTTGGTTCAAGAACCGAATGGCTGAAGGGAAGTAGCTGTTAAAACTTTTTTAGAACTTATTTATACAGCACGGTAATAGGCCCTTCCGGCCCAAAGAGCCCATACCACCCAATTACACCCAAGTTAACCTATTAACCCGTACTTCTTTGGAATGTTCTTGGTGGTGTGGGACTTCAGGCATCCTGCTCAATGGTAGCTACAAGAAGATGGCATGGCCCGGATGGTGGGGATCTTTGATGATGGATGCTGCCTTCTTGAGGCAGCGTCTTCTGTAGATGGTGGGGAGGGATGTGCCAGTGATGTATTGGGCTGAGTCCACTATTCTCTGCAGCTTCTTAAATGACCATTTATTGTGTTTTCTCTTTTAACTAATGCTCTGTCCATGCCTGTATATTACCCACAATACCACATACTCTTTAGTTTAATAATCTCCTTAGTAAAGGCCTTCAGAAACTCCAAATGCACCATATCACCTGATTCGCCATTATCTATTTTACTAGATGCAAAAAATTTCAACAAATTTGTCAAATACAATTTCTCTTTTATAAATTCATGTTGACTCCCAATCCTAATATTATTTTAAGTGCCCTGTACCATTTCCTCAATAACAGATTCTAGCATTTTCTCTAATAATGACTTCAGGCTAATTGGTCAGTACTTCCCCGTTTGATCTCTCCCTTCTTTCTGATATATTGAGACTACATTTGCTACCTTCCAATCCGTGGGACCGCTCTGTAATCCTATGGAATTTTGGGAGATCCACTGTCTCCATATCCAGCTCCTTCAGAACCCTGTGAGGCTGCTCATCGTGGGTCCATTAATTCCTCCAGTGCTGATTCTTTGAGCTCCTTGTTCTCCCTCAACTTGTAGACTTCCTGGGAGGTTTTCTTCATCTCCTTCTGAGACAAAACTTTCTCTGCCATGTCTTTATTCCTTTTGCTCATCTTTTCCTTTTCACAGATCTATTGAAGTGCTTACAAGCTGTTGTGTATGTTTCTCACTGGTTTACTCCCGGGTAGAGTCTCTCTCTCTCTCTCTCTCTCTCTCTCTCTCTCTCTCTCTCTCTCTCTCTCTCTCTATCTCATTCTCTTTCTTGCTCACTCTCTCATTCTCTCTTTTCTCTCTCACACATTTTCTATTTCTTCCTCACTCTCTCTCTCTCCCCCCTCTCTCTCTCCCCCTCTCTCTCCCCTCTCCCCCTCTCCCCTTTCTCCCCATCTCCCTCCCCCCTCTCTCCCCTCTCTCCCTCTCTCTCCCCATCTCCCTCCCCCTCTCTCCCCTCTCTCTCCCCCTCTCTCCCCATCTCCCTCCTCCCTCTCCCCTCTCTCCCCCTCTCTCCCCCTCTCTCTCCCCTTTCCCTCTCTCTTTCTCCCTCTCTCCCCCCTCTAACTCCTCTCCCTCCCCCTCTCTCTCCCCTCTCTCCTTCTCACTCCTTCTCTATCTCTCCCCTCTCTCACCCTCTCCCTCTCTCTTCCCCCCCTCTCTCTCTCCCTCTCTCTCCCCCTCTCTCACTCCCTCTCTATCAATGTCTTGGTCCTGCTTTACTGAATTCTGGTATTTTCCCAGTCCTTAGGTTTGCTGCTCTTTTTTGGCGACCTTTCCTTTGATTTAAAACACTGATAGCTACGACAGGATCGCGTTTCTTGATGTGTTTTTTTTGCCAGGAATGGATATATTTCATTTGTAAGTTATGTATTAATTCTTTCAACATTAGCCAATGCCTGTTTACTTTCATACATTTTAACCTAGTTTCCCAGACTATCATTGTTAACTCCTACCTCTATCTTTGTGGTGGTTTTAGTCCCTCATGGTTGTAAACTACAATTGACAAACTCCTTCCAAAATATGTAAACTGCTGAAAGTTGCACATTTGTGTCTGAACTTCCTGCAGTTCCCTGCTGCAAGGATTTGTTTAAGAGGCTAATCCACCATTCTGTGGTGAAAGTAGACTGGCTCTGGCAGCCTTGCTATTGCTCGGACACAGAGGGTGAGCGAGTGCAGACAGTGACAGGTGCAGGGTCAGTAGGAACAAACTGCGAGGAGTTCACCAGAACTGGGTCTTGGGTTTGTCTGGGTTCACTGCGTTCATGGCTCGGGAGATCAAGGAAGGCTTAATCCTGTTTGTGAAGGTTACTGGGTTTGAGGCAGAGCACATGCTGAGGGCAGGCGTCTCCGCATCAGACTGAAGAGGTTCACCGAGTACAGGATAAAGTGTACACAGGGCTGGGGTCTCAGGGGCAAGCTACACTGGGTACAACTGCTGTGAAGAATGTGGCAGGACTTAATTAGTGTTTAAAGCACTTATCAATCTCCACTTTAAAAAGACACTTGGACAGATATGTGGATAGGAAAGGATTAGATGGATATGGGCCAAATATGGACAAATGGAACTAGCTTGGATGGGCACTGTGGTGGACATGGATGAGTTGGGCTGAGGGGGCTATCTCCGAGCTGTATTACTTTCTGACTTTATGTTGGCGAGCTGGTGGGTTGTATTGCTCAGCCTCGTTGGGCCTTCTCTAAAGTTTATAGGTCACAGAGCAATACAGCACAGAGACAGGCCCTTTGGCCCAACCAGTCCATGCCAACCCCGGGGTCCCCCCAGCCAGTCCCAATTTCCTCCATTCGGCCCATATCCCTCCAAGCCCCGCCCTTCCATGTACCTATCCAAGTGCTTCTTAAATGATCCTATTGTACCTGCCTCACCCACTTCGTCTGGCAGCTCGTTCCATATACTCACCACCCTCCGCGTGAAAAAGTCGCCCCTCAGGTCCCTTTTAAATCTTTCCCCTCTCATCCTAAACCTATGCCCCCTAGTTTTGGACTCCCCTACCCTGTGACCATTCACCTTATCCATGCCTCTCATAATTTTAAACACCTCTATAAGGTCGCCCCTCATTCTCCTATGTTCCAAGGAATAAAGACCTAGCCTGGCCAACCTCTCCCTATAACTTGGGCCCTCGAGTCCTGGCAACATCCTTGTAAATCTTCCCTGTGCTCTTTCCAGTTTAACCACGTCTTTCCTGTAACAGGTTTATTCTGGTTGATTGCAACATTAAAGCTTACAGGGTTTGACAGTCTGGATGCAGGGAGGAGGTTTCCCTTGGCTGAAGAGTTTCAAAATAATGGATCAGCATAATGGGAATTTCTTCATGCAGAGGGCAGTGAATCTTTGGAATTTTCCCAATACAGAGTTTCAACCTGAAATGTTGGCAATTCCTCCTCCCCCACAGGTGCTGCTCGACCCGCTGAGTTCCTCCAGCAGATCGTTTGTTGCTCTGGAATTCTCCGCCCTGGAGGCTTCGCCATTGGGATCATTCAAAAGAGAGATGGATAGATTTCTGAAACAAAGGCAGAAAATGTTGAAAACACTCAGCGGGTCAGGCAGCATCCATAGGAAGAGAAAGGGTTAACGTTCCTGGTCCAGATGGCGAACAGTCCACTGGAGGTGAGAGGGTGTGAAGTGAGGTGACGGGCGGAGGGGAGAGATGTCCCATCAGCAGAGTGGTACAAGGTGTAGTGAAGTGGGAGGAAAGGGGGAAGACGGAAGGGGAGGAGAGATGTGGGGAGGGAAAGGGCAAAGGAAGGGGGGAGATGTCAGGTGGAAAGGAAAATGGAGGGATTAGAGTTTGGGGAGCGAGAGGTTTCAGGAGGCTGAAGCTCTCATTGGTACAGCTCCACCAACTGCGGAAGTCCAAGAATCTCTGGAAATCCCTGCATCCCAATATCCGACACATGGTGCTGATGGGGCTACATACTGAGAGGATTACTTGTGACCCATTATCAGTTGAACAGAGAGAGAATTGGGAAAGAGTGGATGGATTTTTGGGATGTTTGGGACATGGGGATATGGCACTGATTAGCCATGAACTTGATGAACAGTAGAACAAGCTTGAGGGGCCGAGTGGCCTTCTCCTGCTGGTAACTCATGCTCAGAATGGCCATAAGATATAGGAGCAGAATTAGGCCATTCAGCCCATTGAGTCTGCTCCACCATTCATTTATGGCTGACTTTCTCTCAGCCCCATTCTCCTGCCTTCTCCCTGTAACCCCTAGCGATCAACCTCTGCCTTAAATACACCCAATGACTTGTCCTCCACAGGGAAAATATTACCCTGGCATTCCCTGCCTGAAGGAGCACGGAATTGTCACAACAAGCATCTGTCTTGCCGCGCTGATCCCGTGCAAGGCAGCAACTGCAGAGCAGTGCAGCAGAACTGGAACCACTCCGTCAGAAGCCTTCTCCTTTCTCCTTTAATTTCCCCTCCTTGTGGCTTTTTGCTGTATTCTTTATTTTGGTCATTCCTGGTATGTTGTATCGATATCTGTTCACATGCTGCCTTCAGCTCCCCCCCCCCCCTCCCGGACTCACCCCTCAATTCCCCCATTCCATCACGCACAACAACCCTTGGCTGACCTACACCCACATGCCAGCACAGTGCCTTCCACTGAAATAAAAACAAGCTTGGGGACTCTGATGGCGGTTCCACTCATTAAAAGCGAGGGGTGCTGTATCCTTGACATACAGGGATATCGGACTTGGCCCAGCCTCTCTCATCTTCCAACAGACCTGGGACCAAGATCTGGGTCCCAAGCCTGACCACTCATTAGGACCCCAAACAGGTCAAAGACCCTGATGAGGAAGTGCTCAGCCATGTTCCTCCCTCTGCAGCCCAAACTGGTCACAACGCAAGTCCGCTTGCTTTATTGATCCACCAATTCCCTTACTCCAGAAGATTCACAGGAATGTCTCCAGGACTGGAAGGCTTGAGCTGTGAGAGATTGGATAGGCTGGGACTGTTTCCCCAGGAGCAAAGACGGCAGAGGGAACACCTTACAGCGGTAGATAGAATTATGAAGGCCATAGAAAGGGTAGAGAATCAGAGGGTAGGGGAGTCTAAAACTACATAGGATTAGGATGAGAGGGGAAAGATTTAAAGGGGACCTGAGGGGCAAGTTTTTCACACAGAGGGTGGTGGGTATATGGAACGACCTGCCAGAGGAAGTAGTAGAGGCGGATACATTCACAATGTTTAAAAGACATTTGAACAGGTCCATGGATAGGAAAGGTTTAGAGGGATATGGGCCTAATGCAGGCAAATGGCATCTTGGCCAGCATGGGCAAGTTGGGCCGAAGGGTCTGCTTTCATGCTGTGTAATTCTATCAATCTATTAATCTATATCTGATATTACATTGAACATCGAACATAGAACAGTACAGAAGAGGAACGGGTCCTTCGGACCACCATGATGCCCATCTGCCTAAACATGGTCAATATCCCTTCCATTCCCTGCCTGTCTAAATGTCTCTTAAACACTGCTTTCGTATCTGCTTCCACCATCTCCCCTGGCATCATGTTCCAGGCACCTGACGCTCTCTGTGTAAAAAAAAACTGCCTCACAAATCTCCTTTAAAAATCCCCCTCTCATCTTAAGCATGTATCCTCTAGTATTTAAAATTTCTTCCCTAGGAAAAGACTCCAAATATTTACCCTATTTATGCGTCTCATAATCAGTTCACACCTCAGACTCCAGAGAAAACAGTACAAGTTTGTCCAAGTTCTCTATATAGTTAATACTCTCTAATCCAGGAGACATCCTGGTGAACCTCTTCTGCACCCACTCCAGAGCCTCCACATCCTTCCTGTAATGCAGTGACCAAAACTACACACAATGTTCCAAATGTGGCCTGACCAAGCTTTTACACAGCTGCAACATGACTTCTCGATGTTTATACCCCACACCATAATTGATGGGAGGCAAGCAGTCCATACGCCTTCTTTATCACCCTGTCTACTTGTGTTGCCACTTTCACAAAGCTATGGACCTGCACCCCAAGATCGCTCTGTACATCTGTATACTTTTCTCTTGCATTTGGCCTCATTTATGTCCGGATTAAACTCCATCTGCCTTTTCTCTGCCCACATTTCCAACTAATCTATACCCTGGTGAATCCTTTGACAGCCTTCCTCACTATCCACAACTCTGCCAATCCTTGTTCCATCTGCAGACTTAATGATCAACCCACCTATACTTTCATCCAAATCATTTATATATAATCACAAACAACAGAGATCCCAGCACTGATCCCTGCGAAATACCACAGGTCACAGAGCTCCAGTTAGAATAACCCCTCTCCACCACTGCCCTGTCTTCTATGGCCAGGCCAGTTTTTGAATCCAATTTATCAAGTCTCCACATGCCTTCATCTTCTGGATCAGCGACCATGAAGGACCTTGTCCAAAGTGTTACTAAAGTCCATGGATGCAACATCCACTGCCCTACCCTCAACAATCATCTTCGTCACCTCCTCAAAAAACTGAAACCTTTGTAGGACGTGACCTCCCCAACACAAATCCATGCTGACTGTCCCTAATAAGTCTGTGCTTTTCCAGATGTGAGGAGATTCTATCCCTAAGAATCTCCTCCAATAATTTCTCGACAACTGTTATAGGGCTCACTGACTTCCAATTTCTTGGTTTTACTCTGCTGGCCACCTTAAACAGATGAGCATCACTGGCTACTCTCCAGTCCTCTGGGACCTCGTCTGTTAAGAAGCTAAATGTTCCTTGATCCTCCATGGAGGAAGGGTTACCCACTGTGACAGAAGGATATTTCGGTAGTTCTCGGTGGATTATTTTTTACACAGGGGATCCTATAAGTGATCTGGCACTGCATGGAGGGAGGGGAGCTTACACTCCAGACGTGAATGGTCAGGATCCAAGTTCCTTCTCCAGCTTTTGTTTCACGCCACTGATGATGCACTTTTTTTTAAAGAGTTATTCATCTTTTTGGGGATTTGGATGTCATGAGCAAGGCCCCTATTTATTGCCCATCTTTGATCGCCCTTGAGATGGCGGCGATGAGCTGCCTTCTTGAACCGCTGCAGTCCTTCCAGTGAAGGTGCTCCCACACCCTGTTGGGGAGGGAGTTCCAGGACTTAGACCCAGAAACAATGAAGAACCGGCGACATACTTTCAGGTCAGTTTGATGTGCGTCTCGGAGGGGAACCTGCACTGTTCCTATGTGCCTGCCTTTCTTGTCTTTACTGGTAGCAGAAGTTCCAGATTTGGAAGGTGTTGTCAGGGTAGCCTGGGTGAGCAATCACAGTGCTACACACCGACAAGACTGCATTTTGTAGATGGTGCACACTGCAGTCTCTGGTAGTGCAGGGAATTAACACTTAGGGTGGTGCATGGGGTGCCAGTCAAGTGGCCATTAACATGTCAACTCCTGGGCTCCCGTGAGAACAAATCCATCCCATCCAATCCCTCCCTAGCCCTCCATTCCAGGCAACATCCTGGTGAATCTTTCCTGCACTCTCTCTAATGCTGCCACATCCTTTCTCTCGTGTGACGACCTGAGTGGTAAACTCCAAAACCCCCACCCAAACTTCTTCACTTCTCTCTTCTCAGACCCCCGTCTTCCTTGAAAACTTCTTCTCTGTCCAAACTTTTGCATAATTGTCCTGATAACTTCTTCACCGGTATTTGCCTTTGAAGAGTGCCATTGGTTATTTACTGTATATGTACTGCTGAGGCTTTATAAGGGGTTGGTCAGACCGCATTTGGAATATTGTGAGCAATTTTGGGCTCTGTATCTAAGGAAGGATGTGCTGGCCCTGGAGAGGGTCCAGAGGAGGTTCACAATGATCCCAGGAATGAATGACCTAACGTATGAAGAGTGTTTGATGTCTCTAGGCCTGTACCTGATGGAGTTCAGAGGGATGCAGGGGACATCTCATTAAAGCCTATTGAATACTGAAAGGCCTGGATGGAGAGGATGTTTCCATTAGTAGAAGATCTAGGATCTGTGGGCACAGAATAAAGGGATGTCCCTTCAGATGAGGAGAAAATCTTCAGCCAGTGGGTGGTGAATCCATGGAATTTGCTACCACAGAGGGCTGTGGAGGCCAAATCATTGGGTGTACTTAAGGCAGAGATTGATAGGTTCTTGACTGGTGAGGGGGTTAAGGGTTATAGGGAGAAGGCGGGAGAATGGGGTTGAGAGAAAAAAAATCAGCCATGATGGAATGGTGGAGCAGACTCGATGGGCTGAATGGCCTAATTCTGCTCCTATATCTTATAGTCTTCTGGTTATAAGTTCCAAATCTCATATTGTTGACTATCAGTGAGAGTTTTAATATTTAAAAACCACACTTCAGACAAAACCTTAGACCAATGAAACAAGCTTGATATTAATACCCTGGCTGACTCAAATATGGAATTTCAAAGGGTGCATAATTGAGCAATTACTGGGATTTCAATTTGAGTGTGAGGAAACTATAAGATGAACTGAGAATTTTGTAAGGACATACCTTTGAGAAAGCCATTGTGTTCTATCACAAGGATACCCCTATGTCAGTGTCTTGCAACTTGATGCTTCAATGTCTGCAAGGCACCAAAAGTTTAGCATCAACATATCAAATCTTATCATCAGTTTTACAGATCATTGCCACATTTCGGAGAAAATGATTTGCATGCATTAAAAATTCTTACGCAGAAATATACAAAACCAAAAACATCCAGTTTCTATATCAGAGGAACTGTGCCACATGGAAACACCCAAAGGATGTTTGTGTAGACTTGAGTCCATATAAGGTAGAGACAATCCACCCTTTCTCTCTGGTGTCTGAGGGAAGGATGTTGGCTGGAATTCCAGGCTCTCCCTCCATGAATGCTGTTCCCGAGACCACTCTTCCCTTGTACCTCGATGGCTTTATGGCACTTAAGGCATCATGAGGATTGTGGAATCTAACGCAGCTTCCTATTTCTTCAGGCAGATGGAACAAAATAATAATAACTTGAATAAAGTAGCAGCTTCAACAAAGTCAAATGGGCCAAGGAATTCTGTTTATAAAGGCAAAAGGTAAAACCTCACACAAAGATCCAGAGATTGTGAGCACTGGGACCCCTCTCACTGTACTCACACCCCCCACACACCCCCCTCACATTCACACCCCTCACACACACACCCCCCCCACACACATCCCTCACACTCACACCCCTCACACACACCCGTCACACACACCCCTTACACACACACCCCTCACACACACACACCCCCTCACACACACATCCCTCACACTCACACCCCTCACACACACCCGTCACACACACCCCTCACACACACACCCCTCACACACACACACCCCCTCACACACACACACCCCCTCACACACATCCCTCACACTAACACCCCTCACATCCCTCACACCCCTCACACACACACCCCCCTCACACACACCCATCACACACACCCCTCACACACACACCCCTCACACACACACACCCCCTCACACACATCCCTCACACTAACACCCCTCACATCCCTCACACCCCTCACACACACACACCCCTCACACACACACCCCTCACACACACACACCCCCTCACACACATCCCTCACACTCACACCCCTCACACACACCCGTCACACACACCCCTCACACACACACCCGTCACACACACCCCTCACACACACCCCTCACACACACACCCCTCACACTAACACCCCTCACATCCCTCACACTTACTGCCCCCACACACATCCCTCACATTCACACCCTCACTCACAGCCCCTCAGACTCACACCGTCAGTCACACACCTCACACACACACCCTCACTCCCCTCACACTTACACTCCCCCACACACCCCTCAAATTCACACGCTCACAGTCACACACCTCACACACACACACCCCTCACACACACCTCCTCACACACTCCCCTCATACTCACCTCCACACACACCCCTTACACTCACACCCCTTCACACCCACACCCCCTCATACCCACACCCCCTCACACCCACACCCACACCCCCCTCACACCCACACCCCCCACATTCACTCCCTCACTCACACCCCCTCAGACACATGCCTCACACACACACATCCCTCACACACACCTCACACATCCCTTACACTCATACCCTCACAGCCCCTCACACTCACACCCCCTCACACACCCCTCACACCCTCACACTGCACTCACACTGACACTCCAACCCCTCACACTACACTCGGAGCCGTTAACACTGCACTGGTGGGGACTGAACTCGGGTCAAAGGCCGTCTGGCTCAGCAGCAGGACTCAGCAAGACCTCCACCAACATCCAGTCCAGAGGTACAGCCGAGAGCTCCAGAACAAACGTCACTTCACCATCTGTACCAACACAGCAGAGGAAGACTCCGCCAGATCCAGGTCCCACTTCTTCCTGACAATGGCTCTCTCCTGTGGGGTCTGTGCTCTACCCCCACCCCCTCCCTGACTCTCCTGTGGGGTCTGTGCTCTCCCCCCACCCCCACTCATTGACCCTCCTGTGGTGTCTGTATTCTTCCCCCTTCCTGGCCCACCAGCACCCCCCCACCCAAGTTACTCTATTCTCTCTTCCTCCCTGGCTCCCCCTCTCCCTCCACCCCACAGCCCCTCGCTGGGGTGTCTACTCTGCCTCCTGCCCAGAAGACTGGCTCGTCCGTGAGCTTCATGAAACTGTTGACTGCTGCCAGGCATTATTTTCATCGGTGACAGCAATTCACATCCTTCTGTCCTGTGGGCAGTGATCAACAGCCAGTTATTTGACAGTGGAAGGCATCACAACCACTGTGCTACTTGCCTGATGCAGGTGGTGAGTGGCTGCAGTGGAGACCAGGGGGATCTCTTCTGTCTCTCTCGCTCTGTGACAGAAGCACAGACACAATAATGATATTCCAGGGGCAATACAGGAGGTGACATCTTCACCCACGGACGCTCTGCAGCATTGCGGGGGAGTCCAGGCTGGGTTGCCCACTGCCAATGGATGGGCGAGGCAGACAGGCCCCTCACTGTTCAATCCTCACCCTCACACAGTATTGGGGCTTGAAGCCCTGAGAGGTGGGTGGTGGAGCCTTGCTGGAAGCAGTGTGGTGGAGTTGAGTTGCCTCAGAGAGAGGGTCATTCTCTTACCTGGCTTCTGGTTCAGTTCTCCTAATTTTTTTATTCATTCATGAGATGTGAACATCACAGTATTTATTGTCCACCCTTAATTGCCAGCATTTATTGTCCATCCTTAATGGCCAGCATTTATTGTACATCCCTAATTGTCCATATTTATTGTCTATCCTTAATTGCCAGCATTTATTGTCCATCCTTAATTACCAGCATTTATTGCACATCCCTAATTGTCCACATTTATTGCCTATCCTTAATTGCCAGCATTTATCGTCCATCCTTAATTGTCAGCATTTATTCTCCTTCCTTAATTGCTCCTGAACTGAAGAGGCAACTGAGCGGTGACCACATTGGTGGGTTTGGAGTCACTGATCAACAGCAGATTTCCTCCCTTGAGGACATTAGTGAACGAAGTGGGTTTTTACAAGGTTACCAAGATTTTTAAAAAAATGTTCTACTTAATTACTTGAATTTAAGCTCTCCAGCTGCTGTGGGATTCAAACCCACATCTCTGGATCATTGAGTCCCCCCATTGCCCTGGTTTGAACCCCAGTCATGCCCTCGGCCACTTCTCCTGGACATAGCAGGAGAGATTCCACCTGCTTGCTGGGAGACAGGTCTCCCACCATCCCTGCCCACAACTCAAACCCCACACCCACACCCCTACCCAGCTATTTAAGATGAAAGTAGAAAGATTTAAAGGGGACTGAGGGGCGAGTTTTTCACACAGAGGCTGGTGGGTGTATGGACCGAGTTGTCAGAGGAAGTGGTAGAGGTGGGTATCAAACCACTTATAAGACATTTGGACAGGTACATGGATAGGAAAGGTTTAGAGGGTTTTGGACCAAACATGGGCAAATGGGACTAGCTCAAGTAGACATTAGATATCTTTATTAGTCACATGTACGTCGAAACACACAGTGAAATGCATCTTTTGCGGATAGTGTTCTGGCGGCAGCCCACAAGTGTCACCACGCTTCCAGCGCCAACATAGCACGCCCACAACTTCCTAACCTGTACGTCTTTGGAATGTGGGAGGAAACCGGAGCACCTGGAGGAAACGCACGCAGACACGGGGAGAACATACAAACTCCTCACAGACAGCGACCTGGGTTCAAATCCGGCCGCTGGTGCTGTAATAGCGTTACGCTAACCGCTACACTGCCGTTCCTGCATGGATGAGTTGGGCTGAAGGACCTAAATGTGTGCTGTATAACTCTATGACTTTACCCTCCACACAATCTTACCCCTCCCCTACTCTCACATTCCCACCCCAATTCCTCATACCTCCACATCCATTCCCTTCCTTCAACACTTCACACATCCCCTACCCTGCACACTCGTATGCCCACCTTCACCCCCGCCCACCCCACACTCTCACCACCCCCCCCATCCTCACTGAGCCCAGGAACATTAGACTGTTTGAGGATGGGCGGGGGGGGGGGGGTGACAGGGCAGCTGGGGCAAACCAGAGGGCAAGCGTGGGTGGGAGCAGTTCGGAGGAGATGTCGTCAGCACAGCCTGAGTTACAGTCTGAAGTATGCAAATTCGCATCAAAAAGACATCTGTATCATTAACAAGGGGGAACAATGCTGACAGCTGACAGCTTCAGTCACATTTCCTGTCATCAGATCTCACCTAACCACCAAGTCCCAAAGCCCCGGTCATCATCCTGTGCAGCTGAGTGCCAGCCTCTGACCTTGACCAGTGTACAGGGACACCCCTAGGGTCAGCCTCCCTGTATTATTTAGCTCCAGAGGCTCTGCTCTTAGGTGATGATATTCTGTGACCCTTTCAGCTGCCAGTTTTACAGAAATATAGAAAATAGCAGGAGTAGGCCACTCTGTCATCTGAGTATATTTTCTGCCATTTGATACCGAGATGGCTGCTCCTCTGTCTCAGTATCCTTTGGCATTTAGGGTATATCAATATTAAGAAGCAGGAGGTGTTGGGTGTCTTGAAAAACATTAAGGTGGATAAATTCCCAGGGCCTGATGGAACCTATTCCAGGAAACTGGAGGATGGCAAGGGACGAGACTGCTAGATAAATTTTAACTGGATATATTATTGTCCGATGTACCTAGATACAGTGAAAAACTTTGTTTTGCATGCCATCCATACAGATCATTTCATCACATCTGCGTATTGAGGTAGTACAAGGGAAAAACAGATTACTGGGACCTCGGCAGAGATGTTTGATTCCTCTTTAGTCACAGGCGAGATCCCAGAAGTCTGGAGAATAGCCAATGTTCCTGTGTTTAGCAAGGGCAACAGGGATAATCCAGGAAGCTATAGGTCAGTGAGCCTCACATCTGTGGGAGGGAAATTATTGGAGAGGGTTCTTAGGGACAGGATTTACTCGCATATGAAAAAGCATGGATTTATTTGGGATAGTCAGCATGGCTTTATGAGGGGGAGGTCATGTCTCACAAATTTGTTTGAGTTTTTGAGGAAGTGACAAAGATGATTGATGAACGGAGAGCAGTGGATGTTGGCAAAGCTTTTGACAAGGTTCCTCGTGGTAGACTGGTCCAGAAGATGAAGGCATATGGGATCCATGGTGAGCTGACAAGTTGAATACAGAACTAGCTAGGTCATAGAAGACAGAAGGTAGTGATGGAAGGGAGTTATTCTAACTGGAGGTCTGTGACCAGCGGTGTTCCTCAAGCAGCAGTTCTGGGATCTCCGTTATTTGTGATTTATATATAAATGATTTGGATGAAAACGTAAGTGGACTGATTAGTAAATTTGCAGATGACACAAAATGAGTGGAGCTGTGGATAATGAGGAAGGTTGTCAAAGGATTCATCAGGATACAATAAGTTGGGAATTCAGGCAGGGAAATAGCAGATGGAGTTTAATCCAGGCAAGTGTGAGGTGATGCATTTGGGAGGTCAAATGTAACAGGAAATTATACAGTAAATGGCAGGGCCATTTGGAGCATTAATGTACAGAGGGATCTTGGGCTGCAAGACGATAGCTCCTTGAAAGTGGCAATACAATTGAATAAGGTGGTAAAGAAGGATATGGTGCATGCATGCCTTCGTCAGTCGAAGTATAAAAGGCACTGAGTATAAAAGTAAGGAAGTTGTAATTACAACTGTATCAAACTTTGGCGAGGCCACAGTTGGAGTATTGTGTGTAGTTCTGTTTGGACGTTGCCTGGATTGGGGAGGATTAGCTATAAGAAGAGGTTGGACAAACTTGGATTGTTTTCTCTGGAAGGTCAGAGGCTGAGGGGAGGCCCGATAGAAATATGTACAATGATGAGGGATGTAGATAAGGGTTGGCAGCCAATGTCTTTTTCCTGGAGTGGAAATGTCAAAGGCTAGAAGGCATAGATTTAAGGTGAGACGGGGGATGTTTAAAGGAGATGTGCGGGGCAAGTTTTTTTACACAGAGAGTGCTAGGTGCCTGGAACACGCGGCCGGGGGTAGTGGTGGAAGCAGATACAATAACAATGTTTAAGAGGCATTTAGACAGACGTGAGAGCAAGCAGGGAATGGAGGGATACAGACCACATGCAGACAGGTGGGACTAGTTATATTGGCATCATGGTTGGCACAGACACTGGGCTGAAGGGCCTGTTTCTGTGCTGTACTGTTCTATGTTCCAATACCATATTCACACTCTTTCCCACATCCTTTGATGCCTTTTCTATCCACAAATCGACCTATCTCCTTCTTAAATCTATTCAGTGCCCTGGCCTCTATGGCCTCCTAAGGTAGAGACTTTCACAGTTTCACCAGCCTCTGGATGGAGACATTTCTCCTCTGATGGCTTACACCATATCCTGACCAATGATCCCCGGTGTGAGAACATTCAGCCAGGCGAAGTATCTCCCCCCACATCCATTTTGTTAAATGCTACCAGAATTTTGTAAGCTTCAATGAGGTTCCCTCTCATTCTTGTAATCTTGAGTGAACACAAACAAGTCGACCTGATTGCTTCCCATTTTGGCAGTCCCACCATCTCAGGAATCAGTCTGGTGAATCTTCACCGAACTAACTGCAATTTTCTTCCACTCGGATTAAGTTTGGGTGACCCTGGGACAGACCAAGCAGCTGCTCATTGACACCAGATCCTCTGACTAATTTCCTGCATGATACACCTTCTGACGTGAGTCGAGCAAGTGCGCTGGGATGGGGCACTGGGTGGCTGGTGGTTCTAGAGGAGGGAAGGACTTACACTTGCACGCCAAGGTTTGTCCAGAGCGCTTCACTCTATCTGAACTATAGTTGCTGCTGATAACAAGGAAGCATGGCACCAAAATGTGCAGAGCAAGATCCCACAAACCATGTGATAAATGACCAATAATTTACTTTGGGGAGCAATAAGCAATCTGCTGGAGGAACTGGACAGTCGAGTAACATCTGTGGGAGGAATGGAACTGTCGACGTTTCGGGTCGAAACCCTGCATCAGGATTGATTTGGGGATGTTGGTTGAGGCATAAATGTTGGCCAGCACACCAGGAAGGAACCCCTGCTCTCTCTCTGATACCCTGACATCCTACTGGGAGCACCCAGGAGAGAACTTGGGCTCTGGCTTGATGTGTTATCCAACAGCTTTGAGAGTGCAAAACATTAGATTACGTGATGGTGCTTGAACACATGACTTCGTAAATTGGTACATTGGTTTATTATTGTCACATGTACCAAGGTACAGTGAAAAACTTTGTTTTGTGTGCCATCCATGCAGATAATTTCATCACATGAGTGCATTGAAGTAATATAAGTAAAAACAATAAAGTGTTACAGTGCAGTGCAGGCAGACAATAAGGTGCAAGGCAATAACGAGGGGGATTGTGAAGTCAAGAGTCCATCCTATCATTCTAGGGGACCATTCAATAGTCTTATAACAGCAGGATAGAAGCTGTCCTTGAGTCTGGTGGTACGTGCTTTCAGGCTTTTGTATCCAGGTGGGTTTTTATGGCAATCTCACCATCACTTGAAAATCACATCTAAATTCCACCCGATGGGAGGGGAGAAGAGAGAATATCCCGGGTGGGTGGTGTCTTTACACAAAAAATGCTGGAGGAACTCAGCAGATCAGGCAGCATCTATGGAGGGAAATGAACAGTCAACGTTTCGGGCTGAGACCATTCATAGATGCTGCCTGACCCATTGAGTTCCTCCAGCACTTTTTGTGTATTGCTCCAGATTCCAGCATCTGCAGAATTTCTTGAGAAACAAAGGACTGCAGATTCTGGAATCCAGATGAAAAACACAGTGATGCTGGAGGAACTCAGCAGGCCAGGCAGCATCCGTGGAGAAAAGCAGGCGGTCAACTTTTCAGGTCAGGGCCCTTCTTCAGGACTGAAGATAGGAAAAGGGGAAGCCCAGTATATAGGGAGGGAAAAGCAGAGCAGTGATAGGTGGACAAAAGAGGGGAGGTGGGGTGGGCACAAGGTGGTGATAGGTAGATGTAAGTAAGAGATAGTGATGAGCAGGTGTGGAGGAGGAGGGGAGAGCAGATCCACCAGGGGATGGGTCAAAGGTAAGGAGAGAGAGGGAAAATAAGGTAGAAAAAAAAAGGCTAGGAAAGGGAAGAAGAGAAGAAGCGTGGTGGTGGGGGCTGGTGTGGGGAAGGGGGTTGAGGATTATCTAAAGTGGGAGAATTCAATATTCATGCCATTAGGCTGCAAGGTTCCAAGATGGAAAATGAGGTGCTGTTCCTCCAGTTTGCGCTTGGAATTCTCCTGGCAGTGGACGAGGCCGAAGACTGGATTGGGAAAATTCAATATTCGCTCCACTCATAAATGACAGCTGCCTGTGCGGGAACTCATCTTGGCATCCCAGATATATCACGAGGAGAGGAAAAGAGGTCGCATTTTGCTGGTTTTGCCTTTGGACCAGCGTAACGCACCAATGCATTGCACCAATGCACGGCCCACGCAGTAGAGTTTGTGAACACACTTGCGTAACATTCGGGCCCTGTGTCAAGTCAACCACAGTGATCTGCTTGCAAGGTCTTGTTCTCAGAATAAGGAAGTTCTCAGCACAGTGTCTCAACACAGAGCACCCAATAACCAGAAATATGAGTAAACCTTGTTTTTGAGGTTACCAAGTCCTCAGAAATGAGAAGCAGAGGCCACACCACAGTCCTTTGAGAAAACAAAGCACAAATTGCTGGAAATCTTCAGCAGGTCAGGCAGTATTTGTGAAACGAGAAGCAGTTAATACTTCAGATTAACAACCTTTCCCCAGATCTAGAACACCCATCTGAAGTATTAACTCTGCTTCATGTTCTAGATCTGAGTATTTTCTGTTTTATTTCAGATTTCCAGTATCTGCAGTGTGTTATCTTTGGATTATCATCCTTGAGGGGATGGAATGGGTGAGGAGATGAGGCAGGTTGGGAAAAGGACTGTGTAAGATATTAACACTGGCCTGAACCGTGGGAAATTGGACAAATAAAACCACGTGCAGAGAGCTGGCGAAGCTACTGAGAAAGTCAGATTAGAAAATTTTCCTTTAGATAGAATGGCAAATATTTAAATTCAAATTTCATAATTTTCAACAAATATATATTACATTGAGAAATAAAAACTCCTTCTGCAACTAGCTATATGGAGGCGATAAAGTTAGTTTAAAGGACGTTACAATGTTCCCAAGAAATGTGTGAGGATTGGGAAAGTTTTAGAAATAAAGCAAAGGTTGAACTAAAAATCTCCCTCGCAACACACAAGATGCTGGAGGAACTCAGCGGGACAGGCAGCATCTATGGAGGGAAGTGGACAGTCGACTTTTCAGTCGATGTTTCAGATCGTGTTGCTCCAGGTTCCAGCATCTGCGGTCTCCTGTGTGTCTGAAAAATCTCTCTAGTTGAAGATGCCTGATTGTTGTCCAGGCTGTGCTGCACACAATTGTGAACAGATTCATGGAACATAAACATGGAACATAGTACAGCACGGGACAGGCCATTCGGCCCATATTGTTGTGCCGTCCTTGATGCCAATTTACACTAAATGTCCTCTCCTGTGTATCATCCATATCCCTCCATTCCCTTCATATCCATGTGTCTATCTAAAAGCCTCTTAAACTCCACCAAACTGCCTGCTTCCACTACTACCCCGACAACCCATTCCAGGCACCTAACACTTACTGCGTAAAAAAACTTGCCCCTCACGTTGCCTTTAAACTACCCCCACCCCCCTACCTTAAAAGCATGTCCTCTTGTGTTTGACATTTCTACCCTGGGGAAAAGATTCTGACTGCCTACCCTATCTATGCCTCTCAGCATTTTAAAAACCCTCAGCCTCTGACGCTCCAGGGAGAACAGTTGGTGAGGGGTTGAGAATGGAATTGAACATTGTACAACGCGAACCATCATGATGCATCCATTACCTCTGCAGCCACCCTGAATGAGAACAAGTTAGCACAAAATATAGATGGAACCACTTTAAGCATGCAAAAAGAAAGAGAGCGCCAAAAAGAATCACAGGACACTTTGGAGGCAGGAAGAATTATAATAGGGAATTAGTGTTAGTGATGGGCAATTAAATGAGAAATTTAACAGACTAAAATCCCCTGGACCAGATGGCAACTATTCTGGGAGGCTGCAGGGATAATGGCTGCATTGTGATTGTTCATGTTGTACTCTTTTCAGTTCCATTCACAACTCCCCAACAAATGAAGCAGTTCACACCTCAAGAAGGCAACGTCCACCATCAGAGATCCCACCATCTGGGCCATGCCATTTTCTCACAGGTCCCATCGGGCAGGAGGTACAGAAGCCTGAAGTCCCACACCACCAGGTTCCAGAGCAGCTACTTCCCTTCCACCATTCGGTTCTTGAACCAACCGACACAACCCTGATCACCACAGAATGGCCACTTTGATCACTTTGCACAAGAAAGGACTTGGTGTTGTTTGTTCTAATTGTGTTATTGTAAAAATTGTGTATAATTTATGTTTAATTTATGTTTTTCATGAACGCTGCTTATGTGACGCTATGTGCCTGCGATGCTGCTGCAAGGAAGTTTCTCATTGCACCTGTGCATACACGGATGTGCATATGACAATGAACTCAACTCTGACTTTGACATCTGCACACAGCAAGACCTGGACCACATTCAGGCATCGGCTGATAATTGGCAATTAACATCTGTGTCATTCTAGTGCCAGACAATAACCATCTCCAACAAGGGAGGGTCTAACTATTTACCTTTGACATCACTGACTCCCCCACCTTCAATATCCTGAGGGTCGCCATTGATCAGGAACTCAATTGGACCAGCCAATTAAATTCATTGGTTTCAAGAGCAGGTCTGGGTATCCTGTGATGACTCACCTCCTGACACCTCAAAGCCTTGCCACTGTCTACAAGGCACAAGTTAGGAGCCTAATGGGATACTCTCCACTTGTCCGGATGAATGCAGCATCAACAACTCTCAAGAAGTTCGACACCACCCAGGACAAAGCAGCCTGTTTAATTGGCATTCCATCCACCAGCCTAATCATTCATTCCCTTCACATCCAGTGCATGGTAACCACAGTGTGTATCATCTACAAAATGCACTTCAATTATTCATCAGGCTACTTTGACAGCACTTCCCAACCCACAAACTCTACCACCAGGAAGGACCAGATCAGTAGGCTCATGGTAACACCACCACCTGCAGGGTTCCCTCCAAGTCACACATCATCCTGATTCAGAAATATATTGTTCCTTCAGCATTGCTGGATCTGAAACCTGGAATTCCCACTCAACAGCGCTGTGGGGGCAGCTTCAACAGAAAGATTGCAGCAATTCCAGTTAGCTCACATCCACCTTCTCAACCAGCCTTGTCAGTGATGTCCAGACCCTGAAAAATGGCAAAATAGAAAAACAAATCAGTGGTCCTAAAATCCCCAAGATCCTGGAATGTCCCAAATGATTGGAAGGTCACAAGAGTGACAGGTAAGTAAAACAAGGGTAGGAAAGAAAATAGGGAATTGTGGAACATTTATCCTGTTGGAAAAGTGCTGAAATTCATTGCTAAGGACATGGTTTCAGGGCAGTTAGCAAAGACTAATGTGGTTAGGCAAAGCAACACGGTTTCTTAAAAGTGATATCTTCTTGTTAAATTTGTCAGCGTTGTTTGAAAATGCAAGAAAAGTCTAGATAAGGAGACTGGTTGCAAGGTGACCAGCTTACAAGATCAGCACTCCAGAGGCCTTGACAAAGAGTTAGAAACATGAGCTCTGATCTTATTACAGCTACCGGCCAGTTTCAGTCATGCTGATTACAGAACCTGGGATTGAAAATCTAGTACCAGTAGGCTGGTAGTGGAGGGTTGTTTCTCAGATTGGAGGACTGTGACCAGTGGTGTGCTGTAGGGATCAGTGTTGAGCCCACTGTTGTCCATCATCTATATTAATGATTTGGATGAGAATATAGTTATCATAATTAGTAAGTTTGTAGATGGACTCTGACCTCACGATCTGCCTTGTTGTGACCTTATTGCACTGCACTTCCTCTGTAGCTGTGACACTTTATTCTGTACTGTTATTGTTTTTACCTGTACTACCTCAATGCACTCTGTACTAACCCAATGTAACTGCACTGTGTAATGAATTGACCTGTACGATCGGTGTGCAAGACAAGTTTTTCACTGTACCTCGGTACAAGTGACAATAATAAACTAATACCAATACCAACACCAAAATTTGGTGATATAGTGGACAGTGAAGATGGTTATTCAGGATTATAATAGGATTTGGATCAGGATTAGGCCAAGGATTTGAAGACGGAATTTTAACTCAGACGTGCGAAGTGTAGCATTTTGGGAAGTTAAACCAGGGCAGGACTGGCACAGTAAATGGCAGGGCCCTGGAGCATTTGTAGAACAGTGAGACCAAGAGGTACCAGTACATAGTTCCCTAAAAGTGGTGGCACAGGTAGACAGGATGGTGAAGAAGGTGTTTGGCACACGTGCCTTCATTGGTCAAGTCCAAGAGTTGGGACTTCATGTTACAACTGTACAAGATATTAGTGAGACTGCACTTGGAGTACTGTCACCCAGCTGTAGAAAGGATGTCATTAAGCTGGAAAGGGTGCAGAAAAGATTCACAAGGATGTTACTGGAACTGGAGGGCTTGAGTTATAAGTAGAAGATGGACAGGCTGGGACAGTTTTCTCTGGGGTGTAGGAGGCTGAGGGGTGACTTTATAGAGATTCATAAGATCATGAAGGGCATAAATAAGGTGAATGGTCACAGTTTTCTTACCTGGGTAGGGGAATCTGAAACTAGAGGGTATAGAGTTAAGGTGAGAGGGGAAAGATTTAAGGGGGATCTGAGGAGCAGGTTTTTCACACAGTTGGTGATTATGTGGAACGAGCTGCTGGAGGAAGTGGTAGAGGCAGGTGCAATTACGTTTAAAAGACACTTGGACAGGTACATGGATAAGAAAGATTTAGAGGGATATGGGCCAAATGCGGGCAAATGGGAGTAGTTCATGTAGGCAATTTGGTCGGCATGGACAAATTGGGCCAAAGGGCCTATTTCTGTGCTGTATAACTGAATCCATGACTCTAGTAGAGGAGCTGAAAGAGATCAGATTATTCTCATGTCCTGCTTGGCTCACTCATAACTTTTAGGGAAGGAAATCTACCACCTGTAGCCAATCTGGCTTTTATGTGACTCCAGGTTTGCAATAAGAATGACTCTTAGCTGTCCCATCAAATGATCCAGCAAGGCAACCACATCATGGGCAGTCCACAATGGCAATAAGTGTAATTCTCATCGGTGACACCCATAACAATGTATTAAAGACAGAACTAGTGGATGTGGTGTAACTGGGCAGCTAGTGCAGTTGCTTCAAAGTTCCAAAGAAACAGGTTCATTCCTGACCTCCGGTGCTGTCTGTGTGGAGTTTGCACATTCTTTCTCTGACCAGATGGGTTTCCTCCAGGTGCTCTGATTTCTTCTCACACCCTAAAGACGTGCAGGTTGAGAGGTTGATTGGCTGTTGTAAATTGCCCCAAGCGTAGGTGGGTGGTGGCAGATTCAAGGGGTGTTAATGGGCATGGGTGAAAGAATAGGTTACAGCAAAATAAGTAGGATGATAGAATGGCCAGGATAGCCAGTATAGACTTGATGGGCAGAAAATCTTCCTACTGCATCATAAGAAAATATGAAATATGGATTTTCAAAAGACACAATAAGGAGGACTACAAAATTTGTTACAAAAAATAAGTGTTCGTGCGTTTGGGGGAGTATTTTCACAAGGATAAAGAGTTGGCGAACAGTTATTTTCAGGTTGACAAACTGTAACTGAGTCTTAGCTATCTACAGCCTATGTAGTCAGACAGATGAAAGGACGGGATATGATGTCCACATTGATGCAAGAGTGAACTGTGAGGATGATGTAAGGGGTCTGTGAATGGATTTAGGTGGGTCCCTTAAGCAGACATGAAAGGGGCAATTGGAGTTTAATCTGGGAATATCTGAGGCTGCTTTACAGAGTATGGTCTCAGGAAAAGGAATTGACCACTTAAGACTGAGATGAGCAGAAATGTCCTTAGTCAGGGTTAGGGTTGTGGAATTGTGTGCCTGGAGCCTGTGGAAGGTCGGTCACTGAGTGGATTCAAGGTTGCGATCAATAGAGTCATGGGGCAATACAGCACGGAAACAGACCCTTCGGCCCAACTCATCCACATCGACCAAAACGCACATCTAACCCATCCCATTTGCTCATGTTCAGCCACATCCCTCTTAAACTTTTCCTATCCATAAATCTGTCCAAGTGTCTTTTAAATGTTGTTAATGTGCCCACCTCAACCACTTCCTCTGGCAGCTCGTTCCATCTACCCACTACCCTTTGCATGAAGAAGTTGCCCCTCGGGTCCCTTTTAAATCTTTCCCCTCTCACCATAAACTATGCCCTCTAGTTTTTGATTCCCTTTCCCTTATCTATGCCCCTTGTGATTTTATACACCTCTATAAGATCAACCCTCAATCTCCTCTGCTCCAATGACTAAAGTCCTAGCCTGCCCAACCTCTCCCTATAACTCAGGCCCACGAGTCCTGGCAACATTCTTGTAAAACTCCTTTGTACTCTTTCCAGCTTAATGACATCTTTCCTGTAACAGGGTAACCAACACTGTACACAATACTCCAGGTGCGGCCTCACCATTATCTTGTACAACCCTAACATAACATTCCTGTACTCAGTGCCCCGTCTGATGAAGGCCAGTGTGCCGAACGCCTTCTTCACCTCCCTGTCGACCTTGTGACGCTATTTTCAGGGAACTATATACTTATACTCCTACGTCCTTGTTCTAAACACTCCCCAGAGCCCTACCGTTCACTGTGAAAGGCTTGCCCTGCTCTGACTTCCCAAAATGCAACACCTTGTGTGAAAGTTGATCCGCGCTGTAATAAAGCAAACACAAACAGAACCAAGGAGCGTACAACGAGCACTTTATTTTTCTTTTGCTAGAGGGAGTGAGGGATACAGAGAAAGAGTAAACAGTGTAACCTGAGTTCTGTACCGATCCCCACTCAAAGATTCAAATTCCAGGGTCCCTCTTTTATACTTAAAACAAAGAAGCCTACATGCTAAGTTTCATTTACCAAGCTATCCTAACGATTTATTTTTTCTTAATTATAATGATTTACTCTTTGCTTCATTATCTGTTATTTTTCTTATCTTTAAGCACTTTGTAGCTCAGCAGCAGTTCATCAGGCTACAATCTGAAGTCACCGACAGCTCCAGGCTCCAAGGATAACTGCTTATTGCAAACAGCTCGCAAAGACAGGGATACTCCATAACTAACTACTCTGATTTACACAAGGCACCTGGACATGGTGCATCCCTACCATAGTCACGCCGTGGTTAGGCCACAGCAGCTGAACAACATTAACCCTTACAGTCCCAGTTACTTTTACACTTGCTCTTATCTGGATTGAACAGCATTTGCCATTCCTCTGCCCACTTACCTAGCTGATCAAGATCCCCTTGTGACCTTTAATAACCTTCTTCACTATCTACAATACCACCTACTTTAGTGGCATCTGAGTATCAGTGGACTTGGAGTTGGGTGTCTCATGGGAAAGTGGACAAGTAGAAGATCAGCTATGACCTTACTGAGTGTCATAGGATGGTGGAGAATGCACAGGATCCACTCCTGTTCCTCTTTCTTGCTCTCATGACTGTACTGAATGGGCCTGTTTCACTGTGGCTCTGTGAAATCCTGTAGTTAGTTTTCCAAGTGAGCAGATCCTGCAGAAAGTCACCTGGGTATGTGGCTTCAGGAATCAGAGTGCAGGCAGTGAGCATTTCCCGAGTTTCCCACAGGTTGGCACGGTTTCTTTTCTGCAATTCCATGGTCTTCGGTGGGGGAGGGAGGGGGGTGGGTTGGAGGGGGTAGAGAGTGTGGGCGGAGGGGGAGGAGAGTGAGAGGGGTAGAAGAAGAGGAGGTGGGAGAGTGGAGAAGGGAGTGGGAGAGCTGAGGGCGGGGGGGGGGGGGCAGGGAGAGGAAGAGGGAAAGCCCGAAGACTGGGATGGGATGGTGGGGGTGAAGACGGAGATTGAGAAGGGGGGGGGAAGGGGAGGCCGTGGAGGGTGAGGCTGAGAGTTCTGGGAGGGGAGGAGGAAGTGGGAGAGCATGGGCCTGAGATCAGTAGGCTGGATAGTAGAAGGAAGCAAGTGTGGCCCGTTGAACCTATTCACAGAACAATCCCATTCCCCGTTAATGTTCCCTGTGACCTTTTCTCCCCAGCTTCCCATCAACTCCCCCCAGACTCTACCACCCACCTACACAACAGGGGCAAGTTACAACGGCCAGTTAACCCACTGAGCTGTGGGAGAGGGAGGGAGTGGGTAAAGGCTGGTGAGGAGTGAAGGCCAGTGGTGGGGACAATGGACTTCAGTACAACGCAATGCAATATATTACTTCTCGACGCGGCTGAATGGCACAGGGGCTTAGCTGGTAGAGCCGCTGTCTCACAGCTCCAACGACCTGGGTTCGGTCCTGACCTGTCTGTGTGGAGTTTGCATGTCCTCCCTGGGATCTCTGGTTACCTCCCACATCCCAAAAAGATGTCTTTGAAAAGACAGTTGGAGAGGTACGTGGGCTGGAAAGGTTTAGCAGGTTACGGGCCAAACGCTGGCAAATGGGACAAGCTTGAATGGAGTGTCTTGGCCATCATGGACCAGTTGGGCCGAAGGGCCTGTTTCTGTGCTGTATGACTCTATGTGGGGGTTGTGAGGTTAATTGGCTACTGTAAATTGCCCTGAGTGTGTAGGTAGAATGCAGGGAGAGTTGTTGGGAATGTGGGGAGAATAGGTTACAAGGAAAATTAATGGGGAATGTGATTGTTTCATGAGCTGGCATGGACTGGATGGGCTGAATGGCCTTCTCCTATGCCATAAGGAAATATGGACTCTTTTGAGTGCTCTTCCCTCCAATGTAACACTGCTTTCTGCATCCCACCAGCAGTGACCCTGGTGCTCAGTGACAACTGCAACAACTTTAACATGGCCAGTCTCTCCACCAGACCTTCACTGATTCTGACCCTAAGCCACGACAGGTGACCAAACACTTGGTCACAGGGCCTTACAGGAGGAGAGACAGAGAGGAGAAGGGAAGGCATTTCGGAACCCGGGACCAAACCAATTGCAAGGACGGCTGCCAATGGCGGAGAGATGGGAAGTGTGGAAACTCAAGAGGCCAGAAGCAGAGGAGCACAGAGAGAATGGTGGGGCTGGAAGGCGTCCCAGAGGAGCACAGAGAGTGGTGAAAGAGGTCCCAGAATCGAAGAGGTGAGAGCTGGAGAGTTAAAATTTTAAACTGGTTAATTGGTGACTAGTAATTGGCTTAATATCGTCACATGTACCAAGGTACTGTGAAAAAGATTGTTTTGCATGCCATCCATACAAATCATTTCACCACATCGAGGTAGTACAAGGGAAGAACAATAACAGAATGCAGAATATAGTGTTACAGTTACAGAGAAAGTGCAGTGCAGGCAGACAATAAGGTGCAAGGTCCACGATGAGGTAGATTGTGAGGTCAAGAGTCCATCTTACTCAGTGAACAGGCGCCCAATCCGGAACCACACAAACAACACTAAGAGGGTAGCGCCAGTCTTACTTGCACTGGGGGCTCAAGACTGCAGAGTTCAGAATGCGTATCCAAGTCCCAGAAACGGATCAGAGGATCCTGCGTCTTTCTGCTATTTATAGCTGTGATCAGAGCCAGTTATAGACGCACACATAACCAACATAGATGTGACTCAGGCACCTTTCCACCAGATGTCTGACTAGTTTAAAGCAACTAAGTGCCATTTATAAATTTCTATATTTTCAAGCATTCTGCTAGCAGTTCCCCACACTGGAATAAGCGCCCAGGAACATAAATTATAGGGGGGTTAAGAAACAACCAGCAGATTTGATAATGCAATCTCCTGCTCACAGACTATCTATTTGCAGACGCACTTGTTCAGATTTACGAGCATTCACTAACAGACACAATAACACAATAACATTCGCAAATTGCAAAGCTATTTCTGGCTTCTTTTGACGTCATGAGTTGCCATGACGATCTGGGAGTTGACACAAACGCTTGCTCCCATACACACATGTACTGGTTGTCAGGGGGATGCAGTTGCCAAGGCTACGGCACATCTTGATTGACAGCTCAGACATGCTTCAGGTGGCACTCTATTCCTAGCTTCTAACTCCCGCCCTCCCCCACCCCCCCCCCCCCCCCCCCCCCGCCCAAACCAAACAACCCCCACCCTGGCTGAGAGAGGCGTCGGCACAAATAGAAGGCAAGAGGAGAGGTGCCAGTTCAGAGTGTGGAGTGTGTTGGGGAGTGTGTGGCTCACAGGATACCACCGGGGGTAACTTCAGCAGAAACAGGCAGTCCACTCCAGGTGGCAACAGAACACTCGACTGGGGTAAGTGCTGTTGTCTTAAAGTCGCACCGGGCAAACACACTCCTAACCTTGTAGGGGTAGACATCACTCTACTGGTGTGGGACTGGTGGTGTTGTGGGTGTGTACTGGAGTGGGACTGATGGTGTTGTGGGGGGTGTACTGGAGTGGGACTGATGGTGTTGTGGGGGGTGTACTGGTTTGGGACTGGTGGGCTTGTGGGGAGTGTACTGGTGGGGCTGGTGGTGTTGTGGGGTCGTGTTGTGGGGCCAGTCTCCCCAAGGGCGTGTCCCTTTTAAAGGAACTCTGTACCATCACTCATGTTCACTTGGGTCAGGAATGTGCAGCCCTTGTGTTGCACCAGACCGGGTTTATTCTATAGCACATTTGCAGACATTCAAAAAGTATTTCTTGTTAAGGGAAAGAGTTTTCTTAGATTAACTCTTTCTGTTCCTTGACAAGATACATTAAATTAACTTAGTTGGAGGCGTTGGCATAAATGCTTTCAATAATGAGTGATGTTAAGAGGTTGTGTCTCATTCGGAACCGGTGCCGTGTGAGACAGCAGGTCCCGATGTATCTCAGTCATTTACACTTCTTTGGGGTTCTCGGGGTCTGGAAACCACTCACTGGTCGGCGCCCACGTCACATCCAGAGCTTCGCTCCATATCCTGCAAGGGCAGCACGTGGCCTACCACAGCGTGTGATAAAGGAGAAACTGTGTTCTTGAGAGGGAGAGGCAGGGGAGAGGGGGAGGGGTGTGTGGGAAAGAGAGAAAGGGGGGGGCATGAGGGAGAAAGAGAGAGGGGAAGACAGGAGAAGAGGGGAGAGAGAAAGAGGGAAGGAGAGAGAGTGTGAGAGAGAGAGATACTTAGAAAAGGGAAGAGAAAGTGGTGAGAATGAAATAGAAACAACTAGACTGAAAATGAGAGGGAAATTAATGTGATTCAGTCAGCAAGATCAAATGTGGAAAAGACAGGGTGGGTGGGAAGAATGAGAGAGACAGAAAGGTGGAGATTTTGTAAACCAGGCCCTCATTCTGAGTGAGGTTGAATTTATATTAGTTACAGGGGATAAAATAATTCCATCACACCCACAGCACAGAAACAGGCCACCAGTGTTGTGCTGCTCTCAGGTTTGGTTCTACACTCCTTCACCTCACACTCACCTACTCTCCCTCCCACCTGTTCATCCAGCTTCTCATTAAACCCGTCCCAGCGACTCACCTCAATTAGCACATCCTCCTCCTCTGCTTTTCACTATTTTCCCTGCAGAAAGGAGCCCCTCACCTCGTTTATGTTTTGAATTGAAGATGTTCTGAGCTTTGTTTCATCAGTACTTGTTCACTGAAAGTTGGCAACAAAACTATACGATGTGTCGTTTACTCAATAGATTTATCACCCTCAAGACTCAGTTTCTAGAAAAATGTCTTTGAGCTTTTATATATTTAACTGTGTGCCAATAATGGCTAAAAAACACATCATATGTCGTAAACTGGTTGCAGCAACATCAATGTACAAGGTGCCTACCAGGGCCATACAACAAGAACAGTGGAATACCGTTAGCACAATCAGTCCATGCTCATAAACCTCTGGCACTTTGTAGCTGGAATGGTGATACTTGGTATACTTGGTGATAATCTGTATGCTTGGCAATATTAGGTACACTTGGCGATGCATGGTACACCAGCTGATACATGGTACACATTGTAACACATGGTATGCTTGGAAATACTTGGTACACTTGGCAATATTTGGTACACTTGGTGATGTACACTTGGTGATGGTACAGTTGAAGGTGGTACAGTTAGTGATGGTACACTTGGAGATGGTACAGTTGGAGATGGTACAGTTGGAGATGTACAGTTGGTGATGGTACACTTGGTGATGTACACTTGGTGATGGTACAGTTGGAGGTGGTACACTTGGTGATATACACTTGGTGATGGTACAGTTGGAGGAGGTACAGTTAGTGATGGTACACTTGGAGGTGGTACAGTTGGAGATGGTACAGTTGGAGATGGTACAGTTGGAGGTGGTAAACTTGGAGATTGTACAGTTGGAGATGGTATAGTTGGAGGTGGTACAGTTGGTGATGGTACACTTGGAGGTTACAGTTGGAGGTGGTACAGTTGAAGATGGTACATTTGGTGATGGTACAGTTGGAGGTGGTACACTTGGAGATGGTACAGATGGAGATGGTACACTTGGAGGTGGTACGGTTGGAGGTGATACAGTTGGTGATGGTACAGGGTGATGGTACACTTGGAGGTGAGATACTTGGTGATGGTGCAGTTGGTGATGGTACAGCTGGAGGTTGTACAGTTGGAGATGGTACAGTTGGAGGTGGTACAGTTGGAGGTGGTACACTTGGAGGTGGTACACTTGGAGGTGGTACAGTTGGTAATACTCGATACACTTTGTTATTTGGTACCCATGGTAATACTTGATACACTTGCAGATACTTGGTACACTTGCTGATAAATGACATGCTTGGCAGCTTAGGGACTCTCTTTAGGGAATGTCAATGCAGCATCTGCTCCTAGACAGGATTTTGAAGAGGATCACTCCCCACCCATGGTAAATATGCCTTGTGTGAACTTCAGCTGTATGTGTGGTCCCTTCACTTTCTTCCCCTGGAATCTCCGGTACAGAACAGGGAGGGTGGTTAAGTCCACTAACTTTGTTTAGTGAGAGAGGTGTTGAATATTTCTGAGGAGATAAGTGATTCAGTAATGAATGCAGGGGAGTTCTGGGAGGATCACTTCACCCTCACTGGGGCTACTAACCAAGATAGGATCAGTGGGGTGCCAATTAGCCACAGGAGGTATCAGCAACTAAGTTAACACAGATCAAAACATTCCACTTCTTCTACTATTGGCAACCTCCAGAGGAATTACAAAGATCAACTCAAAGACAAAGATGAATAAGGGGTGATGGTGATCTAATTGAAACATATGAGATCCTTAAGGAGACTTGACAATGTGGATGTCAAGATGTTCTGAGGCGATTTCACCAATGGGAGAATCTTGAATGAAGGGACATAGTTACAAGGTTAGGTACACAGGAACTTCAGTACTACGGTGTGTTAGTACTGGCTTCATACAGGTTAGCAGATAAAACAACATTTGTTTCTGTGGCATCTTTGGGACAGATGATCAAAATCTGGTGAGAGGTAAGCTTTAACAAGCATATTAAGGGAGGAGGGAGACGGAGAGGCAGGAGTGCTGAGGATAAGAATCCTGGTTTTTAAAAGTAGCTGAGGTTGGTGGTGGGTGATAGGAAGGACTAAACAAAGCCAGAATCGGAGCACAGAGATCCCAGAGCGCCGAAGAGCTGGAGGACACTTCAGCGACAGACAAGTGTAAGGCCAAGGAAGGGTTTGGAAAAGGACATGAAGTTTGAAATCCAGGCTTTATAGATTGCACAATTCTGTGCATCATTTAATTATGAATTATGTACTTTTGAAGTAAATTGGTTTATTATTGTCACATGTACCAAGGTACAGCGAAAACTTTGTTTTGCATGCCATCCATACAGATCATTTCATTATAACAGTGCATTGAGGTAGTACAAGGGAAAACAATAACAGAATGTGGAATATGGTGTTACAGTTACAGAGAAAGTGCAGTGCAGGCAGAGAGTAAGGTGCAAGGGCCACGACAAGGTAGATTGTAAGGTCAAGAGGAGGGGACATAATTTTAAGGTGATTGGAGGAAGGTATAAGGGGATGTCAGGGGTAATTTTTTTTACACAGAGAGTGGTGGGTGCATGGAACGCACTGCCTGCAGAGGTTTGGGGGCAGATACATTAGGGGCATTTAAGAGACTCTTAGATAGACACATGAATGATAGAAAAATAGGGGGCTATGTGGGAGGGAAGGGTTAGATAGATAAAATGTTGGCAAACATTGAGAGCCAAAGGACCTGTACTATGCTGTAGTGTTCTATGTTATTCTATGTAAGAAAGATTGGATAAGCTGGGCCTCTTTTCTCTGGGACAGGGGAGAAACTTAGTTGAGATGAATTAAATTATTAGGGACCTTGATAGAGTAAATAGGGATGTTTGGAGTCACTATGGAAAAGAATATAGACTGCGCCAAGGTTGAAGTAGTCAGCTGGAGGTTGGCTATTTTCACTGGGATGGGAACAGAGATGGTTTGGGTGAAATGGATTCAAAGCCTGCCAGGCAAACATGTAATTGAACAATGCAAGGCCTTTAGAGTGGAGATATCTCAGTCACGGTCCTGGTCCATTTTTATGAGGGAGAGTGTTAGGGAAATCAAAACGAGACCTGTCTGATGTCCAAAAAGATAGAGAGCAAAGCAGAGCAGAGGAAAAGGACAAATGACAGAAGCCAGGTTATCAACACAAGGCTCATCACGGAAAGTTCAGAGGGGAAAGTAAAAAAGGAAATAAGGGAGGGCATGGTGGCTCAGTAGGTAGAGATGCTGCCTCACAGCTCCAGTGACCTGGGTTCAATCCTGAACTCGAGCGTTGTCTGTGTGAAGTTTGCGCGTTCTTCCTGTGACTGCGTGGGTTTCCTCTGGTTTCCTCCCACACCCCAAAGACGCATGGATTGGTAGGTTAGGTCCTGGTGTGTAGGTGAGTGGAAGACACTGGGGGTAGTTGATGGGATGGTGGAGAGAATAAAATGGGGCAAGTGTTACTGGGTCACTGCAGACTCAGTGAGCTGAAGGGCCTATTTCTGTCCTATATGATTCTATCCATAAAAGGCTAAATGGTTGGAAGAGGAGAGGTGAGGCTAAGCAGAGAATAAAAAGGAAATCTACTCATTAAGGTAGGGCATGGCTAAGGTATTAAATGTATTTTAGCTCAGTCTTCACCAAGGAAGAAGATACTGCTGCAGGCTCAACAAAGGCAGTTCTTCACCAAGGAAGAAGATACTGCTGCAGGCTCAACAAAGGCAGTTGTCATTGGATTCTGGACGGGCTAAAGATGAGGAGGGATTTGAAATGCAAGTGGCCCAAAGTAGAAAACTCAGAAGGCTAAAGGAATTCGGCATGTCCCTGAAGATTTACCAATTTTTATAGATGCACCATAGAAAGCATCCTATCTGGATACATCACAGCTTGGTACGGCAACTGCTCTGCCCAAGACCGCAAGAAACTGCAGAGAGTTGTGAATGCAGCCCACTTTATCACGCAAATCACTCTCCCCTTTCTACATATCCCACTGCCTCGGGAAAGCAGCCAACATAGTCAAGGACCCCTCCCACCCCGGTCTTTCTCTCTTCTCCCCTCTCCTGTTGGGCAAAAGATAGAAAGGCTTGAGAGCACGTACCACCAGGCTCAAGGACAGCTTCTCTCCCACTGTTGTCAGACTCTTGAACGGACCTCTCATACGCTAAAAGATGAACTCTTTATCTCTCAGTCTACCTTATTGTGGCCCTTGCACTTTATTTGTCTACCTGCACTGCACTTTCTCTGTAACCGTAACACTATATCCTGCATTCTGATTTCTTTTTACTACCTCAATGTGATTATATATCGCATGATCTGTCTAGCTGGCACGCAGACAAAAGCTTCTCACTGTATCTCGGTACATCTGACAATAATAAACCAATTCCAATAACTTACCTGGTGCAAATGGGAGAGCGACATGAGGGTGGAAATTCTGAAACCCTGGCCGTAATCTCCCGAACATCTACTAACTCAGAGATGATGAGAAATTGCAAAGGGAACACTCTTGTTTAAAAAAGGACATTAGATTACAGGCCCATCAGATTAATCTTGGTGCTAAGGAAAGTTTTAATACAATAATCAGAGGCAGAATTAGCAGTCAGTTGGACAAGTGTGGATTGAGATCCTGGATGGATTTGTTAACGGCACATCAGGTCTAACTAGTTTGCTGGAGTAAAAGAGATGGTTGATGAGGGAAGTGAAGTTGATGTGATAACTGGAAGGTGTTCGATAAGTTGCAACATAATGTTCAACAAGACACAAAGCCATGAAATAAAAGGGGATGTAGCAGCATTTACAGAACATTGGCTACGTTACAGGAAACTGAGCAGTATTGAAAGATTTGGTTTTTCAACAGGAGGGAAGTGTTCAGTTGAGTGTCCCGGGGTTGGTACTGCAAGCACTGCTTTTCTTAATGGATACTGGCCAGTCCGGGTTATGAACATCCGATTTATGGACACTCCTACGCACGAAAGAGCTCCCATAATACTATTAAATACAAAAGTCCGACATACGTACATATGTTTGTTTTTCAAACAGCAGAACTAGTTTCCCTCTCTCTCTCTCTCCACTTTTAGTAATTGTTCTTTCTTATCAGTCTCATGTGCTTTTGATGCCATTCATTACAGTGCTGCAGAGGTGTGGTTACCGTAGAGTGATTGTTGTGTATTTTCCGACATGGACAAAATCGACTTATAGGTGTCTGTAAAAACAGAATTTATTCATAACCCAGGCAAGGCCTCTATTATATGACTTGGACTTATACATAAGGCACAATTTCCAAATTTACAGTTGACACAGGAGTGGTGATCTGTGAGGAGTGTTGTTAATAGACCAAGGCTAGCTGGTGGAATGAGGCGACTGGCGGCAGATGAAATCTATTGCTTCAAAGTGTCACATATTGGATGGAAGACTGAAAAGAGGCGATATAAAGCAGAGGATGTTGAAAGGGGAACAAGAAGTGGGAGATCTGGTGTAGGGTGTGCAGGTCATTGAAAGTGGAAAGGCAGGTTGAGAAAGTGGCTAAGAAGGGATGTAGGCTTGATACATAGATGTATACGTAGGTATAGATGTTAAAGATGTCATCCTGAACCTTTATAAGATGCTGATTTGGCCACTGCTGTCCAGATCTTAAGACCATAAGATATAGCCATTCGGCCCATCGAATCTGCTCCGCCATGCAGTCATCGCTGATTTTTTTTCTCTCAACCCCACTCTCCAGCCTTCTCCCCGTTAACCTTAACCCCCTTATCAATCAAGAACCTATTAATCTCTGCCTTAGATACAACCGATGATTTGGCCTCCACAGCCCTCTGTGGCAACGAATTCCACAGATTCGCCACTCTCTGGCTGAAGATATTCTTCCTCATCTCAGTTCTAGAGGAATGTCCCTTTGTTCTGAGGCTGTGCCCTCGGATCCTAGACTCTCCTGCTGATGGAAACATCCTCTCCACGTCCACTCTATCCAGGCCTTTCAGTATTCAGTAGGTTTCAATGAGATCCGCCCCTCATCCTTCTGAACTCCACTGAGTACAGGACTAGAGACATCAAACACTCCTCATATGCCAAGATCACACTTAGGAAAGATGTAATGGTTTTACAGAAGGTGCAGAGAACAAAGCGATTCCCGGGATGTTGGCGAATCTGTGGAATTCGTTGCTACAGAGGGCTGTTGAGGCCAAGTCATTGGTTGTATCTCAGGCAGAGATGTTGATGCCTCACAGTTTCCAGTGACCTGGGTTCAATCCTGACCTCTGGTGCTGTCTGTGGATTTTACATTATGACTACATGGGGTTCCCACTATGCTCTTGTTTCTTTGTTATCCAATGAATTCTTAGAGTCATAGAGTTATACAGCACGGAAACAGGCCCTTCGGCCCAACTCGTTCATGCCGACCAAGGTGCCTGTCCAAGCTAGTCCCATTTGCCCGCATTTGACCCATAACCTTCTAAACCTTTCTTATCCATGTATCTGTCCAACTGCCTTTTAGAAGCTGTTATAGTACCTGCCTCAACCACTTCCTCTGGCAGCTCGTTCCATATACATACCACCCTTTGTGTAAAAAAGTTGCCTTTCAAATTCCTATTAAATCTTTCCCCTCTCACCTTCAACCTATGCCCACTTGCTCTTGATTCCCCAACCCTTTGAAAAAGACTGAGTGCATTCACCCTATCTATGCCCCTCATGATTTTATACACCTCTGTAAGGTCATCCCTCATTCTCCTATGCTCCAGGGAATAACATTTTTGCCTGTGCAACATCTCCCCAGGTTTGGCCCAAATCTCTCCAAACCTTTCCTGTCCACATACCTGTCTAAATGTCTTTTAAATGTTATATTTGTACCCGCCTCTACCATTTCCTCTGGCAGCTTCCCGATGACCAAGATTAAAGGGCAAGATCAGGTACAACGGTCATGCCCCCTGTAGGTCATTCTCCAGACAAGAACAGAATGCACAGAACATGGAAAAAGGCCATTTCAGACTTTCAAGTCTATACTAAGACCATAAGACATAGGAGCAGAATTAGGCCATTCAGCCCATCGAGTCTGCTCCTCCATTTGATCATGGCTGATATATTTTTCCCACTCAACCCCATTCTCCTCCCTGTAACCTTTGACACCCTTACTAATCAAGAATCTATCAACCTCCGCTTTAAATACACCCAATGACTTGGCCTCCACAGCCGTCTGTGGCAACAAATTCCACAGATTCTCCACCCTCTGGCTAAAGAAATTCCTCCTCATCTCTGTTCTAAAGGGACGTCCTTCTATTCTGAGGCCGTGCCCTCTAGTCCCAGACTGTCCCACTACTGGAAACATCCTCTCCATGTTCACTCTATCCAGGCCTTTCAGTGTTCGGTAGGTACTAGCTCACAGTCTATCCTATTCTCCCACTTAATTTTCCCCATGACCTACTCTCTCCCCAGATTCTAGCACTCACCCGAAGCAACTTGCAGACCAACCAGCACATCTTTGGGACGTGTGTGGGAATAGGAACACTGGTGGTCCCAGGCAGAACATGCAAGCTCCACACAGACAGTGCCTAAGTTCAGGAGCTGTGAGGCAGCTGTTCAGCTCACTGTGCCACCATGTTGTCCCAAATATGAGGCATGGTTCATCAGAAGGGAAGATAATACAAGGCAAGTCTTCACTCAGGTTGCGACTCCCACCCATGACTCTAGCCTCAGAAATTACTGAAGGAATTTATACTTTTTATTTGGTTGGCATAGGTATTGCTATTGGTTTATTATTCTCAGGTGGACTGCGATACAGTGAAAAACTTTTGTTTGCTTGCCATCCAGACAGATGATGCCATAGATAAGTACATCTGGATAGTACAAAGAAAACAGAGTATTGCAGTTAAAGTGCAGTGGAGGCAAACAAGTGCAAGGGTCACGACGAGGTAGATTGGGGGATCAAGGGTTCACCTATTGATATCAACTATGAGAGGTCCATTCAAGAGGGTGATAACGGCGGGATAGAAGCTGCCCTTGAGTCTGGTGGTAAATGCTCTCAAGCTTTTGTGTCCTCTGCCCGACGGGAGCGGGAAGAAGAGAGAATGACCGGCTCTTTCACAAATAAACATGCAGAAGATTAATAGAAGTTCCCCAGCGTGCAACTTTTTTCTTCGGGTGGGGAAGGGGAGGATGATTGGATTCTACAAGAGCACTGCCCAAACAGTTTTCAGATCAGTGCACAGCGGAAAATAACAAATTGCAGAAAGGGCAGGAGTGAGCTACAGAAATAGTTTAAGGGATGATCCTCCCAGCGGTGGGAGGAGTTCCTTTTATGATTGGGTGACATTAAAAAAAAGTATTGCAACAGCTTAGATAACTCCTGCTGACCGAACAGATCTGCTTTCGAGGAAGGAGAATCTTATACTCGGAACTGAGGGGATTTAAGATATTTTCTCGCTAGAACCAGTGGAGGAAGACGGCGAGAGTTGTTGTGAGTTTGTTTTTCCCTGTTAGTTGCTTTAGTAATTAAGACTAACAGAATTATCCAACATGTTGATTAAGCAGTAACGTGAAGTGGGGCAATTAAGTAGGTTTGAACTAAGAGAAGGCTTGCGTGGTGGGGGGGGGGGGGTTGGAGGTTGGAATGAGACGTGATTTAATTAGATATCGACTGACTCATTTTTGGGGAGGAAGCGAGTTTGAGTTTAATTGAAGCTTGTGTGAATGTTTGTACCCTTGGCTGGCTGTGATGCGAAGCCTTGGTAAAGGGCGTTGGTGAGCCGCCAGGGCTGTGTCAAGTGGCCGTCCTGTTCTCGGGGAAATGCCCCAGTGTGCAGCCCCGTCGGGATCAGTCAAAAGAAACACCGACCCCTCCGGGTAGCAGTGGGCTCGAATCCCCAACGTGCTCGGGGCGCCCATTAGCCAACACGACTGCTTTGTATTAAACAGAGAACTGGGATGCTGGTAAAAACACTTTTAATCTTAGAATCTTCCAAGAGACTTCTAACCCTTGTTAATTATCATTTATCTGCATTTATTATTGCATTAGTTGCGCCTGTTACCGAGCTTATTGTAAACCTAAGGTATAATTACCATAAATTGCTTCGTTATATAGAAAGCTTACAATGAAAGTAGAAAATAATGGGAACACTTCTGCGGAGAGAGAAACGGTTGACATCTCGGGTCGAAGTTGATTAGCACTGATGAAAGGTGAACTCTTTCTCTCTGCACAGACTGACCCACTGTTTCCAACATTTTCTGCTATTATTTCAGATTTCCAGAATCTGCTGTTATTTTTTATTTTCAGAAGACTTACAATGATTTACCTGGATCTATTTCCCACAAAATAATTAAGCCCATTACACTATTTATTACAATATTGAGTTTGTTACAGTAACATTATTTTATGTACCTTACCGTACTTCCCTTAATAGTATATCCCATTACCGCAGTGTCTATAATATCCATTATCGTACTTGCTCTGATACAATGGCCATTACTGTATTTACTATAATATGTATATTTCTTTTATATGTAATCTAACACGCCAGCTTGATTTTCATTTTGATTTCCACACCAGCTGATTGTTGTATTTAATATATTATTCCTATTTATTATCCTGTTACTCTAGTATGTCAAGGCCAGATCTGTGTGTAACTTTAAACTGGGGTAAATCAGAGTTTGCTTGGTTCAATGCAGACGGATTACTCTTCTTCACGATGAGATTTCCCCAGAGGTGTTGTAAAAGGGGTTTAGGTGGCAGGTTTATTCGTTGTACAATACAGCAGAATTAAGGTCAGAGATCGTAACACTACTGAGGATTACAACATCCTCAGACTGTCCAAACCTTCCAGCAGGAATATATTTTGCCGGTGGCTGGGAGAGCTGGAACTTTGGTAAACCTCGGCATAACTGCCAATGTCCTTAAACAGTGGCCCAGATATTCAGTCAGAATGATGCTGAAATCAATACTCGGTGAAACCAGCAGCAATTTAAAGGAACAGCAAACAGGACGCTGGTGGAACTCAGCGGGTCAGGCAGCATCTGTGGAGGGAAATGGACAGTTGACGTTTTGGGTCAAGACCCTTCATCTGGACTCATTGGGTCTTCCTCCTGTTTCAGTAGCTGGTGTCATCACTGTTCACGACACAGTCTGGGCCAATGGGATTTGAGGACTGGGAAGGAACCAATAATAATGGAGCCGGAATAGACTCATGGTTTAGAATAAAATTCGATGCAGAAGTTAAGAGCAAAGCCTGTATTTAAAAAAAACAGGAAATAAAAAATAAGAAAATAAATTCTAGGAACAAATTTTAGTGGGAATGAGTCTTTATGGTTTCAATGCTTCAGCTTGGGAATGCAAGACATAAATCTGCTGGTTAAAGCATCTTTAGCTCACTCCAAGTATTAGCCGTAACTTTCTGTGCTGAGTTTGATTTGCATTAACGTGCGTAGGCAGCAATTTCGTAAATCGACGGTAAGATTCGTGTTCGTCACACCAAGACAGGGCGGTGGAAACCATCCTGCAATTTGGGGCGATCACGTACTGTGCACTACAAGCAGACAGAACCTTAGCAGCAAATCGGGGGCTGTTACCTACCCACATTGAGCCATCAGGAGATGTATTTCATGCTGAAACACAGGCTTGTTAGCAGAAATCCTGTGTGGTGTCTTGAGAAAATACTCCTGGAAACTCCAGTATTTTTTGATTAAACTCTTGAGTGACCAAAGGGTTTCATTAGTGGAAAGATCTTGGCATTTCCACCAACTAACCCTTGGGTGGTAACGTATAACGAATAGTGTTCTAACTAACTATTTTTTTATTTGTTATCTTAACAGATCTTTTGTTGAACTCTTCTATCGGAGACAAGTGCGTGCATCAGTTGGGATGGATGTGTTTGCAGCCAAGCCTTGCCAGGAGGTAAGAGAAGCAAAGGCAGACCAGCTTCAGGAATGTGCACCCCGTCCTCGTGCGCTGGAGATGTGTGCCCCGCACATGTCCTTCACTGAAGAAACCATGTCCCTGCTCACCACCAGCAGCCTCTTGGCCAGATCCCTGCTGGGCACGAGGCAGGTCAAGCCTAAAGATACCAGTTCCATCAACCGGAGGAAACGAGAGTTCATCCCAGAGGAAAAAAAAGACAGCAACTACTGGGACAAGCGCAAGAAGAACAATGAGGCAGCCAAGAGATCCCGCGAGAAGCGGCGGGTCAACGACATGGTCCTCGAGCAGAGGGTCATCGCCCTCCTGGAAGAAAATGCCAGGCTGAAGGCCGAACTCTTGGCTTTGAAGTTCAGATTTGGTCTCATAAAGGACCCTTCAGAGACCCCAGCCACCCAAAGTAACCCACCGCCTCTCTGCTGCATGACTGGCATCCAGACTCCTTTTGTGGCCAGGTCTGAGAATGGTTGTGTCACACATCCTGTGGACAATAAGAGTTTCCCACCTAATAAACAGCCGTTAGGGGCTTCTCTTGGGCCAGAACCACAGGAATCCTGTGTGGTATCTGAGGACTCTGGTATCTCTACTCCAGGAAGTTCCAGCATTGGAAGCCCTGTCTTTTTCGATGACCACCTGAGTGACCAAGGCAAATTCTCCCCAAACCACGAGGACCACTTTGAAGGCCAACTGTCTTCCAGTAGTGACGTAGAGGTGGACCTCTCCAGGATAGGCTCCAGTGAGAATGTAAAGCCAGCCAGATCCCAAGAACTAATGGAGATGGTGAAATGTTTGCCCCATAAACTTCGGTTTAAGATAGGGGCCGGGGTGGAAGAGAGCACTGAGGTTGATGTGAGGCTAAAGGTTTTTCAGATGGCAGCGGGTAATTCCACCATCAGAACTGTTCCCGAACAGCCAGCTGGTCAGGTTAGGGATCAACTGCAAGGATGTTACACCAACACTTTGCCTCACTCTGACAGGGAGTCTGGGCCTGACTTGCCTTCACCTGCTTGGAGAGCTCACGTTGGATTCTTACCAGGTGAGAACAGAAGTGGACTGAACCGCAGGTACTTTCAGGAAGTTGCCCAGGTCAGTGGCCAAGCAGTCTCAGACAACCCAAAGAACCCTCCGAAGGAGGACTCCAAATCCGAAAATAGCATCCTCAGGAATCAGCTTGCTTCACTCTCTGCCGAGGTCGCTCAGCTCAAGAAGATGTTTTCTCAACAGAGGTGTTCCAGTTTCAATTAAAATGTGTCCTTGTCGGTATTCGTACATTGTTAATTTGATTTGCCTCTTGACTTAATAGTTAAGTTATTTACATAAAACTGAGTCCATGCAAATATTTATTGTCATTGTGAATGAATTTAAAATGTGTGTAAATATATTTTCACTTTTTTTTAATCAGCCATTGGTGTCGTAATAAATCCTTTTTGAACCATTTAGGAATGGAAGTTCTTCACACTGGAAAAACTTTCTTGGAACCTAGCAGCTATCTACAAAAGCCATTACCAGTTGGAGCCATTATATTAGGGGGCTTGGTTTTGATCTCTTCACTGGCTGCTGGCTGTTCCTTTCACTGGCAAGTGAGCTGAGAACAGGGTTGTGTACTAGGGATTTATCTTGCCTGCTCTCCATTAAGTAGTTTGATGGCTTGCAGATGAGATAACTCCCCAGCCAGAACAAAAGTGAAGAGTTTTAAATTGCTGTGTCCATAACACTGTAGGCAGGTGCTGCATCAGAACAGTGCCAACATTAGTTGGGGAGACATTTGGCTAATAGGGTGAAGAAGATCTCATCAGTGGGTCCAGAATGCCCATCTGCCCATCTGTTGTGCCCTAAAGCAGCATCAGCTGGCCACCCGTCATTGTAACGTGAGATTGGATGCATGCTTGTCATTGGTGGACAAGGGGCCAGGAAATGGTCAACCTTTTATCCTGAGTCATGCTCAAAGTAAGGCATTGGTGCACTCATAGTGCAGCAGATTCATCTAATCCTTCCAACTAGTCCCTCTTCTTAGAGAGTCCTTCCGATTATAGAATGCTTTGTTCCATAGAATGGAGGACACCTTGTGTGGATTCTTGGATCCTTTCACCCTCGGGTGGCCATTGCGTACCAACTACCAAACCATCTCGACAGGATGATGGCTTTATCCATCAGCAAGGAAGTCTGGAGATCTGAGTAGATCCCAGTCCCATTTTCAGCTTCCCAGTCTAGGAGTATTGAGAGAATAATACTAAACTCCTTTCATCTGAGCTAAGATCAGTAACTCAGCACAGACCTGGGATCAAAGAGAATACAAAACAATGTGTTGTTAACCATCTTTGAGAAAGAAAATAATAAAAGTTTGAGGAAAATTTGGTATTTTCATGACCAACTCCTTAAGATTATCTATGGAAGCATTGGTTCAGGCCACTGGACAGAGGATATTATGAAAGGCTTATTGTCCCTCTGATGATGTGTCCACTTGACCGAACATCCGAGCTCCAGTCTGACAGTGCTTGTTAAGCCATGGTTTGTATTGTTCTCTCTCTTTCTGACCACCCTTCCTCACTGGTGATCCTGAGCATCCGACAAAACATTCAGGCTAAATAGAATGATGTGTCCTCGGGTAGCTCTTGTCTTTGGACCAACCAGGAGAGGGACGAGCTTCCCTCTACCCATCCTATCTAGGGCAGCCGTGACTTTGTCCACCTCCCAGTCCGGTCCCAGTTACCTGAGGTAGAACCTGGTTGTTTATAATTATCAGTGTTGTGTCTGTCCCCGAGATAGAATCACTACACCAACTTCTCCAACTCAGAGGTCACCACCTCTGTAAACTTACAACCTGAAAATGTTGCAGCATAAGGATGAGGGAAGCAAGCAGTTAGAACGTAGAACCTAGAACAGAACAGTGCACGAACAGGCTTTCTTGGTCCACGATGTCTGTGCTGACCAAGATGCCAATCTAAACTAATCCCATCTACCTGTGCATGGTCCCTATCCCTCCATCCCCTGCCTATTCATGTGCCTGTCTAAATACCTCTTAAATGTTGCTGTCATATCTGCTTTCACCACCTCCTCTGGCAGCGCGTTCCAGCTACCTACCGCTCTCTAAAAAACTTACCTCACACATCTCCTATGAACTTCCCCCTCTCGCCTCAAACCTATGCCCTCTAGTGCTTGACAGTTCCACGCTGGGGGTAAAGACTGACTCTCTACCCTACCTATGCCTCTCATAATTTTATATACTATCAGGTTGCCCCTCAGCCTCCAACGCTGCAGAGAAAACCAGTTTGTCCAACCTCTCCTTATAGATAATACTCTCTAATCCAGGCAGCCTCCTGGTGAAAGTTGAAGGTGATTTAGAAAGCTAACAACAGACTGGAAACTCAGGGTCATTCAAATCAGAAACTTGCAAAAAAAAACAGACCCCTTTTTGTGATGGATTAACTAATTTAAGGACTATTTTTGATTTTTTTTCTCCAGCCATGTCAACCTTGTTACTAACACACCAAACTTTGGAACTTACGTGCACTATCTCAATAAAGACATTCTCATCTACATGAAAATCAAAACAAACTACAGATGCTGGAAATCTGGAAACATTTGGCTGGTCGGGCAACATCCGAGGAGAGGGAAATAAAGATAACATTTCAGGTTTCAAGTGAAATAAATGTCTGTTCGGTGGTGCATGGATTATTAATGACACTGTGCTTGTTCATTCAATAAGGGAAGGGTTAAGGTATTTTAAATAGAAATCAGACCAAAGTAATCTTCACATTTACATGTGAGGCAGGAATTAAAAGAAAAAAAAATTATATATGGAATAACCAAATATCAGGTCAGCAAGTTTGCAGATGACACCAGAATTGGTGGCATAGTGGACGGTGATGCTTATCAAAGATTAGATCAACTATGCAAGTGGGCCAAGGAACCGCAGATAGAATTTAGCTCAGGCAAGTGCAACGTGCTGCATTTTGGGAAGTTAAATCAGGGCAGGACTTACACAGTGAACGACTGGACCCTGGAGAATGTTGTAGAACAGAGAAACCTAGGGGTACAAGGATGTAGTTCCCCGAAAGTGGCGACACAGGTGGACAGGATGGTGAAAAAGGCATTTAGTATGCTTGTCTTCATCAGTCAGGGCACTGAGAACAGGAGTCGGGATGTCATATTACAACTCTGCAAGAGGTTGGTGAGACCACACTTGAATTATCGTGTGCAATTCTGGTCGCCCAGCTATAGGAAGGACGTCATTAAGCTGGAAAGGGTGCAGGATAGATTCACGAGGATGTTACTGGAACTGGAGGACTCCAGTTATAAGTAGAAGATGGACAGGCTGGGACTGTTTTCTCTGGAGCATAGGAGGCTGAGGGGTGACCCTATAGAGGTTGATACAATCATGAGGAGCATAGAAAAGTTGAATCCAAGGGTAGGGGAGTCTGAAGTTAGAGGGCACAGGTTTAAGGTGAGGGGGAAAGATTTAAAGGGGACCTGAAGGGCAACGTTGTCACACAGAGGGTGGTGGGTAAGTGGAACGAGTTGCCAGAGGAAGTGGTAGAGGTGAGTAGAACTACAACATTTAAAAGACATTTGGACAGGTACATGGGAAAGACTGAGAGAGATATGGGCCAAACGCAGGCAAATGGGACTAGCTCAGGTAGGCACCTTGGTTGGCATGGATGAGTTGGGCCGAAGGGCCTGTTTCCATGGTGATTCTCCCAGCCTTTGGTGGTGCTGAGTCTAAAACAACCTCATTTAGAGAGCAAAAAAGGAGAATGTATTCATATTTTAATCAATCTAATTGTCCACAAACTGAACAAGCTTTCTGATGTCTGCTTTCTTGGGGTCTATTCTGTATTATACATCGGTACAAATTAGGATTGTGAGGAGTTTCAGCAAAAAACAATCCATGGTGCCAGTTTTCAGAGTGGTTTGGAAGCACACTGCCATGTTAGGGCTGTTTGGGGAACATAGATTGCAGTTCCCATCGCTGCAGGAATGGATAGATTATTCAGGGAAAGCGGTGGATTCGGAGGTTTAAAATTATTCTCGGAAGTCAGTGTGGTTCATGGAGATAGAGGGTCCTGGGTTCAAATCCAGCTCCGTCGACAAAAAATCTAAGCTAACTCACCCAGTGCAGCATGGAGTGGTGCTGGACCATCAGAGATACCAAGCTTTGGAGGACTTGTTAAATCAGATATCTCTTTGAAAAAGAGCAGTAGAGTCCAACAGTCCAGGGTCTCGGCCAATATTTATCCCTGCATTGGCATCGCTATGTTGCACACCAGTGAGAAGATAATCACTCCAGACGAAGGGTCTCGACCCGAAACGTCAACCATCAATTTCCCTCCACAGAAGCTGCCTGACCCACTGAGTCCCTCCAGCATCTTGTTTGTTGCTCCAGATTCCAGCATTTGCAGTCTCTTGTGTCTCTGAGATGATAATTCTGACCATTATCACGTTGGTGTTAATGGGAGCTTGCTGTGCATAACTCGCCTGCTGTGTCTCCTATTCGCAGGGAAGCTCCTTGAGAGATCACACAGCTAATAAAATTAGGAGCAAGACACAAAGAGCTGGAGGAACTCATCTGGTCAGGCAGCACCTATGGAGGGAAATGGATGTTTCGGGTTGTGACCCTTCATCCAGCATCTGCAGTCTCTTGTGTCTCCATTTTATAGAATTAGCAGTCCAGCTCCCTCGTTCCCTTTATATTGCTGTGTGGTGTGCGCCCACGTGGAAGTAGAACAGGACTGCATTCGAGCAAAGAGCTCGGAGAAGGCAAAAATCTCAGGCTAAGTTGTTGGTATCACATAGATCTACAACAAAATTCTCACAGGAGTCTGATGGGCTTGCATTCCTACGGTCAACAAAACACAAGGAACATTGATGGTTTTCATTTCTCCTGGCCTTTTGCCAGCTCTATAATAATTACAGATTAAGAAAACAAAACTCTCTTATTGCACTAGTCCATGGAATTTTGAGGAGGCATTCCCAGGAGTTTAGTCGTCATTTGTGGACATTTCATTTCAGACCAATTTTTCACACGGTCACTAAGCTGCAACTAACTAATGTTAAATCCTCCAGCCAACACATACTTAGCTGTTCTTCATACCCTCTCGACATCCCATTCAAGC